>NC_007245.2:110000-472852 GCF_000002725.2 Leishmania major strain Friedlin | reverse complement strand
GTAACCCTAACCCTAACCCTAACCCTAACCCTAACCCTAACCCTAACCCTAACCCTAACCCTAACCCTAACCCTAACCCTAACCCTAACCCTAACCCTAACCCTAACCCTAACCCTAACCCTAACCCTAACCCTAACCCTAACCCTAACCCTAACCCTAACCCTAACCCTAACCCTAACCCTAACCCTAACCCTAACCCTAACCAGTGCACTCGTATACCAGTACACCGTCACGCCCCCTGTGCTGTTTTGGAGAGTGTTTTTAGAACGTTGTGGCGCCAACGGTAGTTGTAGTAGATGAGAACGGCTGCGGCATACAGCCGCACAATGTGTGCAGCAATTGGCGGAAATGGGGGTGGACGTGAGTCACCAAAGTTTTTTATACAGAAGGAGAGCAGGCAGATTCATTTCTGTTTCAGCTACGTTTCTTGTCGCAGCTTGTCGCCAGCGGAAGTGTTAGGGTATGAACGCATACACATAAATGATGGGGTTTCTGCGAGTTGTTTTCTTGCTTTAAAGTGCGCATTGGAAATGCAGGGGGCCGGAAAGCGGGTAATCAGGATGGCGCTGCCGTTTTGGCGGCGATGCGCGTTCATGGCGCTTTGGGTGAAGACCATCCTAGCCACGCGAGCCCTTATACGGGGACACGTCGGCGCAACACTATCACGGAAAGAGAGCTGTTGGGCATTAAAAGTGCTTTTAGCCTTACAGGAAGATACAGCAGTTGCTTCCTTGAGGGGAGTAGCGTAACTGAAAGCGCAAAAGCATTGAGTCCCACATGACAAGCTGCGGATGCCGCGGGTGATCAAAAGAAGGTCACCGGCGCGAATACAATGGATGTGGCTCAGAGAGGGTGGATGCTTGCGGCTTGTCACCGGAAGGTTTCAGCACAGCGAATGTACAGTCGAAGTAGTAAACGGATCAAACGCTTTCCCGGTAATAGACCACGAGAGTGCCCAAGTCCAGGCGGAGGTACATGGCATTCCCAGCGTCGGACCCTTAGCCTATGGGGGGGGAGCCGCTGAGGAGAAGGGAGGGGGGCGGCTTTGTCTGCAAGCTGAAGCTTCAGTATACACGAAGGCCACAGTCAACTTCCCTTCTGTGTCCTTGCAGTAATCGAGCGTCCTGGGGATGGAACAGCACTGCATATGTTGCTGTAACGTGGCGTGGCGACACCGCTGAGTTTCTGGAATCTCAGCCTGTTCCCCCTCCCCCCCACTTCCATCATTGGTTGCAGAAGGGAGCAGTTTGGGACTTAGGAAGCTGGCATTCCCATCTGCCTCGGATGATCTCTCGTTTTTTTGTCGGTGTGTGTGGAAACCGTGATGTAAGTAGGTCTTAGTGTACGCGCTGTAGCTGTCATCGGGTCATGTTTAGAGAGGGCAATGATGTGGTGTGGAAATGTTAAAGGGGGGCTTTGCAGCAGTGATGCGGATGCTTTCTCACTCCACTCCTCTTTCTTGCTGTGCAGAGTTTCTTTGCGACTGAGAATGGCTGTTGTGAAAAGTGAGGCGCAGGCGCGTAAATGAAAGGGATGTGCGGCAAGTAGCGCAAGGGATGTAGATGCATGGGTAAAGGAGTTGGTAGAGACACCGATCCTGCCCGCTATGCTTTCTACTCGGACTTCTACGTAGATGGTGTCACGGCACTAGCGGTTATTCCAAGTCACGCTGTCTGCTACCGGACGTGAGCTGACGTGCTGTAATGCGTACCTGAGAGTGTTTTCTTTGAGTGTCCCTGCACTTGATTTCGCTGTCACTTTTGCAGGGAGCGCCACGGTTTCACACAGAACTGTCTTTTTGGTGTTCTTTCTGCGGAGAGCGTTAGGAAGAGGAGTTGAAATACCGAATCGAGGAAGTGATCATATATATTACTTATGGTGTGGTGTGATGGTTTACGACCCTTAGTGTGAATCGACAAGCCTATCATATACAGTGCTAGGGCTGGTGAGAACCGTGGCTTTAACAAACAACGGGTGTGCGGAATGTCGTTCTCGTGTGCGAAAGGTGGAATTCAGAGTACGATGTAGTGTCTGGCGCATGTGTGGCATCTTTGCACTGTGGTCGCCTGTATGATTTTCAACTATCTGTTGCTCGTGTGTTTTTCATCGATTTTTTTTCTGCAACCTTCCATTACTACAGTGGTAGGGACATGCTCTGCGCAATACTCCCAATCGACGTAGCGTAACGTGAATTTTTAGGTAGGTAGCGCTTTTTACAGGGGATAGGGCTAACATCGCGTTTTTCTGGCGCTTCTTTACAGAGCCATGTGAGGCGTAGCGTTGTGGAAGAAATTCGGTGTATATTTTTGCCTACAAGGGTCTATGAGCTGGGCTGGTTGTCCACGTACGCTGAAATTCCGAGAATCTGCATTAGTTTCTTGTCCTGCTTGTGTGTCTATGGATCTTTGGAACTGTCGTCGTTAATAGTTACTGTGTACGATGTTTGGATTTCTGGTTTTCTCCGGTGTATAAGGATACATGCATTGACAGGATCTCCCATGGAAGCCATGACAGTAGGGAACATGCTGGCATTCGCGGAATTTGTTTGCCGGTAAACCTAATTATCTTGCAATGAGTTTTGTGTGTTTGTGTGTCACTTTTGATATTACTGGAGCAAAGGCAACGTGTAAGGGTGTGCCAAAGTCAATGACTGCTTCGCCTTTTTCTTTTGGTTTGGTTTTGTTGCACTGTTGGTACGCTGTGAAGAGGCAGGCATGTTTATCGCCCTGTGTTGGCAGTGGAGAACTGCGAGCTCGGTGTTTGTGATGCTTTCGTGGTGTGTGGTTTTTGTGAACAATCTGCTCTTTCGCTCAGGATTTGTAATTGTTGCTTTGGTACGGTTGTGCTATGTGCCGTGGGTTCATAGAAGCTCATTTGCTTGTGAAGGGCATTCTAGGCTCACTGTTCCTAAGTGCAGGGTGGCTGGATACGACAGTAAGGAAATGCTTCCGAGTATTGGAGAACACATGTACTGTGCCGTTTTTCTAAGGCCTTTCGACTGAGTTTCGTCATTTTCTGGACAAGGTGTCTTGTTTA
Source organism: Leishmania major strain Friedlin (assembly GCF_000002725.2). Taxonomy (NCBI): domain Eukaryota; phylum Euglenozoa; class Kinetoplastea; order Trypanosomatida; family Trypanosomatidae; genus Leishmania; species Leishmania major. The sequence goes on along the minus strand of NC_007245.2, from coordinate 469,816 downwards.
GTCAGGGGCAGATCAGAGGTGCTGCTTGAAGCAGCTTTTACTTCTTTTTCGGAAGAGAAGTTGCTGTTAACAGCGGGTTAGCCTTGTTTATGTGGTAGAACACCCCTATTTTTTTTTCTGTCGGTTCTGTGATATTGATTCTGGCAATAGCATTTTATTTTAGCTTGGCTTCTCACTGGAGTCACCCATGTGGTTCTTTATCTGGGCTGTTTTCGGGTCGTACGCAAAAAGAACGGCAAAGTGTCAGCAAGTGTGTTCTCTTGACTGAGCTATCAATTAGTTTTTTTTTTTTAATCAGATGCGTTATGTTTATGTCTTGTGCTCTGGTACTTGCGGACAATAGTCGTAAGACGGCCGTACAAAAGGTCTGCGGTGTGCGTGTCTGTTATGTAGTGTTGTGAGCATGAATGGAGAATGGGATGCGTGCGCGTTTACTGTCAGCCATGAAACTCTTCCCGCTGAATGGAGTTGCGAGAGAAGTAGGTTCCTTAACTGCGAAAGTGCGATGAATTGCGCACAGTAGTGCTTCCTGGGGCATTGCGAGCGCGAGGATGTGTTGCTTCGTTGGACGGATGTGAGGTTCTGTACGTCGGAGACCCTTTTTACGGCTTTTGAGCTTCTCGTCTTGTGGTCATTTTCGTGCGTGAGCCTGCTTGTGGATTTCGCTCAGAAAGCTGCCTTTGCAACGAAAGAAAAACATGGAGCTACTTTGCTAGCGTATCAGAAGTTGCCGTATGCTGCAAAATGCTGCCGGAGAGGTCGCGTCGCGTCTCATCTGGCGAGGTACTCGTTGTTGAGGCTTAGGTGTGAGTGTGACTGGGGTATTCAAATTATGTGACTCGCTGCTGAAGCAGCGCGTGAAGGGACCCTTCTAGCTGGTCGCAAGTGCGGTTGTGGGCGTTGGAGATGTTGTTTCTGGTGAGGGATTATCCGAGAAGGGGAAAAGGCAGAAGATGCCAGCCGTGTAGCTGAGTTGTACCTTCGGCTGAAGTGTTTGAATATTGTTTTTCACTGAGTGCGTAGATCTCGGCCCCTCGTCCTGCAATGTTTTCGTCGCGCATCGGTGTAGGTCGAATACCATGCTTGCCTTTCAGTGCGGGGTTTTTTCCTATAAAGCATTTATTGTCTCGACGCTTCTCCTGCTTGGTTCTCTCTCGCACTTGCATGACAGATTTCTAGATATCTTGCCTGTACACTCGTCATTAAAAACAGCTTATTCCCGGTTATTTTTCTCAACGAAGAAAATGGCTGACAACGAGCAGAGCTCCATCGTCTGCGATAACGGTTCCGGCATGGTGAAGGCCGGCTTCTCTGGCGATGACGCTCCTCGCCACGTTTTCCCTTCGATCGTGGGCCGCCCGAAGAACATGCAGGCCATGATGGGGAGCGCGAACAAGACGGTTTATGTTGGCGACGAGGCGCAGTCGAAGCGCGGCGTGCTGTCGCTGAAGTACCCGATCGAGCACGGAATTGTGACAAACTGGGATGACATGGAGAAGATCTGGCACCATACCTTCTACAACGAGCTGCGCGTGAACCCCGAGCAGCACAACGTGCTGTTGACGGAAGCGCCGATGAACCCGAAGCAGAACCGTGAGAAGATGACGCAAATCATGTTCGAGACGTTCAATGTGCCGTCGCTGTACATTGGAATTCAGGCTGTGCTGTCCCTGTATTCCTCTGGCCGCACCACCGGTATTGTGCTTGATGCGGGCGATGGCGTGACGCACACCGTTCCAATCTACGAGGGCTACTCCCTGCCGCACGCGGTGCGGCGTGTGGACATGGCTGGCCGCGACCTGACGGAGTACCTGATGAAGATCATGATGGAGACGGGTACGACGTTCACGACGACCGCGGAGAAGGAGATTGTGCGCAACGTGAAGGAGCAGCTGTGCTACGTAGCGCTGGACTTTGAGGAGGAGATGACGAACAGCGCCAAGTCGGCGAACGAGGAGGCGTTTGAGCTGCCGGACGGCAACGTCATGATGGTGGGCAATCAGCGCTTCCGCTGCCCAGAGGTGCTGTTCAAGCCGTCGCTCATTGGTCTCGACGAGGCTCCCGGCTTCCCGGAGATGGTGTACCAGTCCATCAATAAGTGTGACATTGATGTGCGGCGCGAGCTGTACGGGAACATCGTGCTGTCCGGTGGCTCGACCATGTTCCTCAACCTTCCGGAGCGCCTGGCGAAGGAGATCTCGAACCTGGCGCCGTCGTCGATAAAGCCGAAGGTGGTTGCGCCGCCGGAGCGCAAATACAGCGTGTGGATCGGCGGCTCGATTTTGTCATCGCTGACGACCTTCCAGACAATGTGGGTGAAGAAGAGCGAGTACGACGAGTCTGGCCCAAGCATCGTGCACAACAAGTGCTTCTGAAGGTCCTCACCCGACTGGGCAGCTGGAGTGCAGAGAACTTTGCGCGACCGGAAGACGCTAGTGAGATTGGGCACAGTGGAGCTAGCGTGCGCGCGGTAGCTTTGGCAGCACTGGGATTTTGTCCTCTGTACTGCCTGGCTCTCGTGTTTATTTTTGGTTAGAGTGTGCGTTGCTCTACTTTCAATCATCGTTTTGTTTTGTTTGTCTTTCATATTTATTTTTCAAGGAACTCTGATTGTCTTCATCCGCCCGGTTTTCCCCGTCTGGTCTCGCTTTGAGGTTGTTTTTATTTCTCTCCGGTTTTTCTCCATCGGGGTAAAAGTGCGTCCCGTGTGTCCACTCCACCAGTCCCCACAAACGGTTCAGATGTACGGAGCACGTGCTCTTCTCTGACGGGCCCTCTTTGCTCTTGCCGTCTTGCGCGGCCTCTAGCCTCCCTGCCAGGTACGAATGCTGACGCCAAGCAGCATTCTGCGCGGGAAAGCGTGGTATTCCCGACGAGGTAGATTGCGAGCTCGCATGTAGCGGCGACGGACATCCTACACACAATTACCCTCATGCAGAGCCTCAAGGCAAGGGAAGAAGAAAAAGGTTGACACGTCGTTACGTGTTTTTTTTTTGTGCCGGGGAGTAGGCTGGCGCCGATCTTCTTCAAGTATCCTTTTAAGTTTTACTAGCGATGCGCCTAGTGCGCGGGCTCCTCGCGTGCCGGCACGATGGCAGTCGCGGCCCTACGAGGGCTACAGGGATGTCGGGTGGTGTCGCTGATGATCGGCATCAATCGCACGTCGCGTGATACGTGACCATGAGCACAGCCTGGTCATGATCTTCTCCTCTCCATACAAGTGGTCAGTTGGTTCTCATTAGCAGGCATGCAGCGCCGGTGTCGCTTTGTATGTGCAAGGAAGGGACTCTCTATGAATTAGTGCCACTCGTTACGTATTTTTTTTCCGGCTTCTACCCTTTTTCTTCCTCGTTCTGGTCATCACGTGAGACATGAACACACCCACACAAACACACGCACACACAGCCCCTATTCATAGTAAAGACAATCGGATTTGTTTTGGTTTCTCTGCACCCGCGTATAGTTTGAGGTGCCACCGCATGAGCCAGTGTGTTCCATCAGGCTTTTTCTTCTTTTGGCTCTCTTGTGTTTGCTTGCGTTTGCGTATCGCACCTCGAGCGGATGGCCGAAAATGGTCGAAATGCTGTGCCAGAGGGCACGATGCCAACTGTCTTGGGCAATGGCGATGCCGAGTACCCCGACCCTCGCACAAGCAGGCAGGGCAACTTCGCGGCAGTCAACAGCAGTGTACTAAATAGCAGCGAGGGCAACGCGATTTCTAGTTTCTTGCTTATTGGCAAGCTCAAGTCCGTTGTGTACGAAGTTTTGTACAACTTGGAAAACCATGCGCATTTACATGACATAGATGAATTTATCGCCGTAACGGAGGACTGCCTGAAGGCGCTCAAGACCGTCAAGGTGGAGCGGCGCATTGAAGCGCGCAGAATGAATCTCTCCATGCGCAACCAAGTCAACTCTTTAGTGAACACGCTGGCGACGCCTTCGAACAGGGAGGCTGACGACGCGTTAGGCGAAGCTGTGCGGGCCTCCGCCACCACGGTGAGCCAGGGTCCCAAAAATTACAAAGCGGCGCTCCTCAAGCAGAAGCTTACGTCTCCCAAGCACTCTCCTGTGCGGGCAGAGGTGCAGACAAGGGGCGACGTGGAGGCTGCTCGGTACGCATCCGCGCTGCGCGCGGAGGAGCGTCAGAGACAGGCAGAGGAGCGGCGGTTCGATATTCTGCAGGAGATGAAGCAGAAGTCGGAGGTGGCCGATGCCCGAAGCCTGCGCGCCAAAGCGCGGCGCGAGGAGGCTGAAACAAAGCAGCGGATGGAGACGCAGGATCGGATGGACAACGGAGTGCGCCGTGCGGAGGAGGCGCGGCGGCAGACTCGCGAGAAGGCCCAGCGCGCCCACTCCCGTGTGGAGGAGGTGCTACTCACGAAGGAGCTGCGGCAGCAGAACAAAGCGCTTCTATTGGACAAGAAAATGAGCGATGTGGAGCATAACCAGGAGCAGATGCGAGAGAAACTGCAAAAGCAGGCACAGGAGCGGCAGGAGGCTGTGCGAGCCGCCGCTGAGCGTCGCCGAAACTTAAGCCAGGAGCGACAGGAGAAGCAGCAGCAGCGCGAACAGCACCGTGTTGACAATCTTCGCCGCGTCGACGAGCAGAAGAAAGTGGACCAGGAAGTGAAGCAGCAGAAGGCACGAGAGTGGGAGAAGAAGGTGCAGCAACACCACGTCGACACCACCGCAGAGGCGGAGGCGAAGAGTCGCAAGACGGAGGAAAAGTTTCAGCAGAGCGCTCATCTGTTGGAGGAGCAGCGGGAGAGGCGGCAGCAGAAACTGGAGCGGCAGGAGCAGAAGCTGCGCGAGGCGAAGGAGCGTCGGGACAGGGAGCTGGCGGCTCGGACAACGTTGGAGGAGATGATGCCGCCCCTGTCAGAGCAGGAGGTGGAACAGCAAGCGTCGCGCTTGTCGCGTCTGTCCATCACAGCTGCGCACCACGGCAAGGTGTTTGCGGACACGTACCGAAAGATGTCGGCGCACCCCACCAAAGATTTGAATCGCAGCAGGCTGCGCGTCGTTTTTAGTCGTCTCGCTTCAGCCGTGGCGACGCCGTCAGTGGTGCAGTGCAGGCATCCCTTGAGTGAAATCACCGCTGCAACTCTCGGGGATGTGGACTACGAATTCGTGCGCTACTTCTACGCGTTCGAGACACTGGTCAAGGTACTCGTGGAGGCTCGGAAAGCGCGCGACTTTGGGGTCATGAGGCAGACAACCGACATCTTGCTGTCGTGGTTTGTGGATGAGAAGGAGGGAAGAGAGAACGTGGTGTACTTCATCAAGAGTGGCTGCACGGTGTTGCTGTTGACCTGCCTGCGTGATGAGGCTCACGCGCTGATCCTTCAGCAGAACGCCGATGCTCTCCGCTGCACAATGGAAGTGCTGGGCACGTGTCTTGAGCGTATCAGCGCGGAGTCACAGGGAGCAGCGAAGTTGGCGCCGGTGCGGGACCAGCTACTCAACGAGATGGAGGTTGTCGGTGTTGACCGCGTCTGCATCGCAGTGCTTCAAACGTGCACAGAGGAAGGTGAGCTGCAACTTGCCTACACCGCCCTGTGCATTATTCACACAGAACTGAGCGTGGTAACCCGTCGAAAAGGAGAGGTAAAGCGGAACTGGTTTCAGCAAATCACGACGTCCCTCTTTACGCTGCTGCAGAACATGCTGACGCCGAACGGATCGCCGCTGCGGGAGAGTGATGCGAGCCTTTCATGCGAACGGGTGACTATACTGTTTTGCCTGTTTCGCACCCTCAACACGCTCGCGCGCTGGCAGCTGACGAAGTTCCAAGAGCTGCTGCACGACGGTTCGACCGACGCGGGGGCCGCCATGGAGGCGATGCAAGAGAGGAAGGGCGAAATGAAACGCACCCCCTCTGCGGACTCGCTGCCAGCGCTCATCACTCGCACGGAGCTGTTTCACATTCTCAACGGATTTTTCATGTTCATCCACGGCCACCTCGAGGAGCTGGAGACAGTTCCGGCCTCGGAGGACGCCGAGGGGGCGACTGGAAAGGGCATCAAAAGCTCCTTCACAGAGGCGCTGCAGTTCGGCATCACGTTGAACAGTTTCCCAGCCTTCCCTTGCAGCAGCAGCTCCGATCTGGGCGATTCGCAGAAGTTAGGCGGCAAGCACTACCACCTGCGCGCGACCCTGCACGAGTGCATTCTCCTCGTCGGTTACCTCTGCTTCGACGACGCACCGCTCCAAGACATGATGGGGTGGGGGAAGAAGAAGCCACTCCTGGGAACGATGCTGAACGTGCTGCCCATCACCTACTTCTCCAATGCGCGGCACATTTTGTTTCCGACAATCCTCTCCGCGATTCTGCAAAATAACCGAAACTCGATGATTGTCCGCGAGGAGATGTCCCTCGCGGAGCTGCAGCAGTTCATCTCCCAGGAGTACGATCCGTTGACCAAGAAGGCAAAAATGTACGCCCAGGAGCATCATAAGCAGCTAGTGGCGCATAAGATGGAGACAGATCCCCGCTTTGCACTCATGGTGAAGCTGCAGGGCAAGTCGTGGGCGGACATGGCGGACGACGACGACTCCCCGCCGGCGACGCCGCGCTCCTCCGAGACAACGAGCACGACGCCGGCGGTGGAGAAGGAGAAATTATGCAAAGGACTTCGAGCAATGTCACTGAACCAAAGCAACTACTTCAAGCTAGAGAGACGGCTGCCCATATCGTATTGGCCCGCCGCGATGGAGCAGCTGGAGAAGCTGCGCCAGCTGTAGAGTGTGCCGTGACGTACCGTGTGTTTTTGTCGTTGCTTCGGCTTCGTTGCTTTTTTTTTAAGCGTCTTTCACGTGTTTCTTCTGAACGTCATGCGAGATGAATCAATGAGACACTCTACACGCATACGCAAATAGATGCACGCATGCGTGCCCAGGAATGCACGAAATACTCGATCCAAAGCAAGCAAGCTGAGGAAGTGGTTCACAATAGGATGGATGCGGGCTTCTACGCGGTGCGTCGGTCCCCGTTGCTGCTGGGGACAAGGTGCAGCGGGCGAATGAGCTTTCATGGTGCTCTGTCGAACAGCGTGTAGGTTAGGAGATGTTTCGGCCGTTTGTTTCGTTCGCATCCCGCTAGTCGAGCGCCGCGGCGTCGCTGTTGACAAGACGTGAAGGGTGTGAACAGATACGCAGTGACATCCGCGGATGTTTTACGAGCGGAGATGCTGTTGCCCTCTTCTTGCGTGCCGCCTTCACAGCCCTACTTTTTCATGTTTTCCCTTGTTGTAGGGTGGCGTGTTCCCTGCATCGACGTCTCATCCCGCTTCTCTCATTGCGCTCTCCCTTTTTGCTTGAGCGTGTGCAATCTCTGCTGTGCTATCATCACCTCTCCCGTACCCACTTCACCCTTTGACAGATATTAAAGGAAAGAGAAATCGAGTGCTTCACCCGTCATTACCTCGCTCGTACCTCTACATACGCACCTCTGCACTCCGTTGCTGTGGCAGTACCTACCCACGCGGCGCCGCGGAGTACGACACCAAATACAAAGAGCGTTGTCACCTAACTTGCGCCGAGGCCCGTTCCAATCTCTGTCGCCCCCCCCCCTATTCTATAATTGGCCCACCAGCAGAGCAATCCCAGAAATCCTCGCGTTCGCCGAGCTCCCTTCCTCCCTTCTCTCTTCTCCGCCTTTGTTCTCGCCTTCATACACTCGTGCAGCTGATATAAAGCGAGACGAAGCGCTTTGTCGATCACGATGCCAGAGATATCTTCGGAGGTGGCACCCGCCATCAAGTCCATCTTTCAAGGACGCTTTTTCCTCACGAAGCTGCTCGGCAAGGGTGGCTTCGGCGAAGTCTACGCGGCCATTCAGACGTCCAGCAACGAGATGGTGGCAGTGAAGATGGAAAAGAATAACGGCCGCAACTCGTTTCTCTTCCACGAGGCGCGCGTAATGCAGGACATTCAGAAGACCCCCACGAAGGATGGCATTTCCGGCATTGCGACACTGAAGTACTTTGGACAGGAGGGCGACTACCGCATGCTGATCATGTCGATGCACGGCGCATCGCTCGAGGACTTCCACGAGAGGTTGGGCCGCTTCTCTCTCAAGACAACTGTCATGCTGGCGGGCCAGATGCTGTCGCGCCTCGAGTACATCCACTCTGTGGGCTACGTGCACCGTGACCTGAAGACGGACAACTTCCTTGTCGGCAAAGGCTCCTTCTCGAATCGCATCTTCATGATTGATTTTGGCCTAAGCTCCAAATTCATCGGCTCCGATGGAAAGCACCGTGACATGTTCACTGGTCGGTACTTCTTGGGTACCTCGCGCTTCGCTTCGCTGCGGACGCATCAGGGATACTCGCAGAGCCGCCGTGACGACCTGGAGCAGCTAGTGTACATCATGATTTACATGTATCGTGGTCGCCTGCCGTGGTCGGGCCTCAACATCAAGGACCTTTCGGCCAAGGAGCGCAAGATCGGTCAGATCAAGGCTGATTTGAGCTATAGCCAGATTTGCGCCAAGTGCCCTCAGGTTTTTGAGCACCTTCTCTTCTACTCCCGAAACATGGAGTTTGCCGAGACCCCACAGTACGACATGTGCCACGCCCTTCTCCAGTCCGTTTTAGACTCCATGAGCCCCCGCGAAACGATGGACTACGTCTTTGATTGGAACGTGCCAGCTAGCAAGCCGACTCGTCAGTCGCTTTCGCCGCGCGACGAGATCGCTCCTGCAAACGCCAACGCTGCAAACCAACCAAATATGCTCAGCGGTGCGGATGGCAAGGGTATGTTCTCTGGCTTTGGCAGCAGCAACCCGCCAGAGAACATCTTCAGCATCGGTGGCCACGGCGCATAATATTGCTGCCACCGACCACATGTAAACACAGGTATGTGGTAACGTCCGATGTTGCCTTTGTCTCGCATCTCGCCGCCTGTCTCGTTTCTTGAGTCTCCTTTCGATCCCCCACGCGCACACACAAATCTTTCCCACTCCCTACTCTCTCTCTCTCTCTCTCTCTGTCCCCCTTTTTGGGTGCGATGTCGTTCTGCTTTCTTATTCTGTACATTTCGCAGTTAAAAAAACGTAAAAGGCTGGCGCCAGCCCATTTGTGTTTGTGTGCGTGCTTTCTTCTCGGTTCTCCTTCCTTCCTATGTGTGCTACTTTTCCTCTCCTTTCCCCCCTTTTCCTGTTGTTCCTCGCACACCCGCTTTTGTATTGCCTTCGTGTGCTTGTCTTCTCCCTGTCCCTCACCCTCCGTCGTTCGCCCTCCTGGCCGTTTCTTTGCGTTTTGTACGTGTGCGTTTTCATCGTTTGTATTACACCCGACAATCAAAGACCCTCCTCCCCGACTTTCTCCGCTCTGTTGTCGCGCGTTCCTGAGTCTCGTTTTTGTGGTTTACCTGTCCTATGGCCCCCATCATACATTTGTATATCCACCAGGCCGCACATTTTTCTGTAACCCTTATCACAGCGCACCACGTACGACGTGGGCCTTAGCTGCCGCGCCATTCGGCACACCCATGTGTGTGTGTGTGTGTGTGTCTGCTGAGTTTAGCGGTCGATCGTAGTATAGGCATATTCAAGATAACACTACTTCCACCTCTGTGGTCTTTTTTTTTCGTTCTGATTGATGTGGCGTAGTTCACACCACGACCCACCCACCTTGAATGAAAATGATCCCTTTTTCTTTTTAAACCTATGCTCCTGCGCCTCACTTTGTTTACCTATTCATCGTCGCACATCCATATATGAGTGCGAATGTACAGACCTTCCCCCTGTTTTTCTTGTCTCTCACTTCGTTCATACTCTTGCACCTCTCAATGTGACAGAGCCATGCAGATCTGCCCTCCCCCAAACTTCTATAATCTTACGAAACGAATCAAGATTGTTTTTTGTCACTGAGTGCCTTCGGCTGATATACCCTACCCCCCACTCGTCCCTTCATCTCCCCACCGCCCAGAGCAGAAGAGAGAGCGATGCGCCTTGTGTGGTTGACGCATTTCGTTCTTCTCTTTTGCTGTGTCCTTGATCAATGAGGAGGGACTTCTTCTCCCCCTGTTGTTGTGCATGTTGTGTGTGTGTGTGTGTGAGTGTGCACACGTTTTTATTTAGCATGCTTTCTGTGGTGCGTGTATGTGTCTTCCTCCTCCGTCTCTTGATGTGCGCCCGTGCTTTACTGCTTTGCACCAGTTGCTGTACTAACGTGACTGGTCAAGTCGTTTTCTCCCTCGTCTCTTTTCTCTGTTTCTCTGCTGTGTTAGTTGTCTCTTTCGTGGGCTTCTTTCTCGCTTTCTTGCACCCTTTGAGCGTCAGAAACGGATGTGTGCTCATTATCTTCGCGCTGGGGTTCTTTACGCGGCAGCGAGCTTCCCGGGAGGAGGGGGGCAGAATACTTCTCAGGTGTCACAGAACTCAAGCTTTTGGCGGAATAAAGAAAAGGGAAAAGGTGAGGCCGCTCATCTCCTCCACGGCGCACAGAATCTCGCACTCGTACCGAACAAGGGATCCTTTGGCAACCAGCTCCGTGTTTCTTCCCTGTGAATTTGGGACGAAGAGAAGCAACGGCATGACTTATACCTGAGCAGCTTCTCTCGACTATATTCTTATCTGTTCTCTGTGTGTTTCTGTTTACGTGTCTCTATGTGTGTTGTTTTTATTGCTTTTCAGCGATGCAGACGTGTATACACACTCACATCCGCACTCCAGTGAGTTGCCCTGTGCTTGTTTTTCTGATCACATTGCATAACTTCCATGCCAAGTATCACATTTTTCGCTTGAAAGTGTGCGTGCGGGTGTAGAAGGAGATGCCTGTGGAGGTTGCAACGCGTATTTACACATGTGTACACGCGCGCTCACGCTGCGCACAGCCCGTACGAAGCCTTTACCAAGCGCGCTCTGCAGGGTTAGTGGGGGCGGGGCTGGTGAATTGAAAGAGGTGTCGCCGGTGACACGCAAGGAACAGCAGCAAACTTGACATCCCCGTTGCCCGCTCGTTCTCGTCGTTTTTCCACTCTCTTTTCATGCTGCATCGTGCTGTGTGTGCGCGAGCAAGCGTGATTCAGGCTGTGTGTATGCATGTGTGTTTCTTTTCTGCGACATTTTACGAATCATGGATGAGAGCCTCAGGGGTACTCCCTTCTCCTTTTCGGTGTATGCGCATGTGAGAGCATACTTGTCTAGTTTTTCTTCTCCTTCCTTTTTTCTCTTTTTTTTCTTGCGCAGGTTCCCCGAGAAGGGTGCGTCAACGAATGCCAGGAGAACAGAACGCATGAATCAAGTCACAGCTGCATCTGCCGCATCTTGTATAGTTTCTCTCTCGCACGCGGGGCCTTTTTTCAGCAACCCTAGCGCAACAAAGAACCTCTCCTTACAAGAAAGGAAGAGAGGTAGGGAAGGAGAATTGAGACAGACCGTCAAGTGGGCAGGTAAAACTGAACGAAGTGTGGCAGCCATGCACATGAATATCCAACACTTTTGAAGACAAAGGTAACGACAAACCAAGGACTTTCTTCGCTCTTCCCTTTTTGTGTACCTCTCTCACTTTCCATTTTTCCCGACTATAAACATGCTGCTGCTTTTCTCCGGTGCCCCCTTCCTCTTTGTTTTTTTCTTTCACCGCGTGCGTGTATTTCACCTTTTTGCTTCTCTACATCATCACGGCTCACTTTTCACCTCGTTTTCTCTCTTCTCTGTGCGCCTCCGCACGCCTCTCTCTCTCCAGCGAGGGCACTATCCTGTCTCTGTCCAGTGAGCCTTGTAAATGCAGGGCCCTCATGAACACCAATATTATATGTCCCGCATGGAGCTCTGGAAGTGACGACGAAAAGAAATATGTGTGACGTACACGTAACTGGTTTCGAGGATGTGAGCATTACCCCTTTTCAAACTGCAGAACGTCTGAAGATGATCTCTCTTCTCTTTCACGCTGTTGAGGCAGGCGCGTCTTTGTCTGTGTGCGTGTGTCAGCTGGACTGACGCCGGTGCAGATAGACTGTATGCTAGAGTGTCTGGCGAACCTTGATCGCGTCGTCCGGTGTGGCTATCTATGACTGCGCTCGTGCAGCTTACTGCAGGCCGGAGGATGTCTCATCGGCTCGTGTTTGGGAGAAGGGTAGAATCACGTCTTTTTTTCGCATTTAGCGCGGATCTCTTCACGCTGCTGAAACCCTTCTCGTTTGCCTTCCCCCTCTCTGCCCCACCATCCCTTTCCCGTGCACCCCCCCCCCCGCCAACTGCGGACGTTCTCCCCCTTTGCTCGTTCCCGCAAAGATTCACACGCGCTCATCTCCTCTTCCGGTTACACAAGGACTTCTACTATCCGCCTAGAGGTGAGACGCATCACACACCTCCCACGTCTGTCAGAGGGCACCACCACGGGCTCGTCTTGCCTTTTTCTTCCTTCGTTAGCCTCAACCCTTCCCGCGCGCTGCTTCATCGAGCAAATGTTCCGGCGTTGCGCTCGACGTCTAGGCCATCAGCTCATCAAGGAGCCGATGGGTCACGAAGAGACCACCTTCTGTCGTGGTGACCGCACTCGCAACAACGCTCTCCAGCACATATACAGACTTACCGGGCTTTGCGGAGTGGGCTGCGTGCTGGCGCTTTTCTCCTTTGTGTCGGGGCAGCGTCGCCTTCAGACCACAATTACGGCAGACGGCACCATTACCAAAGGGACCTGCCCCACGAAGTGGTGGAACTTCTGAGCCTCCTGGCAAGGGAGAAGCGGTGTGGTGCGTACGAGGCTTCTCTGCTGCGTAGGCACAGGGAAGCATTCTGCAAGTGACGAGCATGGAGGGCAGACGCCGCGCTGACGGCACAAGTCCTTTCTGTTTCGGCTCCGCGTCGCTGGTCTTTTTCGTTCGCTGGTCTCTCTTCTTTCTACTGTGCGTGATAGCGATCGGTTTAGTGTCGTGGGGCAGAAAGTACACGTGCCTGTCGCGGAGCCGATCTCCCCCAACACCTACTGGTGTTCGCTTTCTTTGGGGGACGAGGTGCAGACGTGTGCACCATCCGTGTTCGGCTCTCCTTTGCCTGCGGTGTTCTCTTACTGAAAAGCGGTGTGCTGTTGTTTTCGTTTTGTCACTGTCTCGGGCTTGCGTAAAGTAGTAGTCTAACGATTCCCACACCCACCGACAAAGAGGACAGTGCCCCATGAGGGAAGTGAGGTAACAAAAAAAAAAGTAATAGGAAAGAGGCGCCCGCTTCCCTTTCCCCCCTCTTTGTTTTTTTGTCGGCTTCGTGGATGGCCCCCTTGGGCTGCCATGTGGGCCATCTTCAAAACCTTGCACACTACAGGCGTGCCTCAAATGCATTGAGCTACAGACTTCCCCCCCCCTCCACACGCACACACACAGACGGAGTAGTGAGACCACAGTGATGGATGTACTCTTGGCCCAGTTTCTTTCTTCAGTATGTTCCTTCATATGTGAAGCATCTTTCGTGTCTCGTGCGCGGCACCGCACTCTCCTTCCTTCGTTCTCTTTCCTAACACTGTCTCCTGCTTGCACATATTGTGGGATAGATCGAAGCGCGCCTGCTCTCCCCCTTCTCTACCGCAGCTGCCTGCGACTTTTCCGATTTTTAATTGGTTGTGGGGCTGAAAAGTGTGTGTGTTTGTGTGTGCTTTCTACTGTGCTCCGGTTTCGTTGTGCGGCCTCGACGACCTTCTCACACGATGCCGCCGAAGCGCCCCACCAAGCCTCCTGGTGGCAAGAGTGTGCGCAAGCCTGTTGCCAACCGCACCAAGATGCGTTCACTGTCCCTTCAAGAAGTGTACATACGATCGTGTGCGGAGATGGGGCTGCGGCCCAATAGCGGCTTTACAAGCTTCCTGCCTGACCGATGCGGCGTCGATTATGCCGAGGACACGGTTGACCTTAGCCGAAATTATGTGGGGGACAAGGGTATCGCGCCTATCCTTGCCACTATCGAAAAGATGCCTAACGTGCGCGCCCTCATCCTCTCCGAGAACGGCTTGCGCAATCGCGGAGTAGAGCTGTTGTGCGCTAGTGCGGCCAACATGCCGAACTTCGAGTTCATTGAACTCTCTGACAACTTTATCAGCGAAGGGGCGGCTGTGGCCCTCTTCGGACTTATCGAGCACCACCGCCAACTTCAAGTGGTCGTTTTCGAAAACACTAAAATACCGGTGCAATGGAGAGTCAAGCTGCTTGACATGCTCGCCTCAAAGCGCAGCACGAGGCAGAAGCAAGTCCGTGCTTCCATCCTCGTGAGCTAAGAGGCGCGTCTTTCTACCTCTCCCTGTTGCACGCCACATGTCAACACGTGGCCTTTTCCCACACAATCTTCCTTACCGCGCTTTGCTGCGCGAAAAGAAAAGGACGGAGAGATCGGAGTTTACTCTTTGATGTACATCAGCTGCTCCTCTGCCTCTGAGAGAGAGAGAGACACACACACACACACACACACACACAGGCCTGGAAACAAGCAACAACAAAAGAAACATGAAGTAGCGCTACCCGAATTTGAAACAAGCAACAGTTGCATGGCGACTGCGCATGCGTCTACGTTGTACCCTCTTCATTAGTTTCTCACTAGATCGGCGCATATCTCTCCCTCTTCCTCTCACTACTGCCATTGCGACACACTCGCGACGGGTACGAGGGGGTCGATCGGAGGATGAAAGGCGGTGAGGAGGAGAGCTGGCCAATGAAAGTACGTGAGAGCGAGGGGAATGTGAATGCTGAGCGCCTCGCCGCCACTTCTCCGCTCCTCGTTCTGATTTCCATGGTTGAGTGCAATGGCAGGCTGCTGAAGGCATGGTATTGTACCAAACCCTTTGACTCCCACGAGGCCTTGCCCGCCACTTTACACCTCCTCACTGTCAAGTGGGCGTATTCCCTCTTCCTCATCTATCCCCTTCCCCACACGTACATACGTAATACTCGGTGTATTCCGCCCGGCCTGGTGGCGTTCCTCCGTCTTCCTCTCGTCCCTTTCATTCCTCGCAGCGTGGATGCTGGTTACAGTACAGCGGTGAGGTTTATCATCGACGAGGCTGTGAGGCTCTTGCTCTCTCTCTCTCTCTCACACACGCACACACACGCAGTCTCTACCCCTCCCCACCACGCACACCTCTTTCGCCGAGGTCGATGTTGCCGAGGGTAGTGCGACTGGAGGCCGGCATCCCCCCGGCACATCAAAGCGTCTTTGACTTTCTGCTCAGCGTGGCTGCAGAAAACAAGCTCAAGGCAACGCTGCGTGTAGCGGGTGGGTGGGTGCGGGACATGTTGCTCGGTTTGCACTCGAACGACATTGACATTGCCATCGAGACCCACGCAGGCGCGAAGATCGTCACAGGCGAAGCCTTCGCCCACCGCGTATCCGAGTACCAGCTGGCTCACGGCGGCCGGGGCCACACAGTGAGCGTCATTCGAGCCAACCCGGCCCTCTCCAAGCACATTGAAACTGCCACGGTACGTGTTCACGAAATCCCGGTAGAGCTCTGTGCTCTGCGCACGGACGTGTACACAAATGAGTCGCGCATTCCCCAAGTGCGCCCGGCGGCCCCCGTGGAGGATGCGCAGCGTCGCGACTTCACCATCAACGCTCTCTTCTACAACTTGCACACCGGCATGGTGGAGGACTACACCACCGGCTTGGAGGACCTGCGCCTACGCATCATCCGGTGCCCGCTGGAGCCGCGGACGACTTTCATGGACGACCCACTTCGCCTGCTGCGCGGCGTGCGTTTTGTTGGTCAGCTAGGCGCGCTCAACTTTTCTCTGGATGAGTCGATCACCAGCTGCGTGGATGATTCCCTGCTTCAAGTGCTTCAGCAGAAGGTGTCTCGGGAGCGTGTCGGGAAGGAGTTTGTGAAGATGATGGCAGCCGCTCACCCGGAGCGGTGCATTGCGCTGCTGCATGGCATGCACATTCTGCAGCACGTCTTACTGGTCAGTGTGGTGATGCGGCAGGTGCCCGGCAAGAAGCAGCTGTCAAATGAGATCGAGCGAGTGGAGAGGTTGGTAGATCTTTATCCGGATGGATCGAAGAGGCTGGAGACAGTGATGCGACTGAGCGCTGTCGGCTTGCCGTGCCTCGCCAATATCGGCGCGGCGGCCGAGTTGTCCGAGGGGCAGCGAGTGGAGGTGGCTCTCTTCTTTCTCGTCATTCCCTTCTTTCGTGGTGCGACGGAGGGTGTTGAGGAGACGGTGCGCAATGTCTGTATGAATGGGCTGAAGCTTCCGTTGGCGAGCTGCGACTGTGTGCGGCGCTTGATCGACGCGTACAACCATCTCCACGCGCAGTCCATGAGGATGGATGAGCTCGCTGCCGAGACGCTTCGCCCCGAAACAGTGAGAAAGGTGTTTGACGCCTTGAACATCCTGAACGACAAGCACGTCTTTCGTCATGCCCTCCAAGTTGTTCTGCTAGTCTACATGTTAATCGAGGAATCAGCTCACCTACTGTCAGGGGGCAGAATACAGCAGGCTACGAGCGACTTCTCCGCGGCGTGGGCGCGGGTCGCCGAGCACCCCGTGCTGCTGGATGCCTTCCAGCTGAGGCTGCCCATCAATGGAAAGGACCTGCAGAAGGTGTACGGCATTCCACCCAAGAACGTTGGAACAACGCTGCTAAAGATGCGGCTCAAGCTCGTGCTCTGCCCCCGAATGACGCCTGAAGACGTTGCGCAGTGGCTGGTGGAGGGTGCGCAGATGTGACGCAGCCGTCATTGAGCGGGACACCGTTGTTGGTGCCGCAGGAGGCTTGATTCCAGGTCCTAATCCGCATGGCAGCTGTGCAGCTGCGCGGTGCACACGAAACGGGCGTGGGGGCATTGGCTGCGCCTAGCAGTGTACTGTGGAAAGAGAAGATAATCAACATCCCAAACCGAAGAAGAAATGATACTGGGCTCCGTTACCACCCAGCTTTCGACGCTACGATGGACTGACGTGTCGCCACCCCTTCCCATCCGGTGCATGCCGATCAGTGGAAGAGCGGGCGTCTCTCTCTCTCTCTCTTCGCTGGTCCCGCTTTGTCTCGAGCGAACGGGTGGCGATAGCCTCTCTCACACATGTTGCTCTGTTCTGCATGCAATGCACTGCCCGCTCTGCTCTTCCTCCTATCGTTGCCTTTCCTTCCCCTGTCTTCTTCGTGCTGCCCAGGGTAGGTTCGGGTGCTCAATCATCGGCGCACTGCGCAGAACGCTGCCCCTCCTCCTCTTTTTCTCTCTATCTTGTGCTCACATAGGCAGAGCGGGACGTGTTCAGCATCTGCAGACACCGTGGCACCTTCTGTTGCATTTTTCGCGTACACAAAGCAACAACAGTCACGTGAGAGACTGGGGAAGAGCGCGGGAGGTGCGTCGCAGGCAGCGAGTCACGACCTCTTTTTCCCCCTTTTTTTTCGTTGCGCCTTCGGCTGTCTCTGAGTCGACTCATACACATACACATACACACAGGCGCAGAGACGGCCGCGTTCACTGACGCACGCATATACATCCCCACACACTTATACATACAGGCACATAATCACATAGTGGTCATCCTCGCCACTGTCCCCCCCCCTCCCCTCCCGCCCTTGCTGTGCCAGCGACACGCAGGCTTGATGGCAGGTGACCATCGGAGATCCGTGAAACATACATTCGAATTGCCATAGAAACAGTTGACCACATCTCTGCCCTTCCCCCTCCCTTCCTCTGCCACGCACGCCTTGTGGGCAAGGGGCGTTTCTTTCTTTTGTTGTTGTTGCTCTTCGCGTCGCTGCTGCTGCTGCTCTTCTCTGTTTTTTCTCGCCTCCTGGTTGTGCTTTGGGCCTCAACGGCTTTCCTTCCGCTACGCAGCGTCTGCTTCACTGGTCTCCTGCCACCGGCAGCATCCCCCCTCCCTGCTCCTCCTCCTTCTGCAGATCTGGAGGCTCTGTCTGTGCTTCCCTCCCTTGTGGTGTAGTTGTTGTGTTCAAAGCCGAGTGTTTCCCTTGTTGTGTGCCTCCGGTGAGACATGAACGCGATGTGCTTGAGCTCCTACAGCGCCGTGTGGTGGCGCCCAGGAAAGACCGGCTTCATGAATGTGGTCGGCACCATCTCTCTCACAGAGGTGCCAAAGCAGAAGTCCTTGGTTAAGGGTGCGGTTGTAGCTGCCCCGATCGCGCTGAAGTGCGTCAAGCAACCAGAGCAGGATTTCGTTGTGTGGCTGGGATGGAAGGGGTCCAGAAACTTCAAGAAGAGTGGAAAAGGCCTGCACAAAGTCCTCTACGTCTGCACCACCGCCACGCACTCTGGCGTCTTCTTCGCTCACCACAGAGGCAAGCGGCTGGGATTTGCGCTCATCGCGCACGATTCGCGCAACCCGCAGAAGTTGAGTAGCAAGCCTACCCTCTACAAAAAGGAGCTGTCTGGCTTGATGGCGGATGTCTTGCACGATGGAGAGAGAACGAAGACAACCACGAAGGAAGGACAGCTAGTGACGGTGCGGCAGGCGGTACTTCGCCAGACCCTCGAGGGGCACGTCCTCGCAGCTGTTTTTGTCAACCAGCGCGGCGATGTGTACGCGGTGGTCGCCCACTTGGCAAAAAACACGTGGCGCAAGTGGAGGATGGAGGCTGCAGTCGGCTCCATGCCGTGCATCCACGTACCAGAAGGCGGCCGCGACGTGCGGTTTGTGCACTGCGACATAGACGCGCCTGTCGATCACACCTCCGCCGTTGTCGCCCCTTCCCTTCCCTTGGCTCTCTCGACGTTCGATCGCATCTCTGCGAGCAGCGCCAACTTGTCGGCGCAGGTATCGGCCACCGTACCGCCTCTCCTGTGTGTAACAGTCCGTGAGGTCATTCTGCCGACGCGCGGCTCCGGGGTTGCGGCGGTGCGAGTCTTTCAGAGTCAATGCGTCGAGCGCGTCAGTGGCGACGTCCGGGTGATGCCGCAGCCGTGCCTTACCCACGTGGATGAGGCGACAGCGGTGTACACTGTCGTTGTGTTGGGGGAGCAGTCCAGCTGTCTCCTGCACATGCGTCACTCGATGTTCGGGTCGGAGCTGATGACGAGCTGCGCCACGGTGGCGGGGTTGCATCGACCAATAAGTGCATGCACGCTCTCGATTCCGAGCCCGCACCGACCTCAAGGTGCCCGGGTCTCACTGGTGTTGAGCGATGACATGAGGGTGTACTGCTGTGAGCACTTCGGGCAGGTAGTGTCGGTGTCGCTCAGCATCGACGGCGCGGACTGCTCCATGTTGATGCTCCCCGTGCCACTGGCGAAAAAGTCGTCCAAGAAAATGACGACAGCGATAACACTGCCAGCGCGGCTCATACCTGTGAACAACGAAACAGAGGTTCTCTGCACTAACGGGACTGTCGGGCTCTTCTTGCGCGTGACGTCCGCTGCTTTTAGCGAGGCGGTGCCGGCACCACCCGACCTGGCGGTGGAAGGCGGCACCGGCGAGACAGCTGGCCGCGGCATGGCAGGAGAAGCTGAAGTCGGAGCTGCAGCACTGCGTCTGTGTTTGCAGTCGTTGCAGCAGCTCTCTGTGCGCGCTTACCACCACGACCTACCAGATGTGTTCTTTCGCCATATCCTGCCACACCTGCGCTACGTGGGTACCTCGCAGCAGGAGGTGATGCTGATCCAGCGCGTGTACGAGCAGCTGCTGCAGATGGCCGAGCCGATCCGGGAGCCGGAGTGGAGCTATCTCTGGGCACTCACCTCCCTTCTCCAGAAAGCCCTCGTGAAGCGTGGCAGAGAGAACCAACTGCGGTACACTGACGCGTTCTTTCTGCAGCTGGCCGACACGTACCGGCAGAGCAGCTTTGCCTCTCCCA
Source organism: Leishmania major strain Friedlin (assembly GCF_000002725.2). Classification (NCBI taxonomy): domain Eukaryota; phylum Euglenozoa; class Kinetoplastea; order Trypanosomatida; family Trypanosomatidae; genus Leishmania; species Leishmania major. The sequence goes on along the minus strand of NC_007245.2, from coordinate 450,060 downwards.
GCGGGGCGGCACTCGTAGGGGATGGTGTCCGGGCTGTGGTGTCGACAGAGGTGCAAGACGTGATCGCCGCACCGACGGCGACCGTTCCCGCAGAGGCGATGTACGTCCTCGATGGGTTGGCGGCAGGTGTGGCGCCGGTGGCCTTAGCCGAGGAGATTGTGCGGCGCATGGTGAACACCGAAACCCTTTCGAACGGTACCTGCGTTGTGGCCTCTCAGGCCGGCGTGGCAGACTGCGTACACTGCATGGGATGCGTGCTCGTGGCGAGCTGTCTAGACCTCAGTGTGTTTGTAATCGCTGACGAGGTGCGCGGGTTGCGTGTGTCTCTTCAACGACCGCAGGTTGGCGTGTGCGTCGCGATCCAGCCGCACACTTTCGCGAGCCAGAAGGAGTTCGAAACTGCGCTGGGCTTGGCAGGCGATCTCCTCTGCGTCTCCTCCGCTGACGCGTCATTTCGGCCCGATGTAGCACTGCTCACGCTCGGCATTGGGGGGCGGCAGCATTGCCTGAACGCCTTCCTGCAGCTGTTTTCTCCCGTGCTGCGCCACGCCGTGGATGCTTTGACGCCGCTTTCCAGCAATCGAACTTGGTTTGAGGAGTGCGTCGCCACGCTGACGCAGTCGACCACCGAATGGGTTGCCAGTCTGCTGCGCAAGGGCGGCAGCGACAGCTTCACCCTCACGGCGACTCTCTGCCACATGTTGTGTGCAGCGCAGCGCGGCGTGGATGCCGCCTTTTTTCGGAGTCTGTCGCACACCCTCTCCGAGGAGTTTTGCACCACCGCGCTGGTAACCATCCTCTTCCACCAGACAGAACTGTTGCTGGCCGCTATCCAGAATTACGCCTCGGCAGTGGCTGCCTGCATCTCGACGAAGAATAGTGAAGCCGAAAAGGGCGCCAACTGGCAGGCGACGGACGTGGGCCGGATTCGTCTGCAAGCGGCGCTGGCGCAGACATCTGCCTTGTGGGCCCAGATCGACTCCCTGTCTCCCTACCGTGTGCGTGATGTGGCCGAGAGCTACCGCATCTCCGCCAGCATCTCATTGGCGTCTGCCGCCCGTGCGGCGTCTGCTTCGACAGAGGGGACAATGGTATCGCGCACGCTGGTTCTGTGCTTCCGCATTTTGTGCCTCGTGCAGTACTCGATGGCGGCCGAGGAAGACACGAGCCTGTCAGTAAGCGCTGAATCGGCTAGTTGGACGACGAGCGATGCCGCTGTAAGGGACTGCCAAGGCGTGCTGGAGACTCTCTACCTGATCAAGGGCGGCCCATTGCCGCTCGAGTGGTTCCAGTGGAAGTTTATGTCATCTGTGAGACGCGCAGCTGCCATCAAGCCAACGTGGGCACCGTACCTAGTGCGCCTGATGCAGCTGTCGAATGTGCATGAAAGCAGCAGCGCGGCGCTCAAGCGCGACTTCTACACCCTACTGGACACCCTGCAGAGCCGTGGCGCGTCTTCCACAACGACAGCGGAAGAGGGGGATATGCAGAGGGCTGTTACAGCGGCGGAGTCTGCCGTTGGCGCTCTCGCAGGCCAGGCAGAGCACCGCGATGCAGCGGCCGGAGCGGAAGGCCGTAGCCCGGCGCTATCGATGAGTACCGCTTTCTTCATCTTTTCCCGCCAGCGCGACGCGTCGCTGCCCGACTGGAGTCGTTTGTACTCGTTGCCAGAGCGACGTCACCTTTTTGCTGCCACGTGGGTCGACGCACTGTGGACGCTGGAGCGTATACCCGATGCTCTTGATCGTGCTTGTGCGGCAGCTCTAGCTCGAGTCCAGCTCGCGGCATCTGAGGTGGGGACGACGGGACAGGGTGGGGACCAGCCGCCGGCGCTGTCCGAGGAGCTCGCGCTTCCCCTCTATGCACATATCTACCGATTGCGCCCTCCGGTGCGGATGCACGCAGTGATAGACGCGACACCGGCGGAAAGCGACGGCGCGTATCTCTGTGTGCAGCAGCGCGTGGATCGTGCCCAGCAGCATGAGGAGGCCCCGCGCGAAGCCATCGCCACCCCCGAAAATGCTACCGCAAAGCCACAGCATGAAGATGCACAGGTGGCTGTCGCACCCGCTGTAGACACAGCGACATCTGCGCCGCTTCCCTCGTTAAGCGCCGAACCCGAGGCTGCGGTGCGCACCGGCACGAGTGAGGCGATGCCGACGGAGCAAGCCAGCAGCGCCGCAGACGCGGGCGCTGCTGCTGCTGCTGCTGCTTCTGCTGCGGTAGCGGCGCCAGCTGCACCGGCGGTCCCGACGCGGAGTGGTCTGTACTCTCCAACCAGCGTGGCGTGGTGGGACACGCTAGAGACGACACCAAGCCGTCCTCGCGCGTTGGACGTAAAGGTAGAGTGTGCCACCGCGAACTCCACGTCTCCCGCCACCGCCGACGACAACGGCGAGAGCTCCGACTCGGCCACGACGTACACCACATCGGCCAGCAACTATGTCGACCCGGTCGCCACGCTCGAGTCATTTCACCGCTGTTGCTACGCGAGAGGCGGCAGTCAAACGGCGGCGGAGAGTGTCGGTAGCAGCTGGAGTGACTCGGAGTGGCACCTCTGCAAGCACCGGTATGCCGCTGCCCGCTCGCAAGCGCAACACAGAGCAAGAAAGAGGTGCCGCTGCTGCGGCCGAGCGATGCGCGTCGACTACCGCGGCCGCTCGGCCGGGAGGCGAGGCGAGGCTGCCGACGATACTACGCCAGTGCGCGTTCAGTGGAGCGGGACGGCGAAGGAAACAACTGCACCGTATGTGCGGTCGCCGCTGGTCACCGCGAAAGTGCCGACAGCCGCTGCGGCGCGGCCAGCTCTACTGGGCTTTTCGGCTCGCCTGCAGCCCCCAGAGGAGCCGGCGACCCTCCGCGCGCAGCCCGCGCGAATGTCACTGGCGGCGCCGTCGCCCAAGGCGACCCCGTTCTCCCTGTTGACCTTTCCCTTCGCGTCAAAGGGACAGCAGGCGTCGCGAGTGCGGCTGTACACATTAGACGGCGACCGCGTCCGCTACGTTGATGGACAGGGCACGGTGCCCCTGCAGACCACCAGTCGCCCCGGCGTGGGCGCCCTGCTGAATGTGCCGCCACTGCCTGCGACGAGTGTGTTTCCAGCTTGTCGACCGCTCGTGCGTCTCCCCTCGCAGCCTGCGCCAGCGCAGCTCGAGCATCGTGACACGCGAGTGCCATGTGCAGCAGAGGCGGCGCAGCCGGTGCGGTTTGTCGAGGTGGGGCATGCATATCCGCAAGTGCCGCGCCCACCGGCCGGGGTCGCTCCACCGGCAGTGGATGCTGCCACCTTGCAGGCTACCGCCACGAGCGCACCTGTGCCCGTTCGTGCCGCTGAAGCGATCGCCTTTCCCTCTGTCGGTGTTGCGACACCAGTCGCTACCACATCTGCACCGCCTGCTCCGGCCACCGTGACTCCACTGCCGGCGCCAACGGCTCTTCCTATACGCGCCCCCGCTGTGCTGAGCCCTGCGCAAATGAGCGACTTCCGCCGCTACACTGACAACCTGCTGGCTCGACAGACTGGAAGCACACCTTTACACGCCGTGACGACTGCATCTGTTCCGGCTGCAGCACCTCCGACGGCAGACCGCCCCTCCACGGCCCCTGCAGTGACAACTGCTGTCGACAGTGCAAGGATAGCGCGGCTGATCCAGCAGCAAGAGGAGTTCCTCCGGAAAGCTGAAGCTATTATGGAAAAATGCAGGGCTGAAAAAGATGGCTTCTATCGACGGGTCGAGGAGACCCTCTGCAGCGTCACCGCGGCTTCCCAGCAGCGTCATGGACTGAGCCCGGTGGAACAGGCGCAGCTCGTGCAGAACAACATCAAACAACGCAATGAGCTTCTCGCCCTCAACCACCAGCTCCTGGAGAGGCCGCTGGCCGCCGCCCGTGCCGGTGGCGAGGAGCCGCCAGTGCCCACCGTATGCTCCGCAACCTCTCAAGCGGCGCCGCCAGGTGTGACTGCCACCGGTGCGACCCAGACGCCGCCGCAACTGAGGGAGAGCGTTGGCGTGCCATGGGCGGCGACGGGCGGCTCCGCTGCGTCCACAGCTGCTGCCGCGGCTTTCCAGCAGCGTCATGGACTGAGCCCGGTGGAACAGGCGCAGCTCGTGCAGAACAACATCAAACAACGCAATGAGCTTCTCGCCCTCAACCACCAGCTCCTGGAGTTGCAGCTGGCCGCCGCCCGTGCCGGTGGCGAGGAGCCGCCAGTGCCCACCGTATGCTCCGCAACCTCTCAAGCGGCGCCGCCAGGTGTGACTGCCACCGGTGCGACCCAGACGCCGCCGCAACTGAGGGAGAGCGTTGGCGTGCCATGGGCGGCGACGGGCGGCTCCGCTGCGTCCACGGCTGCTGCAGCCGCCGCCCCTGTGCCACCATCCGCGATCTCGGTGCGGGAGCGCGAAGGAATGAAAGATATTTTGTCCGACCTACAGCGACTCAACGCGGAGCTCATGGCAAGCAGCGCGTCGGCTGAAGCCATGGACAGAGCCGTTAAAGAGACGCGTGAAGTCATCGAGCGATACGAGCGGAACAAGACAGCCGAGGCACTCACGGCGGAGGGGATCGCCCTGATATCAGCGATGCGCCAGCGCACTGCTGCAATTGAGCGACAGCTGGCGGAGCTGCCGCAGAGGTTCGAGGAAAAGGCCGCCACTGACGCAAAGAAATCCTCGAGTGTGTGGGCGTCACAGTTGTCCGCGGCCAATACAGTCGAGGGCTCACCGGCAGACGCTCCACCTGCCGCGCCGCTCGCATCATTCACGTCGACGACGGCCGTGGTGCCGCCGTCCTCGTTGCATTTCACAGCGCAGGCCGGGACATCAGCGGGGTCGGCAGAGGAGGCGCTGCTCTCACGGGACTTAACCCAGCACTTGCCGTCGAGCAACCCACTCGGAGCGGTATCGCTCTCTACCTCCATGCCTCAGACAGCGAAACCGCCGCAGCCGGGGCGGGCGCCAGGACCCACAGCTTCAGTGCTAACTGCACCGGTCGTCTCATACGCAACACCGCGCGCCTCCTCCATGTTCACCTCCGTTTCCTCTGTCCCCATCGATGAGCCGACAGTGCTTCGGTCCGCGACGCCGAAGGGGGCGTTTCCGCCCAGTGCAAGTTTTCATGCTGAGCGGGCTGCCGGAGGTGAGGTGCCGAGTCTGCATGTCTGTGAAACAGTGGAGTGCACCACCGTTGACCCTCCACGAGACATGCCTTCCAACGTGAGTGCACCTCGAGTGGCTACTCAGCTGGGTGATCTGGGCAGTTTGTTCGTGGAGAGTGGTGGTCGGTACGAGACCCGGCGTAACGCGAGCGCTGCTCCATCGCACACGAGAGCAGCAGCTTCTCCTCGACGCAGGGTGCCGGTGCGCTCGCCGGCGCCCAAGCCTCACGCTGGGCAGCGACGCTTTTCATCGCCCGCACAGGCGCCGGGACGCTGTCATCGCAAGCATGAGGAGCGCTACGCCATGTACCGAGCGACGTCGAGGCCAGCGAAGGTGCGCCCAGCAGCTACCGCCACGCCTTATGTCCCTGCCCCGGGCGTGCCTTTTACGCCGGCCCCACGTGTGTCGATTGGTAATGTCTTCGTGGATCGACAGCAGAGCAGGCTCATGGCTAGTATTGCTAAGCGCATGCAGCAGCTAGAGCAAGATCTCTTTACGTAAGCACGCACATCCCAGTGCGACTCGAGCTACATTGATCGTGACAGCGAAAGCGGGGAGGGAAAGGAGGCAAAATGGTGACTGACATCATGACCGCCTATGTTCTTGATGATAGCGTCGCTCTTTTCGGTCGTCTGGAAACCTGAGCACCCCTCCCCCCTCATCCTGTCCCTTGAGCGCACGCAATGACAATCACACACGAATGTGCTTGGCCAGCTCCCTCCATCTTCTCTTTGCCACTTCTCCGGCTGCGCTTTGGCCACTACGCCTGTTAAGCGGGGCGTTGAAGTGGAGCGACTTTGGTGCGGAGGTGCGACATGCTTGAGCGTGTGTGAAAGAGCCGTTATCTTCCCCTGTTCGCAAACCGAAAATGGCCTGGCATCCGTGGCGAACGCCGAAACCGCCGGCCTCTCCTTTGGTTCTTGTTTTTCAACGTGCCCCGCTCTGCTTAGAACGTGAACCAGACTCGACGCTACGCCGCCGGCCGCCGGCCCATCGGAGCACGGCCTCTGCCTCGAGCTCTCCTCCTCCCCCCCCCCACTCGGCCCTCGCAGCCCCCCTCTCCCTCCCCCTCCGCCCCCACCAGTAGGCTGCGAGGGCCGAGTGGGACGCGCTCAAGTCACGCTGGCGCTGTGCCCCTTGTATAAATCGTGCAAACGCGTCCACCGTGGCAGCCAGCTCCGACGCAGCGCCGTCCAGCGCTTGAGCGCCGACATGGGGAGCGGTGCACCGCTCTGGGCCTGTCTAGGCGGTAGAGGCGTCGCCCTCTCACCACCAGAGGTGGCTCGGCACCAGCAGAGGTCGGGGGAGGGGGGGGGGCTTCTTGGTTTCCTCGCAGAGCGGGCACTGGACCCTGTGATACCACGCTGAGTTGGACCCTTCGTCATCAGGGTATAGAGGCAACCGAACGAAATACGAGTGCCACTTCACGGCGCCGCCTCTGCGTGCACGCACGTGACAGTACGTCCGATGGGGCAGCAAGGCTTCTGTCCTTCCTTTCTCTGTGACTATCGTGTCGTCTCTCCGTGGCTAGACTCTTCGATGTTGCAGATGGCCATAGTTGCCGCCGCCTCCGTGCGGATGCGGGTGTGTGTCAGTGACGCCCTCCGTGTAGCTCTGTCTACACTGATGTGTTTGTGGGTGCACGTTGTACGCAATGCTCCTACACCCTATCTCCGTCTGTGACGCTGTCCTGTAGGTCCCCAACCCCTTCCCCTACCCACCACCACCACCTCCTTGTCCTCCCTTTCTCTCTACCATGTTCCCTATGCCCGGGTGCTCCTCCCTCTCCCCGTACACGAACCCCCCACCCCACCCCAACACACTCACACACACTTGCGGAGAAGTTTCAGTTCTCCCCCTACCACTATTCAACCCTTCCTCTCCCCTCCTGTTCCTCATTTCTGTAACCACCAAGCTCGCCACCTTTTCTCTTTCTGTGTGTTTGCGCGCGCTCATCACTTCACCATTCCACTCGCTCGCTCTCTCAGATACAACGATACCACGTAGGATCACGGTCCCCCCTACCTCCCCCCCCCTCCACACACACACTCTTACAGCCTCCGTCAGCAGCGCAGGAAGTGGTCTCTTGGAGATCCACGACACATACACACACACACATATACACACACACACACAGACACACACACACACACAGACAGACAGACAGACAGACATATAAATATAAATATATAAAGGGAAAGGAGAGCGGAAAACAAAGAAAAACAACCAAACAAAGGAATAAAACGCGCGGTAAACCCTCCTCCATCTGGACTTTCCTCTCTCTCTCTCTCTTATTGTTTGACGTTCTTTTACCATCTCTCTTGTTGTGTTGGATCTTGAGACATACCCGCAAGTTTGCACGTGAGTGGTGTGTGTGTGTGTGTCTCTCTCTCTCTCTGCCCACGACTCTCTCACCGAGTGTACCGGAGTTTTGTTGAGCGTTTCCTTTTTTGTGCGTCTGCGTGTTTCTGTGCGTTCGCCGTCGTTGTGTTTTGTTTTGTTTTTATATTTGCTTTGAGTTGTTTGTCTGTGTTCTTCTGTAGTTGTTCGCCCCCCCCCCCCTCCTCTCCCCTCCTCCACCGCCGCCCGTGACACCTCCCTCCCTCCCACGTTTTGATTTGATTGTGTCCCCCTCCTCTTCTTTGTGCGTTGTGCGTTACACTTCTCCTCTCCTCTCCTCTTCTCTCTCTCTTCTGACCACCGCCTTGCTCTCCCTCTCTCTGCCTGTATTGCGATTTCGCATTCGCGTGGCGTCGACACTTTCCTCCTCTCATTCTCGTGTGTTGCCGACTTTTCGTTTGCATGTGTGCGCGTGATTGTGCGTCTTGTCTTTCCCCTATCTCATCTCACTTATTCCTTTCGCCTTTCCTCTCCCCCTCGCACACTTACACCCACACTAGCGCCCCTCTCCTCCTCCTTCCCACCCTCTAATCCTCCCCTCCCCACCTATCCCACTGATAGACTGAGGTTTCAGCCGTCAACACGTCTTTTCCCTGTTTCACCTCCCTCCCCATCCTCTCCCGCTTTTTCCCCTCTCCCTTTCCGTGCCAGCCACCGAGTTGCGTGTCTGTGTGATCAACCTCGTCCTCCTGCTCGCCTGCGTCTTTCCTCCTCCTCAACGGACATCTCCTCAAGCGCACCTTTTCGTTGCCTTTGTTGTTGATAAGCAGAAGGCAGTAGATTTGTGCTCGTCTTCCTTGCCTTCCCCTTCCTCCCGCGTGTAGCTCTGATCTGCGCTGGCGCTTGTCCTCTCCCCCTTCCTCTGTCCGCCCGCGCCTCTCATAGCCTCGTCGCTATCCTTCCTCTGGCACGTGCATCTCATGTACGGCCAGCAGTTCGTGCCCGGTCAAATGTACGGCCAGCCCAACATGATGTCCTACCAGCCTGGCGTGCTGTCTCCTCCCATGTCCACTGGGGTGTCTGTGATGCCCAACTACGCGCCTCCTTACCAGAACGGAATGCCGCCGGGTTCGGTGCAGCAGCAACAAGGTCAAGGCCCGGTCCAAGGTCAAGCCATGCCACAGACGCAGCCGCGGCCGCGGAACAACGAGGTTGGCAATACCAGCTCCGTCATTCACATGCGCAACGTCACCCCCGAAGTGACACAGCTTAGCATTCAGAATCTGGCCCAGAACTTTGGCGACATCAAGCACATCGTGATGCTGCGCCAGATGAACCAGGCTCTCATCGAGATGAAGAGCCCCAAGAGCGCCGAACAGCTGGTGGACTTCTTTAAGGAGCCCGGCTACGCGGAAATCGATGGTCGCCGCGTGTACATTCGTTTTAGCACCCACCAGAACCTTACGGCGACGCAGCACGCGACTCGCACCCTGCTGGTGTCCATGTTCAACACGCAGTACGACGTGTCTGCCGCAGCGCACATTACGCCAGAGATCGTGTACCAGATATTTGCTAGCTACGGCACCGTGGAGCGCATCGTGGTGCTGCCCAAGAACGAGAGCAGTCAGTGGAACCACAACCGTGTTCAGGCGCTCGTCCAGTTCGACGCTCGCGAGTCCGCCGAACACGTGAAGAATATTTTGCAGGGCCAGCCTGTCACCCTCGGCGAGACCATCACTTTCACCCTCGACATTCAGTTCTCGCGCATGGACGAGATCAAGACGACGAACCCAACGACGTCGCTTGTCGTCGATGATGAAGGCGCCCACCGCCCCGCTGGTACGATGGACCCCGTGGCGATGAATGCAGCGGCGATGACGACCACCGGCATGTATCCGCCGATGGGGTGGAGCTGAGCGCTCCTGCGTGCATTCCGTGGGCTACGGCAGCAACATGATCATCATGGACGCGAGGTGCACATAGGGAGAATGCTGAATGGGGTGCGCATGGATGCTCGAGCGTGTAGACATCTTGGAGGCCGGGACCTTTTCCCTCTGTGTTGGTGTTGTCGAGTGGGCGAAGGAGAGCGCGTTTGTAGATATGTTTGTGTGCCTGCGCGTGTGATGCGTGCCTGCGTGTCTCTCAAGTGGCAAACGGACGCGCGCGGCGTCAAGACACGGAGGCGAAAGAACACCAACCCCCCGCTCGTCTCCATTTTCCTCCTCTTTCGTAGAAAACACCATTACGAGTCTACTCGCATCTCTCCTCCTGTTTGGTTTCGTTTTGTTGTGCCTGCACGTCTCACGACGTGCTCTATTTTCTCCGCCTCGCCTCGCCTCTCTCTCTCTCTCTCTCTGTGCGTGCGCTTGCGCTTTCGCACTTGCAGTGTTCCGGTGAGGTGATTGATTTGTATTGTTAGCTGCAGCGTGCACAACCGCTTTCGAGCATCTCCCTGCATTTAGAAACGATCGGATTGGGCGTCCTTCTCTCGCCATGGACTGCGGATGCAACGCGCACCGACACCTCCCCGCCTCTCGTGCCGATTAGGTTTGCCGGTCAGCCCTCAGGTTGCTGCCATGTGCTCCCCACCTTTGCGCCCTTCATCGTTTCCATCCGCATCTGGCAGCCATACCTTGCCCACCCTCCACCGTTCGCCTCCGCCCGATGTGTGGATGATGGCGTCTCTCTCTTTTGGGGGTCTCGTCGCACATCGTTTTTCTTCTTTTTTCTTCCCGTTGTGTGTGTGCGTGTGTGTGTGTGTGTGTTACGGTATCTTGATCTGTGTACATGATTGTGTGCTTGTGAGTGTAAGCGTCTTGATGTTCTTTGTTTTGCTCCTCGTGTTCTCTTCCTCACCTCCATCCGTGCTGCCCTTCATTCCGCCCCTCCTTCTCCTCATGCCTGCTTTCTTTTTCTGGTATGGTCATCGCGTTGGATAATGCTGGACGCGCACACATACACGCACATATACAACTCCCTCCGCCTTTCTCTCCTTCCCTCTCTCTCTCTCTCTCTCTGCAGCTCTGTACCGATTCTTCTCTGACCCCATCCCCGCTCAGCACAGGCGAAAACATACACACACACACACACATATATATATATATATATGCAGAGATGTAAACTGAGATCGGAGCCTACAGCCATGTGTGCCTATGCGCTCACGTAAACAGCAAGCGGATGGAGAGGAGGATTGCGGCGGTAAAGACGGCTCTCGTTCTTCTCGTCTTCGTCTGTGTATGCCGATGCGTCCGTGCATGCATACCTGCGCGTGTGTTGATGTTGTTGGTCTTGTCTTCTCTCGGCCTTTGGTAAAAATACGAAAAAGGAAAACAATGTATGTGCTCTCGGCTGTCGATTTCCCCCCCCCCTCCCCTCTCTCTACCTCCCTCCCCTCTTTTCCGTACACCGCCTCCCCTCCCCCTTCCCACTTGCGTCCCTTCCTTCTGTGCGTGTGTGTGTGTGTGTGCATAGCGTCTGACGATGCTTCGTTTCTTGTCCTCGTTTTGTCCGTTGGTGTACCTCTTGGTGGATGCATTGTTTGCCCCAGCACTGCACCTCCTCCTCTGGTTTCCTCGTCTGCCCCTCCTCCCTCCCCCCTCTACGTGTGCATGTGTTCGGTTGCGTTCTCTGTAGCTCCCTGCCTCTCTGCTGGTCTATATTGTTACACCCCCCCCCTTTCCCCCTCTTCGTCATTATGTTTTGTTTCCTTGGCAGGGCAAGGTCTCTCCTGGTACACCCCCTCCCTTCCTCCCTCCTTCCTCTGCCCTCGACCCTCTCCCGGCCTCCCTCGTCCCGGAAGTCCCCCCTGCCGCCTCTTTGCCCCTCACTCGGCATGCAGAGAGGCGATCATTTCGTTTTTGTTGTTTTGTTTTGTTGTTTCTTCCTCCGTGTTTCCATCGCCTTTTCCCTCTCTTCCGCTCCCTCGGTTGCACACGCCAACGTGATAGAAGAAACAATCAGCTGGAGCGCACGGTCATGTTGACAGGAAACAGGAGGTCATGTAGGTGGCTTCAACCGTAGCGGTGCTCGGAGTCATGGGAGTTTGCGAGGAGAATATCAGCACGATCAGAGGTGGTGGGCGCATGTACAAGCGTACACGTGTGTGGCCGAAGGGGCCTTCAAGAGATACAACAGGGATGTAGACGCATTCACACCACGAGAGAGGAAGCTCATGTACGAGGGAAAATGGAGGGTCCTGTGGCGTATGGCTCCACTGCCGTGCCCTCTGATGTTTATGGTTGGTAGGTGTGCCGCCCAGGCCTGCTTCTTTTGGCGTTTCTTCTGTCGCTGTTCACGCACCGGTCGCCGTTGCGCGCTCGTCTCATCGCATCTACCGTTGAGAAGGTGTGGGCAACCTCTCCCTCTCCTTTCTCTTCTCTACTCCCCCACGCCTCCATCACGTCAGTACCTTCACCCCACCCTCCTTCTCGGAGCTGTGTCGCCTTGCTCTCGCTGTTTTGCACTCTTCGGTTTTACTGTCACGAAACGTCGCCCCTCCCCCCTCCACGCACGCACTAAGCAGAAAGTAGAAGAAAAGAGTACACGCGCACGCACGCAGAGGGAGAAAGAGAGAGAGGAACAGTGGAGATATGATCGACGTCAACAACAACTAAAGCAGAGCTCAATTCATGTTCCGCCTCTTGATACAATCCCTCTCCCCGCGTGGGTGTGCGTGCGCATGCGTGTCGTTGTTGTCGTGGTATCCTTGCCTGGTATCCCTTGCTCCTCTTTTGTCCCCTCACTGTGTTTAGGTACACTCTTCTTTCTTTCTTGTGTGTGTGTAAGTGTGTGTTGCGCTCTCTTTCTCCCCTCTCCGTCTCTCTTTCTTGTGTTCTGTTTTTTCTTGTGTTGTGGTGTTTCCTTTCTCCTTTCTCCCTATTAACTGTCTCCCCCCCCCTCTCTCTCTATCCCTGCGGGGGGTCTCCTTAGCCGCCCTCTCCCCTTCCTCCCCTCCCCCCTTCCCTCCCCCCAAGCACTTCGTACATATACGCCGCGCACAGACACACAGACACACACACACACGCACACACACACACACACACTTACACATAGAGAGAGAGAGATAACCACACAGAAGACAGAGAGTGTTTTCTTCCTTTTTCCTATAACCCCCCCCCACCACCGCACACACACCACTCCACCCCACCTCACCTTTGTGTGTGTGTTTTTTTTTTCTCTTGTTTTGCCTCTTTTCAGTGATTCCACACCCTCGTGAATGGGCATGGCTAACGCTTGCGACGAAGCGAGGCGCAGGGACACACGAAGTATATTGTCATGTATGGAGAGAGGGAGAGGCGGGACAGAGAGAAAGCAACGCAAGAGGGCATCGCATGATGTAGGCCACAGACAAGAAGAGTGAAACGAACTGTGTTGCTGCTGCTGCTGCTGCTGCGAGGAGGCAAGCAGAAGAAAAAGGAAGCGGATAGGGGGCATCTCAATGTATCCGTCTCTGTCTCCTCTCTTACCTCTCCTCGCGCGGTCGTGCCTGCGTCTCCCGTCCCCCATCCCTTCTTCTTTCACTGAACCACTCTCGAACGGCCCGCTAACGATGGTACTCGGCATCCCCTCCTCCCCTGGCATCACCCGCACACACGCAAAATGCCCAACCATCTTTGTTTTGTTTTGGTTTTCCGGGCCTCTTCCCCCACGACCCCCTCCTTACTTGCTGTCTGCCTCCTTCCTCCCCCCCCCCCTCCCCCGCCAAATTCCCTCTGCCCTCGCTCTTTCTCGGTTGCTCGTGTCTTCTTGTCTTCATCTTGTGCTCTTCCCACCACAGCGACGATGCCTCATGGTGACGTCTTGGCCCCCCCCCCCACACACACACACCGCTGCAGCGCCGAACCGCATGCGCTTATTTTTTGTTGTTGTGGTGGTGGTGGTGGTTGTTGTTTGCATTGTCGCCGCCTTCTTTGCTGTGCTGGCGATTGCGTCCCTGGCTCGTCTCTGACGCGTGCGCGTTGGTTTCTCTCTTCTTCGGTTGTGCGTGTTTGTTCTTTTGGCTGTTGTTTCTTTTCGTCTGCGTGCTCACGTCTCGGTGGAACACACGAGGCACAACATGGACGCATAACCCCTCCCCTCCACCCAACTGATATATACATATAGATAAGAAGGGAGAAGAGGAGCTGGGCCGACTTGGAGGCACTTCGAGGGCTTGGGAGGCTCTTTATGCGTATGAGGATAGTAGAGCGCCACAGAAGACTGATTCCACGTGCGACTGTGCGTATGTGTGTGTATGCATGTATATGCAAGCCATGTGTGTGGGCTCACCAGTTCTCTTTTCGGGCCGCGAAGCGGCAGCACCGGTTACGATGGCCCGCCCAACTAGGCAGAGACAAGTGAAGATAGTGGACAGAACAGACCTGTGAGACCAGGGAGTGCGTTAGCTGAAGCGAACATCTCTCGAGTCTTCCCTCTTTTCTTTGTCTGTTCTGTCGTTCTTCAGTGCCCGTCCGGTTCCCGTTGGGAGGCGGCGGCTGAGGGAAAAACAAAACAAAACGTGCAGAGAGAAGGGCCGCCTCTGCTGTCTGTGTTGGTGTGCGATGTTGTGTGGATGTGCTTTCAAGTGTGCGATGTTGTGCGGAGCTCTCCTGCTGCGCCTGCTGCCCTGGTGTCTCAGTCCTTCTTGCTCTCTCTCCTTGTTCTTTGTGTGTTTTTGTTTGTTTGTTTGTTTTTCGGGGGAGGGGGCGCTCAGCTAACGTTCTTGACTGTGCGTATGCTGGCAGCGAGAGACACGGAAACGAGGAACAAGCTGAAAAGCAATGTATGAGCTGCTCTCGCACACTCTCTCCCTTTCTCTCCTGTCTGCCTTCTCTGCACTCATGCGCACATGTGTGCATCTACATGTGTTTCTCTCTGTTATCCGTGTCTGTACACCCCCTCCCCTCCCTCCCCTTCCCACCTTCTTTTTCCCTTTCGCGTGCGTGCGTGCGTGTTCGTGCATCTCCTCCAGCTCTGTTTGCGATCTACTTTGCTGTATATTCCCGTGTCTGTCCGCGACATGTCCTCTCTGCACCGCCCCCCCCCCCTCCCTCCTCCCTTTTCTCTCTCCTTCCTCATCCTTCCCTCCTGTATCAGCTGGTGTTTTCCTCCGTGGCTCTCGCTTGCCCGGTGTGGACGAGTGGGTGAGAGAAGACGAGGAGGGTGGCCGCACCCCCCTCCCTCCCTGGCACGCAGAAGGAACGCGAACCGACGAGGGTGCGCAGACACCACGGTGCGAGCGGCAAAGAAGGCGAAGCGAAACATTGATGGAGCGAGGTGCGCATCAAGAACAGCATCGGAAGAATCACTGAAAACTTGAATGGATATATTTTTTTCCCCGTCTGGCTGTGTGTGTGTGTGTGTGTGTCACGCATTCGAGTTGGTGACGATGCTCAGCAGAAAACTGTGAACGCTCCTCTTTTCAAGGACCAGAGGACCAGGAGCCACATAAAACGACGATGGAATGATGCTGCGGATTCAATGCGGCATCGTGGCGGAAGGCGTACTCCTCATCCCTCTCCTCTATTCTGTTCCTCGACACCACGATGGTCATGTCGCGCTGCTTTCTCTCTCTTTCATGGCGTGTGCTAGTCGGCGTATACGTGTGTGCGTGAGGGAGTGTGTAGGCGTCTGCGTATATCGCAGGGTGCGCGCAGACGTGGGCGATTCCTGCCCTTTCAGCTGCACGTGTGCGGAAGAGGGGAAGCTGGAGCGAAGAACACACAGACATGCGCCAAGGAATACGAGCGGGGGGCGGAGGGGCAGCGAACGTGCTACCTGGGTGCGCTACGGCCCTCCCTCCTCCCCACACGCCCGCATTCCCTTGCCAAGGAAGGGTGAGGGTGAGAGCAGTTGGGACAGATACCCGCGCACGAACACTCAAACGCGCGCGCAGCAGCCGCGTTGGTGGAGGTGCCTTCTACCTCTTCCTCTGGTGCACGTGAGACGAACCGATGCGCGCTTCTGAGTAGACTCATTTTGTGTTCGTTGGGTTTTGTTTCCCCTTGCCGTGATGGTCTCTCCCTGTCGTCTCTGGTGCGCTCGTAAACGCCAGCGCTGCATCGCCCGTCCGCTCCCGGGTCACTCCCCCACCCCCTGTCGCTTCTCTTCCCCTATCGATTCTTGCGCCAGAGACTTCACTGATGGCACGCACATGCAATGAAACGAGCCCCCCCCCCTCCCTCCTGAATGTGCATGTATGCGTGTTCCTTGTGTGTGTGTGTGTGTGTGTGTGTGTGTGTGTGTGTGTCTGCCCCCCCCCTCTTTCCCCGCCACCCGTGTTGTCCCCTCCGTTATCATCGCCGCCGCTCCCCACCCCTTTTCCCACCTTCCTATGCTTCGTACGTGCTTGTTTGGGCTTCCTTTTATTATTAGTAGTATTATGTGTGTTTGTTTTGTGTGTGTGTGTGTACGTGCCAAAGTGCTCTCTCTCTCTCTCTCTCTGCGCGCACCTCTGTCTGAGTAGGTCGTCGGCATTTCGTTGTGTTACTTTGTTGTTGTACGCTGGCTGTTCTCTTTGTTGTCTGTTTCGCCGTCTGGTGGCCGCGATCCCCGGCTTGAGAGGGTCAGAGAGGAAAGGAGCGAGAGTGTTGTAGGGGCACTGTGTGCGGACCACAACAGTTATGTCGAGGATGGCACTTTACAGCCTCTGTCCTATCGCTCTTTCCCTCTCTCGATGTATGTACGTATGGCTCTCGTACGCGCGCGTGTGTGTTTAATCTCTCCTCCGACGGTTTGTCTTTGTTTGGCTTGCGTGTGTCTGCGTCTGCCCTTGCACATCTCCCTCTATCCCCTCTTCCTCAGCTCTGTGGTTGTTGCTCTGCGTACGCTGCATGTGCGTGTAGGTGTATGCTGCTTTCGCACTCACACACACACACACACACACACACACACGCACGCACGCTTTCCACTTTGGTTGTCTCCTTATTATAGTGGAGAAGGAGGGCGGGGGATGTTGTCGCATACACGCGTGTGTCTCTGTCGCTGCCTGACGAGCCGCTGTTGGTTGTAACGGCCGCCTGCGAGTGTGCTGTGCTATGGTGGGCGTCATTCCTTGTCTCTCTCACTCCCTCTAACGTTTTCGTGCCTCACGTTGTGTGATGCCGAACTCGTCGCCGTTCTCGACGTTGTGTGTTTTGTTTTGTTCTTTGGCTTCTGTTCCGAGCTTCCTTCTTCCTCCTCTTTTGGACGCATGTGTGTCTGAGTGTGCGTGTGCATTCGCCTCCGTGCTTCGATGGTGTCGCTGTTGACTTTGGCTGATTCGCACCTTCGCTTCCGCCTCTCCCTCGGCCGCCGCCTCGCGCGTTTTGGCGTGTTCGGCTCCCGGGCGTCCGTTGGTCATGTGCTCTCCGTTGTTTGCTGGCGGCGTCTGTACTTGTCATTCCTGTCCCTCCCCCATTTTGGCGTGTGTGTCTTCGCGCGCACCCCCCCCCTCTCAGTTTCATGTTTGACCAAGAGAGCGATGTGACACACACACGCTGTGTACGGCGTCGCGTGCCATGCGCGGGTGCGCGTGCAGCAAGGGCAGCAGATAGAACGAGAGCTTCCCCGAGCAGTTCCTGTTGCCGAGCGCATTGTGCCTGCGTGTCACGTTCTCCCGCCGGCTCTCCCACGCTCTGCCTTACTTGTCCCCCCTCCCTCTCTTCCTCAGTTCGAACGACTACCCTGCTTCCTCTACAACGTTCTCCACAGCACAACGATGTCACTGGCTACAAGCCTCTTCGCCTGTAGTCTCGTTCTCTTCGTTGTGTGTGTGAGTGTGTATGGGCGGAGGGCTGTCCCTCTCCGCCGTGATGACGAGGGGTCCAACTCAGCGTGGTATCACAGGGTCCAGTGCCCGCTCTGCGAGGAAACCAAGAAGCCCCCCCCCCTCCCCCGACCTCTGCTGGTGCCGAGCCACCTCTGGTGGTGAGAGGGCGACGCCTCTACCGCCTAGACAGGCCCAGAGCGGTGCACCGCTCCCCATGTCGGCGCTCAAGCGCTGGACGGCGCTGCGTCGGAGCTGGCTGCCACGGTGGACGCGTTTGCACGATTTATACAAGGGGCACAGCGCCAGCGTGACTTGAGCGCGTCCCACTCGGCCCTCGCAGCCTACTGGTGGGGGCGGAGGGGGAGGGAGAGGGGGGCTGCGAGGGCCGAGTGGGGGGGGGGAGGAGGAGAGCTCGAGGCAGAGGCCGTGCTCCGATGGCTGAGTCGGCGCATTGCGGTACCACGTGTGCAAAGCTGCTCGGCACCGCGCGATGGGCCGGCGGCCGGCGGCGTAGCGTCGAGTCTGCGGGCGACTGTGTGGGTTTGTGCCTCTGGGCTGTGCGTGTGAGCGAGAGGGCGACGCGAAGAGTGGCAGCCGCTGAGCGAGCGAGCAGGTGAGAGTGCGGGAGCGAGAGTGGACGCCTTGAAATCCAGAGTCGACGACGACGACAGGCGCACCTCTTCGTTTTTCTTCTGTTTTGCGTTCTGTTCGCTTTTGCCACAGCGTGCACACACGCAGAGAGACAGACAAATTTCAGCATGCGCACGGGCACGAGCCCCTCTCCGTTATGGCATCGCGTGCCACTGGTGGCACATGTGCGTGCTCTGTGTCCTGACGTTGCCTCCACGACGACACAGGCATATTGGTCAGGAAAGAAAACGAACGAACCGCAGGCGACTCAGAGAAGCAACGCCAGGACCCCCTGAGGCCAATGCAGACACCAAAAATCACAGTGACCTTTCTCTCACCCTCCTTCTTGTGCGTGCGTGTCCGTCGGATCATCTCTTTCCCTCTTCCTGACCTTCCTTTCGCCCCCTCAATGGTTCACACCCACACATCACCGCCACCTTCACAACCACTCAGCACCAAAAACCAATCAGGGTGTGGCTCCCACAGACACCACCGCCGCCACTGCTCTGTGCACGCGGGCGTGTGGTTAGGGGCACCGCAGTTAGCCCTATGGCACGTGCCCAGTTGCAGCAGGGGCGCGCAAGAGCGAAGGCACATGTGCGAGAAGGGGGGAATGGGATCGGATGGGATGGGATGGGGGAGAGAAGTGTGGCCTTTTAACGGGGGGGAGGTCGAGGAGGAGATGCGGTCGGACTCTCGCCGAAAGAGCGTGCGAGAGATGTCTCGACGTCCCCGCTGCTTACGTCTCTCACACGCGGACTCTTGGACCTCTACCCACACACACGCGCGCACACATGTTCCAAAGGCTCTCTTACGTGTCAAGGGGTGGGCAGCGGTGTACCCCTCTCCTTCCACCCCTCCCCCTCCTTGTGTGCGCAGAGTGAAGAGGAGGGAGATGTGGGGCGGAGGGAGGCTTATGCTACAACGGACCACGGCAGTCTCCAAGGGCGGTGCTGACCCCGATGAGAGAATCCCTGCTTTCATCCCTGTCACGCGGGATACAGCGCCTATGCGCCTCTCTGTTCTCTCGGCCACCTCCTGGGGCACACACACACACACACAGGCACACGCGCATCTGCGCCCCTCAACGCCTGCAGTTGCCAACACCGCAGCACGGCAGTACCACGCTCATTTACGCCCCACTGCCACCACACATAGTTGCGCACGCAGCACTGGCACAGCGCTATGGTGCCCATGCTGCCAACTGACTGCCTGCGGGCATACGTCGCTCTCTCCGTGTAGGTTCACCGGTAGGTCTTGCACACGCACCGACTCACGAACCGCACCCAGCAAGTTCACCGCTGCCTCCGGCTGCGCGAGGCCGGGAGAGTACAAGGCCGTCTGCGAAGACTGTGTAACGACGACGGTAGCACGAGAGATCAAGGACACGTTGTACACGCGCCACGGCGTCAACGTTCCCGCCACCGGCAGTCCGTTGGTGATCGATATGGGCTTTAACGTTGGTCTCTGTCGCATGTTAGTGCTAGAAGTGAATCCGCAGGCCGTCGTCCTGGCAGCCGAGCCGATTCTTCGCCTGTGTGCGGTGGTAAAGGAGAACGCGGCACGCTACAGGCAGCGCGTGTGAGTGGAGCAAGTTGGCGCGTCGACCGCATCCGTGACCGGCGCCGAGTTCCTTGTTGACCAGCGCGTGGAATGCCACCCCTCGCTGCACGCAGCTGTCGGTCATGGCCCGCGGCAGCGTCGCCTCGGGCAAATTGCCTGCGCAACCGACCCTGATCCTGTGCTCGCTGCTCGAGACACCTGCTCTGCAGTGGATTGTCACACTCCTGCTCACGCCAGCGCTGGTACTGCCCATTATCTTCTTACTCGCGTCTCCGTCAAAGTGGAGGCGCGAGCAGTGCGGCTGCGTGCCTTCTGCCGAGCTCCTCGAGCAATCAACGTCCCCCAAGGCAGCCGTTGCGATGCGTCGCTGTGCTACAGGCGGGCCAATCGCTCCGGTGAAGGGGGACGTCGAGGGGCCCGAGTAGGACGTTCTGTAGGGCATTGCCGATTCGGAGTGGCGGCACATCGAGCAGCTGGTCGTCGAAGTGCACGGTTTTGAGGGCAGAGCGCTCCGTGTCGAGCAGCTGTTGAAGGCGAAGGGCTTTCAAGAGGCGCTCATCGCACCGGGGGGGGGGGGGCATCGCGTAAGGAGCTGCGCATCCACTCTGTCTTCCTATGTGCACCCCGCAGGTGGAAGAGGCGTAGAGCGGCAAGATGCGGAGGAACGACGCCCGATGCCAGTCCCAGCCCTTTGCATGCCCCCAGACTTGTCTCGCTGAGCATGGCACTTGTGCTCGTGCATCTGTGCACATCGCTGCTCGGGCAGCTCCTCATCATGAGTGGGCTCGTGCCCGTCTGTGTCTCTGGCCGTTTACAGCAACGCCTCCGCTGCCCCCTCTCGCTCACGCCTTTGCTAACGCAGTCCATCCCTGATGGCTCCAGAGGGGGCCGCCGTGTGAGTCAACGAAATGTAGACGATCACAACGAAGAGGGCCGAGGCGCACACGCTCCGCCCTCTTCTGCCGCTGCCGCTGTTGTACGGCATCGCCGTCCTATGCTGCGAGGCACTCATGCATGTCACTGTCTGTTGATTTGTGGGGCTTCTCGCACCGTCGCTGTTCCTGCCCCTGCCTCCGCCGTGGCGTTTCCACGCGCACGCACATACCCTCTGCTCTGTGGAGGTACCTGTTTCGCTCGTTAAACTACTCCCCCCCCCCTTCCCCCCCCCCTCCCCACACACACTGCCTTCACCGCTCCTCTGCACTCAGACGCACACGCGCAGTCTTGTTCTCTCTCCATCTCTCTCTCTATATATATAACCCCCCCCACACACACACATACGTGTGTGCGCGTGCGCCCCTGTCTCTTGGTAGTTGCCTCCTACTCGTGGTTGCGCATCTACCACCACGACCACCATTCCCGTGCTCCTTTTCGCCGATTTCTTCTGTCTTGTTCCCATCGCGGCCACCGCCCCCGTCTGCTCTCACGCTCTGATCCACACGCCTATCACTACACCAGTGTCGGACTCGGTCGCCTTGTTGGTGTTGCACCCTCACCCCCACTCCAGCCGCCGTCACACCTCCTTTCCATATTCCACCCTCAGCTCTCCTACCGCAGCCGCGGCCCTCTTGCTCAGCATGGACGTCAGACGCACCCCCACTCCCACTACTCTCACCCAGTACATCATCAAGAGCCAACCGCCGCACAGTCGTGGCGACTTCACGCTCTTGATGATGGCGATTCAGACGTCGGTGAAGGTGATTGAGAAGAACATCCGACGTGCTGGCATGAAGGGCATGCTGGGCTACATTGCTGGGCAGTCGGCGAACGCGACGGGCGACCATCAGGCGAAGCTGGATGTGATCTCGAACATAGCGTTCAAGGCGTACCTGCTGAGCTCCACCAGCGTGTGCGTGCTCGGCAGCGAGGAGGAAGAGCAGATGATCATCGCCGAGAGCGGCCGCCGTGGCGACTACCTCATCTTCTTCGACCCTCTTGACGGCAGCAGCAACATTGATGCCAACGTCTCCGTAGGCTCTATCTGGGGCGTGTGGCGGCTGCCCAAGGACACCACCATAAACAGCGTCGAAGACGCCAACGCCGTGATCCGCATGCTTAAGGGAACAGACATGGTTTCTGCCGGGTACGCCGTGTACGGCAGTGCCACGAACCTCGTGCTGACGAGCGGACACGGCGTGGACGGCTTCACACTGGACCCCAACATTGGCGAGTTCATCCTGACACACCCGCACATCAGCATCCCGAAAAAGCGGAGCATCTACAGCGTCAACGAGGGCAATTACGGCAAGTGGGAGCCGTGGTTTAAGGAGTATATCGACTACCTCAAGATGAACAAGACAACCCGCTACAGCGCGCGTTACATCGGCTCCATGGTCGGCGACATCCACCGCACGCTCCTCTACGGCGGTATATTCTGTTACCCCAAGGACGCAAACCAGGTGGAGGGGAAGCTGCGCCTTCTGTACGAGGCCGCACCGATGGCGATGATCGTGGAGCAGGCAGGCGGGAAGGCGGTGGGCAGCAACGGCCGTATCCTGGAGCAGTCCATCACTCGCCTTCATCAGCGCACGCCGGTCTACTTCGGCAGCCGCCAGGAGGTGGACCTGTGCATGGCCTTCCGCGACCGCAACGTGAAGACGGAGGCACTAGCACCGACTTCCAGCAAGCTCTAAAAAAAGAAACGACAACGTTTTCGCAAACGACACCGGCAGCCAAGGGTGCGTGCCCGCGTGCAGGCGTATCCGCGCCCCGTGCGCACCCTTCGCGGAAAGCAGCCGCAAACGCATATCCACACGCACGCGCTGCGACGCATCGTGCTTAGCGCCAACGCTTAAGTATCCGCCGTCACCACCACGCCGCCCCCCCCCTTCCCCGAAAGAGGAAAGGGAGAGCGCGCGCGAGCATCCAAACAACTACGCCTTCCGTTTAAGCCGGTGTATGTGTGCCGCTTCACTCGCCAGAGTGCGCTTGAGTCGCCCCGTCTCCCTCCCGGCGTGCGACATCCGCGAGCGTACGACTCCATCCCATGCACCAGACGCTACTCGTGTGTGCCAGCGGAGGTGCACCATCAAGCATGAGGACGGCAGAACGCGGAGAGAGGTGGTGGAGAGGGAAGGCGATGAAGCCGGGAGGCTGTACATGGAGAAAGATTCACGAGGGCAAGAGGTGGTGTGGCCGGAGCGAGGGAGCTAGCGGCGCACCGGTGGGCGTAAGGGTGGTGGTGCTGGATGAAGGGTCGAGGAGGGCGAGAGTGGTTCATGCATCCAATCCCAAAACTGAACTTCACTGCCGTCGACGTCACCCCTACTCCCGCTGCTGCCTCGGCGTCTGCCGTGCCGCCCATGCACCTGGTCGGTACCGATACAGGCAGAAAACAAGACAGCGGTCCAATAAAAAGAGAACCGGGGAAACGTTGGCAGGCAGTGGACGTTCTGAGAGCACCACACAGGCGAGGTAGGCCGCGAAGTCGGAGAATGCGCAGAGGCGGAGGGTGGCGAGCTGTGTTGCACTTTCGTTGACCCTCCCCTCCCCTCCCCTCCACACCTCCCTCGCGCCAACACACTCGAAGACGCGGCGAGACCCGTAAATTCAAGCGCCGGCGTGTCTGTCGTGTGGTTGACGGTGTGGCGTGTGCCTCTCCCTCTTTTCAGCGTCCCTTTCGGTTTCAGATCGCTACACAGTTTACGTCATCATCTCTTCGACTGGCTCCCTCGTGCGGTCTTGTCAATACCACCCACGGACCCGCGCGCCTGTGGGTGCTGCCGTGTGTGTGGAGGGGCCTTTTTTGCTGTTTTATCGCTTACTTTTGATGGCCTGTGTGTGCGATCCCCCCCCCCCTCCTCCTCCTCCTCGTGCCTCTCGTTGTGTGTGTGGGGGGGAGGGGGGGGGGGGCAATGGAGCGAGCACGGCTGTGAGTATCGCTGCAGCGCTGTGCACCCATCGGCACGAGGAAGGGGAAGCACACGTCCGAGCGAGAGAGCAGCGGAGAGAAGGAGCAGGTAAAGCAAGCTGTGGCACCCCTCAAGCGGTTGCCCTTCTGTATTAGCTGTCGCTGCAAACATGGCGGGTGGTTGCCCTTGCGTATTCGTCGCTTGCAAATCTCTCACGCATGCGTGTGAGTGTGCTTGTAGCCTGCTTGCTGGTGCTCCTCCTCCTGGTGACACTCTCTGTACTTTTTTTTTTTAGTTCAAGCCGCCTGTTGGCGAACATTTCCTCGCCGTTGATAACTCGAAGCTTCACTTCAGCTCACCTCACCGTCGGACACGGGCATCGGGTCGATGCTCTACATGCAACGTGCCAGACAACGGCGGCAATGCGTGAGGTACTTTCATGCGTGTACACAAGCGGAGTCGTCTTGTCCGCCTCTGTATGCGTCCTCTCGCTCACCCATGCTGGCCCCTTTCTCTGTCTCTGTGTGTGTGTGTGTGTAGCGAGAGAGACACGAGAAGACATGGGGGAGTCACATGCAGCCTGTGACCTCTTCCAAGGGATTCGGCGCGGTGAATGCACACTCTTCGAGCCCTCGCTCGCTCGCGCGCTGTCAAGTGCCTCTTGACGCCCCGCACCCATATCCAGCTACCGGTTTATGCACCTGTCATGTGGCTCTTGTCCACAGACCCCATCAGCACGTGTCCCCCTCTCGTCCCCGTTTGTGTGCGTGCCGGTGTGTCACCTTCCTCTTTCTCTTCACACCGTTGTCCCTCTCTCTCTCTCCCTCTCTCCCTCTCTTGTCATGTGCATGGTGTGTGTTCATTGCCGCTTCACTGTGCCTTCGTTGCCCACACTCAATGCTTTACGCAACACTGCAGTACGGATAGCCCAACATATTCGTACATGCACAGCAGCCCAGAAAGAGAGAGGGGAGAGATCGACGATGCCACCGAAGTTCACGCACCCGCGGCTGGTGCACCACGTAAGCCTGTTCACGCGCCTAAAGGCGTGGTGGCTCGGCATCGAGAACCCTGAGGTGCTGTCGCGATACGGCGAACGGGGTGTCGCGCGCACGGTGTGGATCGAGTGGCGTGGTACTCTTGCCGTGTGCGCCGGTGGTTTTGTTTTGTTTATTGGCCGTCAGCAGTCGAAGTGTGCGAACGATATTCTTGACAATATCGAGCTGAACCGCCAGCGCTTCTACCAACGGGACTTCACGCCGGCGTACGTGCCTGACGCGCCGAGCGGTGTGTACGATGGCGTGAGGGGATACAGCTACCGCGACGAGTCGAGTGGGCTCATGATCAACGCGGACAACAAGTTGGTCTCCGATGAATCGCGAGCGGCGCGGGGCGAGCGCCTGGCGAAGACCGAGGTGACACCGGAAATGGTCGCCCAGGCGCGCAATCTCCTGCACAGCAGACGCTACGAGGGTACGCCAGAAGGATGAGTAGGAGGTGACGTGTGTCAGGGTCCACCGGCATCCGTGGTAATGACGGTGACTACTACGCAGACAGCGGCCGTGCACATCACGCGCAGGCTTCTCTGGCGCCTCATACTTCTTCATGTTTTGTTTGCATGTCGACGCTCTGCTGCTGCCCCATCCTCCTCTTGTACTCATGCTGAGGAGCTCGGGGCTCTCGCGTGCTGACGTGCGCGAAAAGGCCATCGAACCCTCTTGTGTGCAGTCGCCTACGCCTGCAGCTAGCGGATGGTAGTTGCCTCCCGCCCTCTCTGTCTCTCTCGCCTTCGCGATGTCCTTTATCGTCGGCACGCCCAACATTTTGGGCGCACAGGTGCGTGCTCGTGTGGTGCCGATCGCTTCATGATATGACCTTCTTTTTCTCCAGCTTTCTCTCACTGAACACCTGCTCTACACACACGCCCGTGCAGCATCGCCCTTCAACACTGCCACCAAACAGCAAGAGCGCAGCGCGACATTGGCGGTCCACGTCGTCAGTCCAACGCCTACTCTTTCTCCCCTCCCCCCCCCCTGCTCCCTCCTGAATTCGTTTCCAAGTGCGCCCATTCGAGTTACACACATACGTGGCGCGCCTTGCTGAGGATCCAGCGGCCCGCACAGGCATGCGATCCACGTCCGCTATCCTGGTGCGCTCCATCAAAACAACGCTTTCGAGCGAGGACGACTCTGCCGGCTCATCATGTCCTCGACACCCGACGCGCCGCGTCCGGTGATTGCGAAGCGGCATCACCCACCCCAGTACCTCGCACCGGGTCAGCACCTCAAGGTCGCCTCACGCAAGCCGGCTCAAAAGCTGGGGAACGCGGCAGGGGGCGACGCGTTCACCGGCGGGCCGCCGCGCGACCCATGGGAGGACTTTGACGAAAACAGAGAGGAGCCATGCCCCTCGTCGGCCGGTCACTCTGGCTCACAACGGCACCAACACACTACCACCGGCGGCGGCCACCCATACTCGGGTCGAGTCAGCGTGTCACGCAGCACTGAGCGCACGTCGCCGCACAGCAAGGAGGGCAGTGTTAGTGGCTTGGCAGTGCCGCCGAAGGCAGCCCCACCCACCGACAGCCAGACTGCAGCCGGTGACGAGGGTATCGACCGCGGTGCAGCCGTCAGCAGCGACGAAGATGACCACTACTACACCATCACATCAGAGCCACCGAAGCTGTCGGCGGCTGAGCGGGCGAAGCAGGTGCTCGAGGCGCAGCACCGCGCTCTGGAAGCGAAGCAGCTGAAGGCACTCACGCAGCAAGGGGTGGCGCGTCGGCCCGCGACGCTGGTGCGCAATCGCCATGGCAGGCTCAACGCGATCGCTGCACAGCCAGTATCCATGGCTGCAGAAGAGAGCGGGTCCGCGCTGCTCATCGCCGCTGCTCCAGCCAGCGCAAGCGTTCAGCCGGAGAAGAGCCACGTGCGCTCCTCGAAGGCGCCGGAAGCGCGAACGGTGCCGTCAGCGCCACGGGGCGGTGAAGGCGGTTCTGATGGTGCGGTCGACTCTCCTCGAGACTCCCATGACGACCTTGTCGACTCGTGTCCCTCGACGACGATTCAGGCGACGACTGGTTCTCTGGAGATCGACCTGGACTGAGCATTGCTTGTGTGCGCATCTGGTGGAAAGCACGACGCCCGCTGCCTCAGGGGACGCCATCCTACCCCACCCTCCCTATGTCTTCTATTTCACCCCCTGCGGTCTCCCGCTCTCGCAGTACGCGATCTCCAAAGGGGGCGGGCGATCCGCTTGAGTGAGCGCGACGCTGCGCACGAACGCACCGTTGCGCTGTTTCTCTTGTTGCTGCTCTTAAAGAGCGATGGTGTTCTGCATCCTGAGTTTTCCTGCCACTAGTCAGCTCCTTCTCAAAACACCCCCACTCGGCAAGAGCAAGCGAACGGCAACCCAGCTGGCCTGGGGCCGCTCCTTTCGGGACCGGCCAGCGTCATGCTGCAGGCCATCGGCACCTATGCACCATTTTCATCTCCTCCCCTCTCCCTTTCCCGGTATCTCCCTCCGTCTCGTCCCTCACCTCATCGCTGCGCGTGACGCTCTTGCCCGCGCACACGCGCATATCACGTGGGCCTCAAGCAGCATCAAACCCTCACCGGTTGCCGAACGTGCCGTCTTCGTCGTCTGCTGCTCCCCCACCCCTCTCTCACTCTCTTCTCTCCACTCATCTCCACTACCGCACGTTTTGGGGTGCGTGCGAGTGAAGCAGCGGAGGCACAGGCACAGGCACACAGCAGTAGAGCAAAGACGGCTGGTGCGGAGTCGGCGGTGCCATAAAGCTCCGAGCGAGCGAAATCAGCGGTGAGGACAAGCCGACACGCACACCCTCACCTGTAGACGCACTCACGTGCACGATACGGAAGGTGAGGGAGGGTTGTTGCTCCAGATCGCGACGCCGGAGTGCAGGGCAAGACATGCATCGCTCACTTCTGCGGTGTGCTCTCCCTGGGGAGCCGATGCTGGAGTCGTACCGCTCTGGTGTTCTACGGTGCCTCCGATGCCATTTGGGTGCCATGCGACCCGACTTTCCGGTGGGCTCGGCCGCCACCGAAGTTGCCGCCCTTGCGAGCACCGCGACAACACCGCTCACGTGCAGCCGTCGCGCTTTCCGCCAGCAGGGCGCCGCCCACCCAAACACCCCCGACGCGACCGAGGCGGCGGAGCTCGAGAAGGACTGGCAGGCGTTGAAGACGTACGGCATGATCGGAGGCTTTGCTCTTCTCTGCGTCGCGACGCTGTGGTACGGAAGCCGCCAAGCCAAGCAGCGCTACTTCGGCGCGGAGGGCAGCGCGCGGGTCAGCGTCGAGACGCGTGGCCGCCCCGCGCTCGGTGGGCCGTTTGTGCTGGTCAACACGAAGGGTGAGCCAGTGTCGCAGGCGGAATTCCTCGGCTCATGGGCCTTCTTTTACTTCGGCTTCACGCACTGCCCGGAGATCTGCCCGGTCGAGCTGAACCGCATGTCTCACGTCGTCGACGCTGTCCGCGCTGCCCGCCCGCAGGAGCGCATTGCGCCGTTGTTTGTCTCGTGCGACCCGCGCCGTGACTCGCTTGAGGCCATCGACGAGTACCTCTCCGTGTTCCACCCCGATTTCATTGGGCTCGTTGGCACGCCGAAGCAGGTGAACGACGCGTGCCGCTCGTACCGCATCTACTACTCCATCCCCACCGACGAGGACGCCGCGCAGGAGGACTACCTGATCGACCACAGCATTGCCATCTTCCTCTTCGACCCACAGGGCCGCTTCGTCGACTTCTTCGGAAACCGCTACGACGAGCGCGAGATTACGGAGAAGGTGCTGCACTACATGTCTGAGTACGCCAAGGATCCAACGTGGACAAACTGGTAAGGACGGGGTGAGGCAAGACGCTGCCGGCCTCTCTCTCTCTCTCTGCTCATCATGTCCCTCGCCCTGGTCGGCCTCTTGCTTCTTCTTGTGTGGTGGTCATGATGATAGCGTTGTTCCTGTGGTGGACTGCACCGGTGGTCTTTCTCTCTTTCTCTCTCTCTCTCCGCATGTGTGTGGCACGTTGCGCATGCGCCTGAACGCGACTCTGCACGTGCTTGACTGGGGATGAGGACGGTCTACACACTCTCTCGATTAACAGCAGCACAGAGAGTGAGCAACTCGTCGATTTCAGCCCATACGTCCACCACTACCACCACCACTCGCGCCGCCCTTCCCCTTTTTCTGCGCGGGCTGCACGCCCCCCCCCCTCCCTCCCTCCCTTCCTCTCGCTCTCACTCGACAAGGTGCGTGCTTCCTCGCACTGGCACGCGCAGGGCTACAGTCACAGATACAAACACGCAAGGGGCATGCACGCGGGGGCTCGCGGGCGCCGGGGACTTGGGACAGGGCTGCAGGTGTGTACGTTCCGCTTGCACCGCTTCTGCGACACACACCTTTGCGACACCTCCCCCACCCACCCACCCCCTTCTCCTGCCGGCATCGCGTTCAAGCCATCATGCCGATGTCTGCGTGGACATGTACGGGCGCGCATGTAGCTGTGGAAGGGACATGTGTCGTGGAAGCCACCATCTCAAACTCACTCGTACATCTCTCCCGCGCATACTTCTCGTTGATCGCTGCAGGTTCAACAGCTCTTCTTTGGTGGACCCCTTCGCTGCGTTCTCGGCGCACGAACAAGCGCACGCACACACGCGCAGGCAGAGCAGGAGGGAGATCCGGCCACGCGCGCACACACAGCGGCACATACTCGCGGCGGCACGTGCCGTCTTTCCCCTTCCCTGCTTTATTTCCCTACGGCTGCCATCAACGCCGCGCTGCTTCTTGTCCTATTTCCGCTCCGCCTCCTCCCTCGCTCCCCGCTGCTGTGTAGTGAGGGGTGTGGCGCGGCATCTGCATGTGCGCGTGCGGCGCAGGGGCGCACTCCGCTGCATCTCAGGTGAAAATTTAATGATGTCATCTCGCAGCGGCAGCGGCACAGCGACGGCTGTGTACGAGGCGCTGCCATCGACACCGGTGCGCCGTCAGCTCGGCACGTCCACCGATGACGCTGCCATCTTTCTCGAGGACACTGTTGATCGAGTGACGGCGCAGTGCATTGACGCCTCGCCATCTGCTTTGGCTCTGCTGTCGCCGCAGCATATGCCGACCAGCAGCGCCGCCCACGTCGACGTCACCGAGTACGACGTGAGCTACCTCGGCTCTCTCTCGGCTTCCCACCGGAAGAGCGCCGGTGGGGGCAGCAGCGGCAACGGTCGCCCGAGCCACCATCACCACTGTGCGCTGCACAACGTCACGAACGCGTCTGTCACGAAGATGAACTTCAGCTCAGCGTCCGCTAGTAAATCGCCTAATCCCAAGGCAGCAGGGAGGAGTTTGTCGCACGGCGCGCACCCGAACAGTGTGTCGCACAGCACCTCGCTCGCGCGCAGCACACCGCGACGCAGCACCCACGACCGCAGCCCAGCAGCCTCTGAGCCGCTGGTGCCACTCGTCGAGTATGAGGCGCTGCAGCGGGAGTGCAACCGGTACGAAAAGATGTACGAGCACCAGCGCGCACTCTACGAGGACATGGCTGAGAAGCACGCGAACGCGTACCAGGCGCTGCAGGACAAGATCATCGAGGTTGTCGCGCTGTCCACGCGCAACGAGGAAAGCAAGCGCTTCATTCGGCAGCTGAAGCGGGAGATGTCTGAGAGTCGAACCCGTGTGATGGACATGCAGAACAGGGCTCTGGAGGAGGCCAAGCTGGAGCGCTCCGCCAAGATGCGGTACGAGGCGCTGATGAAAGAGCACGAGCGCAAGTACGAACGGCTGGTGGAGCGGCACGAAACGAAGCTGGCAGGGATGGAGAGCCTCGTGAGGGACTTGACATGCCTGCGCGGGGAGCAGGACAGCATCCACGTCTCGCAGCTCGACTCCCTGCTGAAGGCTGCCTACTCGAAAAGTACGGCCCTCTTCAACGACCTGCTTCGCCAAGGCAAGCAGATTGATCTTCTCTACGAAGCTAAAGGGGCGCTCGAGGCGCAGGTGGAGCAGCAGCGCAAGGAGAAGCGGGAGATAGAGGCGACACTGCGCGAGGAGCGGCGCCACATGGCCAGCGAGATGGAGCGGATGATCGAGCAGATCGAGGAGCAGCAGCAGTCGATCCTGAACCTGCGTCAGATGCTGATCCGTACCATGGACAACCGCGACAACGTCTTTGCCTACAGTCGGGGTCCACGTCATGCACAAGGTGTGGAAGGCGACGAGGATGGCAGCGGCAACGAAAGCACCAGCAGCAGCCTTACGTGCTCGCCGCCGACATCACCGTTTGGCGACGGGGGTGTGTCCGAGGAGGTCGAGGAGGTCGAGGAAGATGAAAACGAGAACACGGGAGGCGACGGCGTGTATGCAGCGCCCGCGCGAGGGGAAGCAAAGAAGTCAGGCGCCGATGTGGAGCGCAGCCCGGTACGCGTGCGCGGGGCCACGACGGCGACCGAGCCCATCATGTCCGCCTCCAGCGAGTACGTGGCTCCGCTCTCGAGCAACAGCGTTGTTGCACCTCGGCGCATGACGACTTCCGGGAGCCAAGCGTCGGTTCCTCTATCGAAGGCGAGACCCGCAGCCGTGGTGCCACCACTGCCGTTGACATCACGTGATGGCACGTTGTCGTTTCGGCAGGGGCCTTGCCGGAATCAGCGCAGCGGCAGCGACGCTGATCGACGCACCGCGGGGACTGCAGCGGATGATGACCAGCGGCCGTGCAAGCGAAGTTCCAGTGACAAGGGTAGCGCCGCAAATTCCGAGGCGGCGGAAGCCTCGCCGAGCGCAGCAGCAGCAGCAGCAGCATCATCATCGACCTCCACGGTGGCGTCGCGACGGCGGCTGGACTTCACTACCGCGCTGGCCGCCGTTGCAGAGAAGCGCCGTCGCGACCGGGCTATCCGCGAGGAGATCGACCTCGAGCATGGGTCGGATAAGGAGAACAGCAAGCCGCCTGTGCCACATCGCGTCGTTGTCCGCTCCTGCGCGGTGGGAAGCATCACGACAGCGCGCAAGGCAGTGCTAGTGGAGCGCGACGGCACCAACACGGGAGCGCAGCGGGGCGAGGATGATGAGGCGGAGCCGCGGCTGTTCCCACGCAACGTTCTGACGCCTCGCGAGTGACGACGGAAGCTTGTGTGGCGTGCACGTGCGTAACCGCGCTCGCATTCCGCTCTCTCTTCAGGCGTGTTACGTTAGCTGCCCGCCATCCCCGCACTATGCTCCTCATCCTTCCCAACTCCCCCCCCCGCCCCGCCCACTACGGCGTCACCATGCTTGCCACCCTTCATCCTTCTTATTCGTCGGCACATGGGTATATATGCCTACATCTGCGTGCGTCTGTGTCGGTGTACGCGCTTGTCTCATGTCCTCCCTCTTTCTCTGCGCGCGTTGTTTTGCTGACGGTCCCCATCATCGCCATCCTCCATCATGCCCCCTCCCCCTCCCCCTCCCCATCCCCCACCGCATTCCATGCGTTTCCGTACTAGACCCCCCTCCCTCGCCCCTCTTTTGTTTCTGTAATGTTAGATGCCAAACTGTTCGTTTTCATATCCCATTTTTTTTTTTGTGTGTAGCCGAGTTTCACGACGGGTGCGCGCGTGCAGGCGCGCAGGATTGGTTCGCTTGCTCGTTGGTAGATGGGGATGCGCTCGTATCATGTCGGCCCTCGGCTCTCTATGTGTTTCTCCGGTTGCCGCCTTCTCTCACTCCCTCTCCGCTGTCGCATGCGGCTGTGCGTGACGTGGCCGACCATGCGCACTTAGATGCACGTGTGCGAGAACCGCTTCATGGAAAGCCATAGCGTACAACGAGAGAGGGGCAGTGCGCGTGTGTGTGCGTGTGGAACCTCTGTAGCAAGGACCACAGACACCAGACACGTTCCCAGTAGATAGAGGAGGAGACGGAGGAGGTGCACACACGTACACAGACACACAGACACACACACTGTCACCACCACCACCACCACTCCGCATGCACACATGCCACACGTTTTTATCTCTTCCGCATTTTTCGGGCGCCGCACCTCCCCTCCCCTCCCCCCTACATTGTACGAGTCTCCTCGTCGTCCAACTCCAAAGTCAAGCCGATGAAAGAGGTGAAGGCAGGGGAAGAGCCAACAACACGTAACGGTACACGCACAGCCACACCTCCCAGCACAAGAGGTTGTGATCAGAGCCGCGCGCAAGTGGGTGGAATGCGTTTTCTGCGCCCATCACGCATGCACCGTCCACTCCCTTCCCCAGCCAGTACACGTTCGTGCAGAGGAGTGGAGGGAGGGGGGAAGGGGCACATGCGTTGTGTTGCGCGTGACTTGCGTTCTTTCCTTCTTTGCAGGTGCGGTGGCAATGTGTTCGAGAGGTACACGGGGGGGATGGGTGTAGGACATCTGTTCTTCAACACCCAGCAGCGTCATGGCCGACTCCGTTGAGTGCGTATGCTGCAGTGCGACGTCATGTGTGCTGTGTGTGTGTGTGTCAATGCAAGAAGTAAGCACACCTTCCCTCTTATTGAGCCCTCTCTCTCTCTCTCTCGCCCATCTCTGTCACTCGTGCTATGCACGCCATCGTACCGCCACCTCGATGCACGCCGTCTCTCTTTCGAACACACACACACACACACACACACACACACGTGCATGCATATGCACACGCACGCACGTCGTCGAACTCGAGGAGCAGAGCAACAGAACAGCGACTCCTAACTCCGATTCGGTTACATGTCGCACGGTGAATTAGAGGCGCACACGCACACGTTGCAACATGCTTGTGTGTATTCCGGGTAGACTACTGTGAGTGTGAAGGTGGTGGTGGTTACAGAGAAGCGCGGGGAGAAGTGGAGGGCGTGCACGCACGCACACAAACAAGCAAGTGGGGTAGTCGCTGCTCCCACTGCGTGTTTTCGGTGCACGCTCTGCTGTCCAGCCCCCATCCCTCCCTCAGCAACTGACGTACCCCCACACAGAGTCTCCCCCACCCCCTTTTTCGAGGATGAGCTCTAAATCGGCTGCCGCGTCACTGGTAGACGGCAGCGTTGGCACTCCGGAGTCGTGGCTCCCACTGAACAGTGTGCGTGCACCGCCGCGCGTGCTCGACTCGACCGCCGTCTACGAAGCCCGCCAGCGGTTCGGCATGAACGAAGTGCGACTGACCGTGACACCGCTCCATCGCTTCGTTGTAGGCGCGTTGCTCTCTCCCAGCACGGCCCTCGTCGCTGCCGGGGCGTTCGTCTACGAGGTCGTCGGCGGCAGCCACTGCCTGTGGTTTACCCTGGCGTGGCTCGTGGTGATGCGAATCGCGGTGCTGGTGACGACAGCGGTGGTAGACCGCGCACGGGTGCGGCGCCTCCACCGGTGCCTCGTACCAGGCCGCGCGGTTGCCTACCGAGAGGAGACATGGGCAATGGTGGGGTCAGCGCAGCTGGTGCCTGGTGACCTTGTCCGGCTTGTTGCAGGGTCCGGGGTGTTCGCTGACTGCTCTCTCTACAGCGGGTCCGTGCTGATCGATATGTCAGACGTGACGGGGCGCACCCGCACTGAGCCTGTCACCGCGGGCCAGCTCCTGATCGCCGGCACCAAGGTGGTGGACGGGGCTGCAGATGCTGTGGTGCGCTACACAGGGCCGGAAACGTTCGTGGGTCAGACCATTGAGCTCGTAGAGCGCCTGCCGCACGGCTTTGAGGAGCGGCAGCGGCTCAGCCGAGCCTACGTCAGCACATACTTCCTTGTAGCTGCCGTAGCGGTGACGGCGGAGGTGGTGCTGTTTGGGGCTCTCCGTGGGTGGGACGGCTACTCGATGTGGAAGGTGGCGCGGGAGACAACGTTGCTGGCGCTGCTGTGCGCTCCGCTTTTATTTGATCTCGCCGTGTACGTGGCCGTGTCACGCGGTGCGTCGGCGGCCATGCAGCGTTCTCAGGCCGTCCTCTTGCGCCTCCGCGCCCTCCTCTCACTTGCATCGGTGGACATGCTGCTCGTGGACAAGACGGGCACCCTGTCCTCTGGTCACTGCACCCTCGCGGCGCATCATCGCGCCTACTTAGCAGGGTATCCGTCGCGTGCAGCCGTGGTGCAGCTGATGGCGCTGGCGTGCCGGTGGCGGCAGCCAAGTCTGCACGCGACGAAGCGAGCTGTGCTGCGCAGCGCGGACCTCGACGCCTGTGACGAGTACACGCAGTTGGACTACGTAGAGCACGAGGGGGAGCATCGCAGTTCCGCCCTGCTGCGCCGGCGTGACGGGGCGCTTCTTCGAGTCACCGAAGGGCGGCTTCGCTCCGTCTTGGCGGTCGTCCAGCATCCAGAATCTGCCGCCGCATGCATGGAGGCGCAGCGTCTGGTGTTTGCCTGGAGCCAGAGCGGTCTGCGATGTGTGGCGGTGGCCGTTGCTGAGGGTGATGACCCTTGGCGGCTAGCAGGGCTTCTGACGTTCGCTGACCCACTGCGCAGCGACGCGGCCCCGTTGGTCTCGGACTGTAGCCGACTTGGTGTTGACGTGACGCTGATCTCCGGCGATGAGCACCGGGCTGTCGCCGCAGCAGCCGAGGCGGTGCAGCTAAAATCCGAGGTGATGAGCGGACACGACGTGCCACCTCTGAGGTTGTGGGAAGCAGAGCACCGCTCACCAGCGTCTGCGCTGAGCGTGACGGTCGACCTGAGCGCTGCTGCGAACTCTGCGAGCGAGTACGCCGCCTGCTGCGCGTACGCAGAGATGCAGCCTCACCAGAAAGCAGCGCTTGTGCGTGCGCTTCAGCAGTCAGGCCGCGTCGTAGCGGTGCTGGGCGACGGGGTGAACGACGCCGCAGCGGCGCGCCTTTCGGATGTCGGCATCGCGCTTCTTTCGGCTGAGCAGGGCCAAGCCGCGGCACGGGGCGCGCTGTGGGGTGCGGACATCGCCCTCACCTCCGATCACCTCGGCGCCGTGGTGGAGCTGCTTGTCGTCAGCCGCGAGCTCTTCAGCACCATCTACTCCGTTTTCTTTTGGGTAGCAGCGGCGGCACTGCAGCTGTCGGTGCTCGTTGCCGCCTTGGCGGTGGCGGTTCCGCGGCGCTGCGTTGGCGAATCCTCGAATGAGATGGGACTAGGGCTTCCACCGAGCGGCCTTCACGTTTTGACACTCATCTACATCAACGGACTGACGCTGATATGGGTGTCTACAGAGGCTGGCGACGACACCTACTGGACCGTGGCACCCTGCTGTCTCAGCTACCGCGTGGCGCTGCTGCAGGCGTCCACGATGGCTTTTATCGGGCTCGTCGGCGGCGTCGCCCTCGGCATCGTTGGCGGCCTTGCCTGTGACAGACGTGGCTGGTGGCCACTAGTATCACCCAGCATGCTGCCGGTCATCACTGAGGAGCGCCTGGGCGGCATTCTCACGTTCTACATCCTCTACCTGAACCTGTTCCTGACGATGAGCTGCGCCTCGCCGGTGCGGGCGGGGTGGCGCTTCTGGCGACGCTCGCGCCTGCGCGTCGTACTCGCCCTCGCCGTCGTGTACGGGCTGTGCATGACCTGGGCCATCGACGCACATCCCAGGTGTGCCGCGTGCCTGTGCGTCTACTGTGGCGTCGTCGCAGTTCTGCAGGACATGGCGAAGCTCACGGTGCATGGCATCTGCTACTGCCTCGGCTTTCGCACGTACCGCGCATGTGTGGACGGCATACACGCCCGCGTCGATGCGGACGAGGACGCCGCGGTGGCGCTACCACGCAGGACGACAAGCACGCCATCTCATGACGCCGCCGGTCGCCGCAGTTCCGCATCATCCTCTCTGGATGCAGTGGTGGGCTGCATTGCCAGCCTCGATGTGAAGCTGTTCTGCCGTGCCCGACCGGCGCCAATGACCCCAGCAGAGTAAGGTGGGCAAGGCACCGCAGCACGAACGCTGGCGGTGCAGCGGACCCATCCGCACATCGAGAACGTCTGCTGTAAAGCGTCTTTGCTTGAAGCGACGGCCCCTCCATCCGTCGTCTTGACGACCATTGCGTTAGTCGCCTGATGACGCCGGTGTGGCACGTCGTTTTCTCTATTCCTGTCTGTCTCAGCGTCTCCTCCCTTGCTGTCCCCGTTGGGTGTGCTGTACGTGAAGGACACAGAGGCCTGCACATCATCAGCTGCACAAGCACATGCTACATGAGCCCGTCTCTACCGCGAACGGACACATGCCGCGACGCTCTTCACTCGGCTGTCGTCTCCGCTCTTCCCCTTTCCTTTCGTGTGTGGCATACGTGAACACACTGACGTGTGACTCCCTCATGCACGCGCTGCGCGCGACGGTGTCGCAACGGATCGCCACCGGTGTTGATGTTGAGTGCCACAGGCTCACCTCAGGGGCGGCGGTGGTATCGACTCCAACGCAGGTACACATATCCATCACATCTGCGAACTTCGTTAGGCAGCGTTCATCGCGTCCTGCTCTCCTCCCTCTCTTGACACACCCTCCTCCCCCCTCCCCCTCCCTTCATCCAGTCATGTCCCGATCAAGGCAACAACAGGCGGCGGAGGTAACGCTGCACCACTTCTTCAAAACGGAGCGCGTTATCCGACTGGAGTGCGAGCGGCGGGAGGCCAAGGCACGGCTCAAACTGATCGACATCATGTCAGGTGATCTGGACGATCAGCTCCTGTGCGTGGCACAGTTTAAGAAGGAGTGGCTGCAGAGCCGGCGTGTGCTGGAGGAAGCCAGACAAGCCGTTGTTCAGGAAGAGGGCTCGAAACGTGCGTACGTGGAGGAAGAGTACGTGAGGACGATCAACACGATGAGCCGTCACTATCATCCGCTTAGCTCTCGCGTGGTATGAGAGCAAGAGAGCCGGCAGTCCGTAGCAGACGGAGAGCAGAGGGGCAGGGAAGGAGGCGGTGACCAGCGAATGGAGGCATGCGCAACACCTCTAACTCTTCTTTCCCGTAGACGTGCGTGCAGTATCTCCGTAGCTGCAGCGGCTGCCACTACTGTTACTGTTTCGCAACGGCCCTGGATCGGGGGCGGGGTGTATCGGTCCCTTTGCCGTTGCGCATGAGGATGCTCCCGCCTCCTTTCCCTCCGCTGCCGGGCTGCTCACAGGCACACACACACACACACACACAGTGGCATCTGCAGGCCTATCTAGATGGGCTACACTGTCGCCATCGATGCCCCATTTCCGCGAGAGGCGCCGCCGCCCCATACATGACTCTCCTCAGCGTCCGTGTTTTTGCTCGCGCTCGTACATGCACACATGTGCGCCCCCGATGGGGCGTGGGAGCACGAGCAGCGTATCGTTCCCCTGACAGAGACCTCCGCCCCCCCCCTCGCTCTCCATCTTGTCGAGAGTGAATACGAGCGTGGAAGCGCTGCATCGCGTGGGCGGAGGCAGCCTCAGTGTTTTCTCCCTCTCTGTATGTGTGAGTGTGTGGGGGGGAGAGGAGGAGGGGGGGGGAACGTTCTCAAAGGTAAGTATGCCAACACCGTCCTGCACCCCTGCTGCTCACCCCCACCCCGCCCTAACGCACACACTCGAGCGAGAACGCATGCTTTTCTGCTTTCCTCGCTGCGAGCAAGTTGCACAGCACCGGGCCCTCCCCGTCCGCCGTATTTAGCGGCTGCTGATGCGATCACCGTTGAGGTGAGGTGTGAGACAAAGACGAAGCTCCACATACGCGACCCCGTCATCCCTCCTGTTTCTGCGACTGACAGGCGGCCTCGAACGTGCGCACTGACGTGCGACACTCGGGCGGCGGCGATGGCAGCGGGTGCGAGGCAGGCGGTGCCGCTGGTGGTCGTGTGGCTGCCCTCAAAGCACGCAGGCGGCCGCGGTGCTTCCTCTCTTTCGCTGATGCCCGTTGCATGCCTATGAAATGTATCATGCACGTGCCCCCGCGGCCTCTCTGGCGGTCCGCCTCTACGTCCCTCCCCCACCCTTGTTGTTATTTGCTTCATCGCGTACGGTCTGCTCTCTCTCCCTCCCTCCATCACGCACACGCACCGGCCTCAGCAGCTGCTGCACCGGCTGGGAAGGGACGTGCGGCGCGCGAAAGGGTACCGGGGAGAGGAGATCGCCAGTGTGTGCCCGTCAGCGACGCACAGGAAAACGCTGCTGCACTCGGACTCTCCAGAAAGTACAGGAAAACGCTCTTAGACACACCCGCACACATACGAGCATACATGCAAGCATACACACCTTCCAGCCAGTCCGAAACACACCGATAGACCACTGATACACGTAGTTGTACCACTACGGCAGCTCCTGCAGCTCTCAGTGCAGCTCCCTGCCAGCTACGCCCTCGCCCACACACACACACACACAGACACGGAGACACAGTGAGAGAAAGAGTCCTCTTTACTCCTTGCTTCATGTCAGCCTTCACCACACCAAGTCGCACGTCATCGACCACCGCCGCAGCTGCTGGGGCAGGGCACAGCGGCAGCGGCGGGAGAAACTCCGGCCGCCGCGTTGTACGCTCTGCTCTCGAGATGCTGATGGACACCACTTCCCCAGAGCTAGTAGGACTCCGTGGGCCAACTGGTGGAAGCTCCGTGAAGCGTCCAGCCGCCGCCCCTGCCTCATCCTTTTCCGTCACCTACACCACGGCTCCTGCCGCTACGTCGGCGTCGTCACAGGCACACTCTGCCGTGCGGAGTGTCTTGGCAAGTGCGCCATCTGCCGCTGGTGCTGCTGCATCCGCCGGCGCGACGTCGGCCACCATGGTGAACTCGCGTGCAGAGCCCAGTGCGCTGGATTTCTTGTCACCGCACGGCAAGGACGCGCGGGAGGCCTCTTTACAGTTTCGACCTTCCGCCAAGTCTCGTCGCCCTCATCGACATCGTGACCGTCCGCCCACCCCCGCGTCTGGGGCAATGCTGCGACCACCTGCTGAGCACCCTCCCCATCGGCAGCGGTACATAGAGGACGCATTGTACGACAAGAGTGACCTCGACGACCACGAGGCCGATGCTGGCTGCGATGGGGATGCCTACACGGCGCCGCCTCCATCAGTTGCCACGACGCTCGCCCCTGCCTCACCGTCTCGCAGCCTCTACGCCGATGTGGAGGCTGCCCGGCAGCCGCTGCCTCCAGCAGTCGAAACGCCTTCTATGGGCTCCCACGCTCCCACCCCGGTGTCGTCAGCGCCGCAGTCTGCTGCGAAGGGTAGCCGTCAGGGCGACATCGCTGCAGAGAAGGAGCGGATGCGGGAAGAGCGGGCAGGAGATGATGATGGCGAGGCCGACGCGGCGGTCCTCGTGACGCATGCGGAGATGGAAACCGTTGTCGCCGCAGCTCTGCGCCGCTACGAGAAGGAGCGCGATGCCGAGGAGGAGGCGGTGCTTCGGCAGGTAAGTAAGGAGGTGGAGGAACAGGCGAGCCGCTACGCCGACCTTGTCGAGGCCTACAACACCGTGTGCGCGGACCGGGCGACGTTGCAGGAGAAGCTGACCGAGGCAGCAGGGGAGTGCGAGGAGCTGAGACGCGCGCTGCAGAAGGCGCGCCAGACGCAGCAGGCACAGCAGGACTCCATGAAGCGGCTGGAGGTGGAGTTGTGCCACGCAAGGGATGCGCAGCAGCAGCAGCGGCAGGAGGAGGAGCAGCGCATGCTCGTGAAAGCAGTGGGGGCTGATTGGGAGGCGCAGCGCGCACGCTATGAGAAACGTCAGGGCACGCTCGAGGCGCAGCTTCATCAGGCGCGCAAGGAGCTACAGGAGATGGAAGCGCGCGTGGCGGAGCAGGACGACGAGCTCACCGCGCTGCGAGAGCGTGCCGCAAAGGCGTCTGCTGAAACGGAGGACGAGTACGCCGACATCCATCTTCGGATGCGTCAGCTGGCGCAGAACATGGCCTCGATGGAGGGTGCCCTGCGTGAGCGGGACGCCACCATCTCAGAGCAGGCTGCACGGCTGCGTGAGGCCGCTGACCGGCAGGAAGCGGAGGTGCGTGCGGTGACTGCGGAGAAGGAGAAGGCCGAGGCAGCCCTGACGAGCGTGCGTGACGCGCTGCAACGGCAGACGGACGACAGCCGACGGCGCATGCACCGCGTCACCGAACTTCAGCAGCAGAGGGAAGCGCTCAAGGATGAGGTGAAGGTGGCGCGGCACACGCTGCAGGCGGCGTCAGAGGACCAGGGACGTGTGGTGCAGTCATTACAGGATGTGCTGTTCATCCTGAAGCAACGTGCTTCCTCCAGGACCGACGGTGCGGGACGTGTAAGGCCGCCGCCCTCCGCACTCTCCTTACGCAGCGGTTGCCAGTTTCCTGCCAATCGGCGCAGAGATCACATGAACAGTACGCTTGTGTACGAGGACGACCACGATAAGAACGCGGATGATGTGCTTAGCTGCTCCGCGATCTCGCAGTCTCACTCGCGCTCGGGCTCGGCGACGCGCACGCTGGAGCTGTCGTCCTCGGAAGACGACGATGATGCAGAAAACGGACGTCTTTTCTCGCTTGCAGCGGCGACTGCGAGGGAGGCGTACTGCAGCACCGCATCCCCGAAGCCTCGCGCCCACCGCGCGTCATCGCCCCTCCCACCCGCGGCGGCTCCTGGCCAGCGGCGTGCGCGGACGCTGTCGCCGCCCCAGTCAGCGCGTGTGGCGACCCGGGAGGCACCGACAAACCATGTCAAGGGCAGCGCCTCTGCGAGTAGCCTTTCGCCCGAGCTGCGCCGTCAAAGCATGCAAGCGCTTCTCCTGCTGCGCGAGATCCACCGGTACGTCTTGTCTCTCCCCTCACAGAGGCGGAAGTCGTCGCCTGGGGGTGACGTCACTCCCGCAGGCACCAGGGGCAGCGCTGGCCGATCTGGCGCGACAGCAGCGAAGCTCGAGCAGGCCTGCCGCTACCTCAAATCGGAGCTTGACCGGGCTCACAGAACGCTGCAGGAGGCGCAGGCGGAGTGCCAGTGGCGCACGCTCTCCATGAAGAAGTATGAGGAGGATGTGCACGCTGCTCGCCGCGAGGTGCTTGCCGCGGAGAAGCAGCGACTGGCGTGCGAGACGCAGGTGGAGACGGCTGCGCTTGTGCGCGAGGAGCTGGAGGCGCAGCTGACGGAGCTGAAGGCGACGTGTGCGGCGGCGACGGCTAAGCAGCGAGCATCCGAGGACGCGGTGGCGGCGGCGAAGGCGGCCGCCGAGCGCAGCGCGGCCCTTGCGGAGGAGGCGGCGCAGCTGAAAGACGCTGCGGAGTCCGCCCTTGCCAGAGAGCAGGCCAAGGGTGCACGTCAGGCGACTGCACTCCGCGATCACGCGGCGGCGCAGACAGCTCTTACGGATGAGCTGGATGCGCTAAAGGAGAAGCACAAGGCAGCCCTTGCGCAGCTGCAGACGTACCACGCCCGTGAGGCAGCCCAGCTGCTGAAGCAGCAGCAGGAAGAGAGCCACACGCGCGGGACGGCCGCGGAGGCGTGGAAGACGGAGCGAGCATCCTTGGAAGCGCACATCTCAAGCCTTGAGACGAAGCTGCGGGCCTCGGCAGGGGCGACGACGGCTGCCAAGCGCCGCTGCGCAACACTAGAAGAACAGCTTGCACTACACCTGGATGTGGAGAGAACAACCTTGAAGACGATTGGCGACGTTGCCCACGCGCCCCCCTTCCCGCTCTCGGTCGATGCTGCAGTCGTCGGCAACAGCTCCTGCACGTTGCACTCTCACGGTGTCGCGTTGCCGACGGAGAAGCAGCTCTTCGGTGGCGATGACGAGGCGCCAGAGGTGGAGGCGGTGACCATGGTGTCGGCAGAGGCAACGCCGACGAGGAAAGGCGTGCACAAGGAGCTCGCAGGTGCGGCCTCGCACACGCGCACGACAAGTGGGCGAACTACCGCACTGTCGCTGGTATCAGCACGCCTTTCCACGGCCGCCGCTACCGCTGCGAACGTGGCGTCATCAACGGCCGTTTCACCGGCGTCGCCAGCATCGTCTCCGCACCTTGGCAACGCTTTGTCAGAGACGACAAACTCTTCCGCTATAGCTGCGCTCGCACCTCTACGCCAGCACATCGTTGCTGCCGTGCAACAGTTGGCGCTGGAGGTGGTGCGCCTGCGGCAAGGTGCTGTACTAGCGTCCGTGAAGTCGCCCGTCATAACGCAGCCTCGGACGACGACGCGTCGGCCTTGCGACACAAGGTCTGAGGAGGTGTGGTACAGCGGTGCAACGGCGCGCAACGGCGACGTCCCTGTCGAGTCCTGTCAAACCTGGGGCAGCGGCGGCGACGTGAGGCGACTGTCCACCGCTACTCTTGGCTCCCCGCCGCCTATGGAGGCGCTCATCGCGGCTCAGCCCCAGCCGCAGTACCAGCACCAGCATCAGCCCCCACGCACGCCACGCAGGGAGCACCCTTGCGCCGGCTCTGTCGTCCAGACTCGAACGTTGGGGGAGGCCCCGCAATCGCGTCAGCGTAGCGGCCGCAGCCAGAGCAGAAGCCCACCGACGCCGTCGCAACCGTCGCCGCCTGCTGCAGCGGGTGAGCACATATACAATGTCTCACCGTATCCCTGTTTGCGGCCGCAGCGGTCGCTGTCGTCTTCGAGCCCGCCGGCTTCTCACTCGGCCGTTGCGGCCCACGGCAAGCTCTGGAACGAGGCGCGGCGCTCTGCCTCCATGAAGGATGGGCTGTCGGGGTATTCCTACAGCACTGGACGGGGGAGTGTCGATGGAAGCTGCTCCCCAGCGCGGCCGCCGTCTCTACGTGTCTTGTCGCTCCCTCGCTGAGCCGCCAAACAAAAATCTACGCAATGAAGAAGTGCGTGGGCCTCTCTCTGCGAGTGTGCGTGTGTGCGTTCGAGTGAGATAGACAGACACAGACGGTGGCGCAGCACTGCTCTCATGCCTTCTCCTCCGGCAAGGAGGGAGGAGGGAGAAGGGAGGGGCGCAGAGCGGGGCGGGTGTGCCTCTCATTTCCCTCCGTGCCGCCACCCGCGTGTCTTCTCTGGTTGTAGCGCATAGAACTAGATTGACGGCATTCGCGCGCTGTCCGTTAGCCATATACGTGTGTGCTTGGATAGCACAAGAAGCACGGTGCCTTCTCTATCAATGGCCTCATCCAACGCAGTTTTGAGCCACGTCGCAGCTGTGCAGAAGGGTAAGCATCCCCCCACCCCACTCCTTGTCTGCCGTGACACACGGAAACGAACACCTCTGCCTACTTTTCTTCCGCATCTTGTCTTTCCGACCTCGGCGTGCGTCACGTCCCTCACACGCAGACAGACGTGCAGGCGGTGATGCCGTACTTGCGCCACCATCCCCTCCCTCCCTCTGTCTTTCTCTGTTCGCCTCTCTTGCAGGAAGGGATATCAACTGCGTAGTGTCGCTCTTCTCTGTGTCCTTGCGCGTGAGCGAGTGCCCGCGCATCGGCATTCTGGACAGCTTCCTCTCTGCCGACACAGCCCCCCCCCCCCCA
Organism: Leishmania major strain Friedlin; assembly: GCF_000002725.2. NCBI lineage: Eukaryota > Euglenozoa > Kinetoplastea > Trypanosomatida > Trypanosomatidae > Leishmania > Leishmania major. The sequence continues at coordinate 406,430 of NC_007245.2, read as the reverse complement.
CACACACACACACAAACACACTTCCACGCATACACGCACACGGACAGCCTTAGCAGGATCCCTAGGCCACACACACGCGTCGTCTCCTCCCCCCTGGCCGCCTCTCTGCACGTATCGTTCTCTTCTCTCATCACCGTGTGCGTGCACCGGCCATCATGTCCTCTCGGCAGATGCGCCGTTTACAGGATCTCGTCGATCGCGCCACCGGCCTCGACGCAGACGACTTCGACGACGACGATGCCGTGCCGAGGACGATGCAGGTGAGGAAGTCGGTCCACCACCGCCAACAGAAGAAGTCGAAGAAGAAGACGGGGGCTGCTGCCTCACCGCCCCCCATGCCGACAACGTCTGCCGCACGACAGGTGCCAGGGACTGACATCGTCGCGGACCCTCCTACGCTCTCGTCGAGTACATCAGAGCGACCCAAGAAGGGAAAGATCGATGCAAGCAAGGCAGCGACCTCTGCTCCAGCACCGCCGCCGGCGACCAGCGCGACGACGGACGACTGGGAGGAGGTGAGCGAAGATGAGGTGCACACCAACGGCAGCACGGCAAAGCCGTGTTCGAAGAAGGCACAGATGGAGGACGCGGTGACCCGTGCGGAGGAGACCGCCGCCGCCGCCGAAGACGCTAAGAAGCGTCGGAGGGCGGAGAGGAAGAAGTCGCGGCGGCAGCAGCGGCGACAGCAGCAGGCGGAGGAGGAGGAGGCGCTACTGGATGCCGTATTGGCTCGGCGCCAGAATGAGCAGGTTGACCCTGCGAGCAGCAATGGCGTCGGCAGTCCAGTAGCGGAGCATCACCCCGCTGGTGGGCCGGTGCTGGTCGCAGCATCTTCAACGGGAACGGGCCCGTCAATGGGTGGTGCGGTGGCAGGAGGCAATGCTGGCGAGACTTCGTTTCTTCAACTCGTGATGGCCTGCGACGCCAATCAGCTCGACACGCGTCTGGAACGGATTCGCATGTTTGGCGTAGAGGCAGTCGAGGACGTCGGCGACGATCGCACGCCGCACCGCCGCGCTGACGGCCGCGTGCGGGACACCGGCAGCGTCTCCTTCTTCCCCGCACATCACATGACGGTGAAGTTTGTTCACAGCGCCTTCGCAACGCCCAACCGCTATCGCTGGATCCCGTACGACTCCCTGGGCATTTTCCTCACCACCGAAGAGGCGCGCGACGAGTGGGGCCAGGCGTGGCGCGCCTACCTCCTCGTCTGCTCCTCCAATGCCTTTCAGCGCGCGCAGGCGTCGCTGGAGGCGTGCCAGGAGCGGTTGGGCGGCGTGCAAGACCTCGTCGACTGCCTTGCGCGAAACCGCGTCTACCACATTCCGACCCTGCTGCAGTGCGTGTACGCGATGGAGGCCACCGGAGAGAGCGCCTTTGCGATGGAGCTGCTGGACGTGGCGCTGTACCAAGTCGGCGTCGTGCTGCGCCGTTTTACGCTCGCCGGAACATGGGTGTCGCGGCAGCTGCCATGCCACCGCAGCGCCAACACGCTCATCTTTCAAGTGCTGCAGCGCGGCGTGCATGCGGCACTGAAGCGCGGCTGCCTGCGCACCGCCTACGAGCGCGCTCGCTGCCTTCTCTCCCTCGACCCAGACGACCCGTGCGGCATGTTATTACTGCTCGACTACACCGCGCTGCGAGCGAAGCGGTGGGTGTGGCTGCTGGAGGTGCGCCACCGCGCCCTTTCAGTGCGTGCAGCTCGCAGGCAGCCTCGCCGCGGTGCTGCCGCCGAGTCCGAGGAGGCGGATGTGAAGGAGGCGCTGGCGGCTGCGGGGCTGACGCTGCGTGACGCCGCGCTCGCCGAAGACGTGCTGCGCCTCCCCAACTATGCGTTCAGCTGGGCGCTGGCGAAGCACTTCATTGAACGCGAGGAAGCGCGTCAGCGCTCCGACGAGGTGAGCGGCGGTGCGGGCCGGCCGTCAAAGGTGCTCCGCGGGCTCACGGCTGCGCAGCGTGCTTCCCTGGCGGCCACCCCGTCCGCAGTGGAGCTGCTCTCAGCGGCGGTGCTCCGCTTTCCACAGGCGGCGGCTCGCCTGGTGGACGGGCTCGGTGGTGTCGACGTCGTGTGTGGCACCGAGGGAGCAACGCTCTCGTCGTCATCCCAGGCAAGTGTGTGGCAGCAGCTCGTGTGGCAGGCAGGCGGCCACCCTGACAGCGCCGCGGATGCCGCCGTGCACAACCGCCTGGCCGATTTATTCGTGACCCGTCACGAGGAGCTGTGGAAGCTGAGCGAGTGTGTCTCGCTTCTGCGGCATGTCGTTCGGCGTATGCTCTCCGAGCCCGCCACTGGCGTCCGTGCTGCCGACAGCGGTGACGGCAGTGAGGAAAACGCCAACGAGCCGGCGTCTGTCATCTGTGTGGGCCAGACACGCTACCGCAACATCACCCGCGATTCCGTCATGGGCGCGAGTGTGGCGCCGATTCCTGCCGATCTGCTCGAGCCCGACGCTGCGGAGCTGGCCATGGCACAGGAGGCTGCCGCGCTGGGTCTAGGGGCTGGTGAGGACGGCGCGCAGCCGGCCACCGTGCAGCGGGTCATGCAACTGCTGCGGGGCAACCTGGAGACGTTCGGTGAGAACGAGTACGTGCGCAACCTGCTCGACGAGGTGCGACGCGAGTTCCACGACCGCATCTGGGGCGGTGCCCGCGAAGGGTCTGGAGACGACGAGGCTGGCGGCGAGGTGCGCGACTGGTACGATGTCGACGAGAGCGAAGACAGGGAGGAGCAAGAGTGGTACAGCGTCGCCAGCGGTGGGAGCGAGGACGCCGACGATGACGTAGCTCCCAGCGATGCTGACGAGGTCGGCGAAGCGGCGCGCCAGTGAGGGCGTGCGCTGATAGCGGCTCTGCTTCAACCGATTATCGTCGCTTCCTTCGTTCTCGTAGCATCCTTCACCCCCCAACCAGCCAACTCCCCCCCCCCTTCCATCTTTTTTGCGGCACTGCAGGCGGGCAACGACGCTGGCAACGTGCGCACAAGAGGCAGTGCGCTTGCGTACACGTGTGTGTGTGTGTGTGTGTGTACTGCGATGCGGTATAATGGACAAGAAGCTTTCAAAATCCTGCAGCTGAGACTGGCCATGACGAAGGGGAACCGAAAGGGGGAGCAACGGCGTGAGCGATGGATGTCCGGGGGCCGCTGTTGTTGTACCGACACATGCGTCATCTCGTTGTCTATCCGGCGTTCCATCCGACGTGCCCGGTAGTGTCGGGGCGAGAGGGGTCACCGTTGACGCGAGAACCACGGCGACGGCCACTCAGGTGCTTGTGTCCTCTGCTCACTGCTCCTCACCGCCGTCGCGAACTCGCTCACGCTGCGTTCAAGCTCGCCCTAACGCGCCATAAAGGTCTGGGCGAGGCTTGTCGACGGCGCGCGCGCGCCAATGATGATGATGGTGTGTGTGAGACGGCGTCCTGCCAGGCAGCGCGTGCAGAGGGACCGCCGCCACGCGCCCTATCCTTCCTCCTTCCCAACGTGCCTCCCTTCTCCCACACTCCACCCCCTTCTTCTGAACCTGCGGTGGCAAGCAGTCACGGCCGTGTGCCGGCAAGAATTCGTGCCACATGTGGCCCTTCTCTTCCGCGGCCGCCAACACGCGGTCGTCATCATCCATAGCGGCGTCGCTGCCGTTGGAGCGGCGCCTGATTCGTGTCAGCAAGGCAGACATTAGCCGCGTCACCGCCGACGACATCAAGCGCGTGAGCGCTCGCCTCACGAACGACGAGCTCACCACCTCACTGCGGCTTCTGGTCGAGACGAATCGACTTGGCGATGTGCTCGCCTCGGCATCGTCCTCGGCCTGGACGGAGGCGGTCGCGGAGGTGACGGAGGCGCGAATGGGGCTGAGTAGCAACGTGATGCGGGACCGCATGAGCCTCCTGTACAACATCTTGCCGTACGTATCGGACAACTTCCTCAGCGTCATGGGTAGCTCCTACTCACGCGACCCGTAGCGCTGCTCTTCGTCTCCGTGTTACACATCTGAACCCGCCCATACGCATGAAGAAAGGATTCATCATTCGTGGAATGCTGGTAGCGCCGCGCTTGGGTATCGCCGCATGCTGTACGACGTGCCACCTAGAGCAGAAGGGGGTGGGCCAGCGGCAGCATCGTCTCGCCCATCGTGGCCTGCCCAGCTCACCTCCCGCCCTCCCTCTGCCTTGGCGCCTTCATTGACTGTCCTTTTTTTTTTTCCTCGCCCTCTCTCTCTCTCTCTGTCTCCCTCACAGCAGCGCCAAGCACACCGGCATACTCACCAGCGCGCTCACCGAACAGATTCGTAGACATACCTCGCCGCCTCGTCACCGGGACAGATCAGCACGTCCTCTCACCCCTCGCAAGACGCGCCTGTAACGGACGCTGCTCGCGCTGGGGTGCGTGTGTGTGTGTGTGTGTGTGTGTGTGTGTGTGTGTGTGTGTGTGTGCGTGTGTGTGTGTGCGCGGTCGTCTCTTTCCCCTCTTTCTCCCTCCACGTCTCTTAGACATGTCCGACGCTTCTGCGTCACCGTCGCCGTCCGTCGCACCCTCTCCCGAGTTCACCCTTCGTGACTACGTGGTGCATCAGCGTGCGTTACAGCAGCTGCTGCGGTCTCAACCGGTGTGGCTGCTCGATGACGTACTCGGCCTGCGGTATCGCGCACGACTCCGGCTGCGTCTCTCACCGCGCCCACAGCTTCACTTCACGGAAGATGCCGAAGATGACTCTCACTCCTTCGAGACGGACTGGCCGTCGAGTAAACGCCACGACGCAGCAGAGCACGGTAACAATGACTTCCAGGCATCCGCCATGGATGATGGATATCCTGTCGTCCCTCTCACCCCCGCCTGCAGTATCGAGCCGGCGGCGGAGGCAGATGAGGCGTGCGGCAGTGGCGTGCGTCTCCGTATTGCTCCTGACGCTGCCTGTGGTGCCGCCGCGTCAGCCGATTCCCTCTCCTTTCTCATCATCCCTGCTTCCACGGAGGCAGGGCTCACCCCCGCCTCAGCCTGGGTGACGGTGTTGCGTCGTCTCTGCCGTCTGTCCAGTGCGCCGCCGCGCGCGAGTGGCGTTGTCGACGCTACTAAACGATTGAAAGGCGATTGGGGCACACCGTCGGCGCCCTGTCACGTTGATCCCGTATCGACGGACCAAAATGGCGTCGTCACTCCGTCAGCGGTCAATGAAGGTGATGAGGGCATGTTGACGATCGCCACACCAACCCCTAGCTCCTGCGGTGGCTATGCATCGTCTCCCGTTTCTGTGGAGGTGCCTCCTGTGTCTTCGCCGGCGCACCTGATAGCCGGTACAATTCTTGACAGGGATGTGGAGGAAGACAGGCGGCAACTAGAGCGCCTCACCGAGGCCCTGCGCGCCCGAACTCGCGAAGCGGCGGAGCTCAAGGCGCAGCTGCGACAAGTGACTACGACGACGCCGTCCCTAGCTTCCGCACGGCTCGATCCAACGCTGTCGAACAGGTCTGCCGCGGTCGACAGCACTGCTGCTGCCACACCTGCGGTAGTGGCTGCTGGCGAGGAAGTGGAACGGCCTCCAACAATGGCGCACGTGAGCAGCGGCCTCGTGCCGGCACTGCAGGGGTTTCCGCCTCACCTCGCCGAGATGTCTTCCGAGGATGACGACGACAACGAGAGCGGTGGCGACGACGATGAGGACGGCTCTTCGGGCGAGCACGGCGCTGGCCGAGCGGCACCGAACTGCTTCAGAGGCAGCCCCAGCAGTGCGGCATTCATCCTCTCCGAAGACTCGGCACGGCCACAAGCGCCACGCAGCGGTCATGTGTGCAACCTCGGCTCCCTCGGCCCCACGTGCGGCGATGAGGACGCGCTGCGCATTTACAATGAAATCCACGGAGGTCACAGCAGCAGCTGCAGCAGCGACCGCCGCTCCTCGTCCTCATCCATGTCAAGCGCGACCTCGGTGAGCATGCCGCAGCCAGCTGGGTGACTTTGGCTCGTGCGGGCCCACACCACCGCCGCGCGTGTGTCGGCAAGCATCGTTGCGTGCACTACGAAGAGAGGTGGCGCTTGTGCGTCCCCATGCTGAGAGGAGACGATTTAGAAAGCGAGAATGGGGAGATACAAGCTGCCTCTGCGTGTGGGGTGGGGGTGGGTGAGGGTATATGCATGTCTGTGTATGTATGTGTACATGTGTGTGGGGGGGGGTGCCCAAGGAACATAAAGAAAGGCCGAACGGCACGCGCACACATCTGCTCTCTCGACGGCGGGGCACATTACGTAGGAACGGCCATCGCCTCCACCACCCGGTCCCTCAAACGAAGGCGTTCCCGTTTTCTGACACGGGCTCAGTATCGTGCTTCATCTCTCCTCTCCTGCCGCTCCTTCCGTCGCTCACTGCCACACACGCGTTGCCATCTCGCTACACGCGCTCGTCCTTTTCTTCAGAAGGCTCCCTCCTCCTCTCCCGAACGACGGGTGGGGGGAGGGGAGGGGGCGCACACCGCAGCGCGTGGTGCCTCAGCGGCCAGTGCACGCCCACTCTCCGGGTGGAAGCCGAGCAGACCTCCCCCTCCCCCCCATCCTATCCCTTTGCCGGTGCCGGGCCACTTCGCGTGGTGGCAGGGTCAGGGTGCCTAGGACGTGAGAGGGGGAGGTCAGAGCAACCGGCGGCCGTGCACACGCTTGTACGATCCATATGGACGGGCGACGTGCCAGCGTGGTTGGAGCGTGTCTCCCCGACCCGGGCCCCCCCCTCACACCGCCTACCGCTGCTTGGCACCACGCGGATAGGGGGGGGGAGAGGGAGGGGGGTGCCTGTGGCAAGGCCGTGGGCGGGCGTTTGAGGGGAGGAGAGTGGGCGTGGAGTCCCGCTCTTTGCACGAAAGCAGACCGAGCGCGTTGAGTCTTTACCGCGGCCCTCCTCCTCCTCCTGTTGTCGCCGTTCGGCTCTTTTTGGGGTCTCCGCTCCGTCGGCACGCCTCCTTCGCACCTCTCTGTCGGTGTGTCGAACTACGTGTCCTCCCGCTGCTCGTCTCCAACTCTTTATCTTGTGTTCCTTGCTGCTGCTCTTCTCGCGGGCCTAGATAGGGGACGGGCACCAACACACCAACACACACACACACGTGCAGCACCGCGTGTATTCCCTCGCTCTCGGTAAAGATGGGTGCAGCGGTGGCTCGCGTAGTACATGAGACGGCTGCACGGCTGCCGCACCTGACGGGCAGACAGCAGGGCGCCCTGCTGGCCGTCGCACTCGGCACCGGCTACACACTTCTCCGCCAGCGCCTCGTGCCGAAGTGGGTCATGCAGAAGTGGTTTCTGCTCTCCTCCACCGCCCTGATCGTTCCATCCTCCGCACTCGTCTACCTGATCGACCCGCTCCGCTACCTCGGAGTGCCGCGGCGGTGTGTGCAACGCATCTGCGTCTTCATTTTCGGCTGCATTTTCAAGGCTGTCTGGTGGGTCAACCCACAGATCCGCATGCACGTGCAGTTCGACGCCAACGAGCACGGAAAGCCGGCGTGCTGGGACGACATCGCCCGTACCGGCGCCGCCTTCGCACTGAACCACACCTCCTTCTGGGATGCCTTCGAGATGGTCGGCATTACGCCCATGTCGCACCTAATACAGATGCGCACACTGATGAAGTCGTCGCTGCGCAAGATCCCGATCTTCGGCGGCGTCTTCGACCGCGTCGGGCACTTCCCCGTGTACTTCAAGTCGGACGCAGACGGCAATTTCCACGTGGACAAGGAGAAGCAGGCGATAGTGTCGCAGCACATGCGCTGGCACCTGCGCCTCGGCGGCAACCTCGTCTTCTTCCCTGAGGGCGCCGTCAACAAAACCCCGGAGACGCTGCAGGCGTTCCGCTACGGCACCTTCGCTACCGTCATCGAGCATCGCCTCCGCGTCTACTACGTGGTGTCCGTCGGCAGCGAGAAGACGTGGCCGCCGCGAATGGGGTGCGGCGGTCTGCCGGCCGACGTCCATATCCGCATCGGCGCCTACCCGATAGACTTCGACGGGGACTCCAGCAAAAACGTTGCGGTGGGGCTGCAGATGCGCATGCAGCAGGTGCGGGACGAGATCGCGGCTGAGGTAGCCGCCGCGGAGGAAACGCGAGGGCGGCGACGCAACGGTTCAGTGTTGGAGGCGAAGGGGGCAAAGACGCTGGACATTGCGCCGCCCCACGCTGCTCGTGAGGTTCATGCAACAAGGGCGACGACGTAAACCCGCCATAAAACCTCAGCGGCCCGCAAGTGGCATTGTTGTACAGAGAGCCGACCGTTGTCGTCGTGCGAGGAAACGAGGGGGGGGGGTGGAGTGGAAAACAGTCCACCAAGGGGTGCCTGCAGTCCCACGGTCACCGAAGCGCGTGCAGGAAAGCACAAGCTTCATGCGCGCCACCCTGCCTCTCCACCTAGTCACCCCACTGCCACGATAACGCCCCCGATCCCGCCCTCTGTGTGTGTATGTGTAATGATCTCCTTACTTGCTCCCTGTCATAGGCGCTTACTTGGTTCGCAACTGATTCGTAACGCTGATGTGTTCGTGGCGTCCCTATATTCTTGTGTGCTCATGACTTCGTGCTGGAGAAACGTGGTTGATGGCCCCTCCTCCTCCCCGTCTTTCTTCGTCTGTGCGCGAGCGGATTTTTATGGAGGAAGGCGTCGACGACGCTCTTCAGCTCCCCTCATCCGCTCACATAGCGTGTGCGTGTGTGCCTGCGCATGTGCGCGTCGATGTTGGCTGTCACGAGGCTCCACTTCGCGTTTCTGCTTGCCTTACGGCGTGCGCTCTCTTCTTCATCACCCGCTTTTGCTCACACGTCTGTCGCCGAGGTGCACGGCGGGCAGAGGCGGGGGAGGGGGAGCACGTCGGAGGGCGCAGGAAGCACCCGCTCAGCTGTCATCGCGGCGTATAGAGTCCAGCGCTCACGTCCTCGACTCTTTTTCCCTGTATTCATTGTCACACCGTCGCACACGCACAGCCGGCAGGGGTGCCGCGTCGCCCTCCCGCGTCGAGCCTCCGTGTGAGAGGATGGAGTGCAGTTCTATGGCACCTCGACATTCCTGCGGCCTTTCTCCACGTCCACCCCCTCTAAGACAGCAGCTAATGTGGCATCGAAGCGGGAGGAGAGAAGGAGGGAAGGGCAGGGAGGCGGCGGCGAAGAAGTCACGGCCAACGCGGCGCATGTATGTTGCCCATGTGATGCGCTCGCTTGCTCGGCCTTTGCCCTCTCTCTCTTCACCTCCTCTCGGCTCGGTGCCGCCAAACAAGGCTGGAAACAACTTGCACACGTCTTGAAGGTGTGGAAGCAGGGGCACATCCATCTGCGGATCATCCACGTGCCTTCACTCGCCCTCGTCATCTCAGTTCTCGTCGAGCCCCCGCACGGCCCTGCTATCGGGAGTGTATGCGAGGGATGCATAGAGAGGCCCACACCTACACAGACACACAGAGAGGAGGTGCGTCCCACCATTGCGTTCCCTGTAGGCTTGTATTTCTGGATACGCGACAGGCCAACCATCCGCTTCATCCCCTCGCCAGCCGCCTACTTGATTCACTCCCTCCTCCTCTCCCGAACGACGGGTGGGGGAGGGGAGGGGGCGCACACCGCAGCGCGTGGTGCCTCAGCGGCCAGTGCACGCCCACTCTCCGGGTGGAAGCCGAGCAGACCTCCCCCTCCCCCCCATCCTATCCCCTTGCCGGTGCCGGGCCACTTCGCGTGGTGGCAGGGTCAGGGTGCCTAGGACGTGAGAGGGGGAGGTCAGAGCAACCGGCGGCCGTGCACACGCTTGTACGATCCATATGGACGGGCGACGTGCCAGCGTGGTTGGAGCGTGTCTCCCCGACCCGGGCCCCCCCCCTCACACCGCCTACCGCTGCTTGGCACCACGCGGATAGGGGGGGGGAGAGGGAGGGGGGTGCCTGTGGCAAGGCCGTCTTTATCCCCCCTGCATTGCTAGCTTGCTCTCCGTGTGTGTGTGTGTGTGTGTGCGTGTCTGCATGTGTATCACACACCAACATCAGGCTGTCGACGGCGCGGCCCGCGCCGTCGACAGGCGGCACAGTACTCCCTCGCCGCATCTGCCTCTGCCTCTGCCTCTGCCTCTGCCTGCCCAAACTACGCAGCACATTTTCTCCCACGTCATAGAAAGCGACGCAGCCGCAGAGGTGCAGAGCGATAGAGGACGTCGGCGAAAGATGGTCAGCAACTCTGTCCTCGTCGTGTCGATCGCCTGCGCGATATGGTACGTGCTGCTTCGCCAGCGCCTTGTCCCTGTCAAGCTCATGCGGGCGTGGTTTCTGATGGTCAACATCCTGACAATTCTGCCGGTGTCGGCGCTGACGAAGCTCGTTGTGCAGCTTGGCCGCCTCGGTGTGCCGACGTACTGCGTGCAGCGGCTGTGCATTATACCGCTGGTTGTGGCCTTCCGCATGGTGTGGTGGCTTAACCCGCAGATCCGCGTGCACCTCTGCTTTGAACTCGATGGGAGCGGCCAGCGGCTGTCGTGGGAGGGCATCAGTCAGCATCACAGCGCGTACGTCGGCAACCACGCCTCCTTCTGGGACGTCTACGCCTTCATTGGACTGACACCGTTTAGGCAGCTCCTCAACACACGCACGATGATGAAATCGTCGCTGCGCAAGATCCCGATCTTCGGCGGCGTCTTCGACCGCGTCGGGCACTTCCCCGTGTACTTCAAGTCGGACGCGGACGGTAACTTCGAGGTGGACAAGGAGAAACAGGCGCAGGTGCAGGAGGGCATCGACGCCCACATCGCCAGCGGCGGCAACCTCGCCTTCTTCCCTGAGGGCGCCATCAATAAGAATCCGCGGGTTCTGCAGACGTTCCGCTACGGCACCTTCCACACCATTTTCAAGCACCGCATGGAAACCTACTACATGGTGCATGCGGGTGCCGAGAAGACATGGCCGTGGTGGACGATGATTGGCGGCATGCCGACAGACATGCACGTACGCGTTGGCCGCTTCCCTATCGACTACGATCACGAGGACAGCAAGGACGTCCCAAGGCGAATGCAGCAGCACATGCAGAAAGTGTACAATGAGATTCTAGCGGAAACGGACGCCAAGGACGCCATCAGCGCCGAGGCGACGGCGTCCTGCGCGGCAACCCCAACGCTGGGGAAGCAGAGCTGATGGGGAGTGATGTAAGGCATGGGGGGCTTTGCGCCCTGCAGTCACTGTATGGTGAGTGTCGGCGGACGGTTCAGCAAGGGACGGCGTGCGAGACAGGCCCAAACCGGGACATGAAGGGGGAGCGCTCGATGCGGTGACGGAGCAGTGTACTGTCGCGCATGAGCATCGCTGAGCGCCTACGTGCTTCGACTTCGCCCCTCCTCACTCGGCCGCCTTATCTTTCGCCCCCCCCCCACACACACACACCACCACCACCACCACCTGACCCCGTTACGCTGCTACGCGCGGTGTAGAATATATACATATATATGCATAGGCTCGATATCTGCTGCTGCTGTCTCTGTCTCGAACATGCACACACGCCTCCGTGATTGCGCCTCTTCGGCCTGTGCAGATCCGCTCGTTCTCATTCTCGTCCCTTAATGTTATCCGTCATGCTCTTGTTGTGGTGGTGGCGTGGTTGAAGACAGGCCGAGGGTAGAGCGGTCGTCGGCTATGCCCTGGCGCATGGCGGCTCACCTTCTCTCAACGTCACGGTGCACGGGCACCGCTAGCATCACTAATCTGTAGCGAGGTGCGCAGATGTGTACATGTGTGGAGGTGCGCACGTATTATATACTTGTATGTGTAGATGTGTGTGTGTGTGTGCTGAGTGCTGAGTGCCGGGCAAGAAGAGAAAGGGCGGGCATGTGATGCAGGCGACAACGGCGGAAGAGGAGGCGTTGGAGCAGGAGAGAGGGATGCGCAGGCGCGCGTGGGCAAAAGGGCAAGTGAAAGATGTAGAAAAGGTCTGAAGCCGGACGGGCGATCAACGACGTGCGCCATCCCCTCCTCCTCACCGTTCTTCCTCCCTCAACCATCCCCCCACCCCCAGACGCTGGTACGGCTGGATGCGATGCATTCTTTGCATTATCATGTGCCATGTGCGCATGTGCGCACTCTCTCTCACTCCTATGGCACGCGTTGTCCGGTGCAGGCACGTGTCCTACTGCCCTCTGCCTCTCCCTTCCCTTCATGTTCGCTCAGGCGCATCGGGTGGATTTGAAGCCCATTGCATCGTCGACCTTAGCTGTCTGTGTGTGCGTACGAGGAAAGGGAAGGAAAGGACGTGGCGCGATGAGAGACGATGCATGCAGGTGTTGACGCACAAGGGCAACTCTCCTTCGTTTTCTGCGTTGGTTTGTGTATCTCTGTGGATTCTGTCAAGCTGCGAGGGGCACGCGCGTTCGTGTTCGGTGTTCTCACTTTTATTACTTATCTTGCTGCCCTCCTTTGGGGGAGAGGGGAGCTTGTCGCGGCAAGCACACGCGCACGCGCACGCCGCTGAGAGGGCAGCGACGTCGCCTCCCACTTATTGCTTGTTGCTATCCATCGTTTCTCTCACCTCTTCTCCATTCCGAGTAGAGCACTCCTGCTCCAGGAACTACCTCAGCGCACGCGCATCGCCGTCCTTTCACGCGCTCTCTCTCGAGGTCGCAAGCGGCACTTCCATCATCACCGCCCCAATGCCCGCGGGTGCAGAGATCAGGCGGGGAAAAACAAGAACAAGCGCATCAACTCCGTCTTTGTGTGTCGGGCGCGTTCGCTGTTGTTCGGGCGTCGGCGCCGCAGCGCATCGCCGGTGAGCATGTGGTCATGCGATGTACACGTGAACCACAGAGAGGAAAAGAATGCCAGCTTGAACACACACGTGTGTATGTGTGTGTGTGTGTGTGTGTGTGTGTGTGCACTGTTGCCTCTGGGCTGTCCTCCCTATCGTCACCACCACCACCACCATCTCTCCTCCCCTGCAATCTCTGCCCCCTTCGCTCCTCGCTCTCTCGCCGCCGCCGACGCTGCGGCCCACCGCCTCACTCATCTTCTGATGCTCTCCTGCCGCTTACAGCCCATCCCATCCGTTTACGCAAGCCCCTCCCCCTCCCCAGTGCTTACCATCACTTCTGCCATAGGCCAGCAGCCACCACCACCACCACCACCACCCCAAGAGCGAGGGTATAGGGTATATACCGCGAACTCCGCTATCAGCGTGCTTTGACCTCTCGCGTTCGTCCAAAGAAATCGATCGAAGCGGGAACCAAGAAAAACGAAAGGAAGCTGCTTAAATTACACTCCTGTCGTGCCCTCACACACACACACACGCACTTCACCTTTCTCTCTCACTCTCCTTGTCACTACCTCACCGCGCGCGCGCAACATGAGCGGGACTCACAATGGAGAGTTGCGGGCGCCGTCACGGCAGTCGTGCTGCCATCGCAGCTGGCCAGTCGTTTTTCTCATCATGTCGATCATCGTCGTCGTGCTCGCCTTTATTTGCGTCATCCTGGGCTTTCTGCACTCCGCCATCACCGTAAACGTGGGGTTCTTGGGTGTATACTGCCTCATCTTCAGCCTGCTCGCCCTCTCCGCAGAGGTGCTGCAGTTCTCATCGCTCAACGGAGTCCTGTTTGTTTGGATGAAATACTTCCACGTTCTTCTCTACTACCGCCCACGTGGCGTCTTCTACATCCTGTTCGGCGTCCTGCTGCTCGGCACCAGGACGGTCGAGATCATCGCCGGCGCCGTGGCCATTGCGCTTGGTGCGTTGATACTGCTGGTCAGCATGGTGGCAGGTATGCCCGAGTTCGAGGAGGCACCGGAGGAGGAGCCCCATCGGCGCAACGGCGGCCGCACATCGAGCGCGGCGGTGCGAGGGACTTCCCCAGGCACCAGGAGCAACGCGAAGACCAAGACCTCCGCCGCGCCGACGGGCTCCAAGTCACACCGTGAGCCCAACGTCTGAAGCTCGTGAGTGAGCGAGGCCTCGAGGGCATAGCGCGCCCCCCGGCCATGCGTGAATGCGTATGAGGACGAAAGTAGCTTCCAGGGTGGTGTGGCCGATGTCTTCGCCTTCGTCAGCGTCTACGCCGCGAAACCGCCGCTGCAGGAAACTCGCCTCATGCACCGCAAGGGCGAAAGGGCACTGAAGCGACAGTCTGCGCAGGCCGTCGTCACAAAAACATTCGAGACGGCCTTCGGTAAAGAGCAGGCCTGCTATGGAGAGAGCAGGGCGGGCAGAGGTCCCATCCCCTCGTGCCTCTCCTCCGTCTGGGAGCGTAGGCTGCCACCACTCCCCCGCACCATCCTCTCTCGCTACGCTTCGCATGCTCTCGCTTGTGCAGCAGCTCGGTGTGTGTGTGTGTGTGTGTGTGTGTGTGTGTACGTGTGTGTGTGTGTGTGTGTGTGTGTATCTGTGCCGTTGATGTCTGCATGCTGCATCCACCACCACCACCACCACCACCACCACCGCCCCCCCTTCCCCTTCCCCTTCCTTTGTTCTTTTCTGTTTACCTATATCTGTTCTTCTCTTACGCACACGCACACGCACACACACACACAGAGTGTGTGTGTGTGTGTGGTTTCGTGCGTGCGTGTGCAGTGGGTGTCTCTCGCGCCCCCTTTCCGCTCTTCTCCTAGAAGTATGTTGTCCGTGTCTCCCACCCTCGCTCACCGTGACGCCGCTTCTGCATGTATATGGTGTATGTATATATATATATATGTGTGTATATGTGTTTGCATGACGTGACGCCGCTGCCGCTCTCATGACGATGTTGTTGACTCGACGGTCTGAGGGCATTCCGTGACGTGCGCGACGGTGCGCCTATGCGCATGCGATATTCCTTCTTCTCTGATACCTAACCGGAGTGCCGAGGCAAACACAACAAACCAAGGAATGCGATACCCTCCCCTCGCCCCTCACGGTCCTAGCGCCACGATACTCAACGTCGGCGATACCGCCTTCATGCCAGAGCAAGCGGTGGTGCCGATGTGGGCAGCAGCGACGCGCGGTCGCGGTGGCAGCGGCAGCAGCGGAGGGCTCGCTCATGTCTTCCTCCACATGCCCCGCATATGCAGACAAGGTCGCACGCACCGATCTCTCTGCCTCATCCACCGGGCTTCCGTGTGTGTTTGTGCGTGTGCGCGCCGGCGAGTGCGTCACTGCCACGAAGGCGCAAGAAGAAACGGCGTCCGCACACGCACACGCGTGCGGCATTGCGCGGAAAACAACCATTAATCCGCTCTCCCTCCCCTCCTTTTCCCTCTGTGCCTCGTCGTCGCTTGCATCTCTTTAGCGGCACCTCGACAGCCCATCGTCCCTCATGAGCGACGACGGCCCTCCACCGGTGCATGACGCACATAAGCGGCCGCGTCGGACGACGTCGTCGCGTGGAGCCGGCCGCAGCGTCAAGGCCGCATCGTCTGCCACGTGCGCGGTGGCGCAGCGGCGTGCTGACCCACGTTTTGACCCGATGTTCGGACGCGCGGATAGACGCATGTTCGAGCAGAATTACGGCTTCCTGCGCGAGGCGGAGGCAAAGGAAGAGGCGGAGCGGCGCTTCCGCATCCAGTGCCTCAGGTGCGTCATTCGCCGCTGCGAGCTGGAGGAGGCCGGCGAGGACCTCGACGAGTACGACTTGTCCGACTACGAGCAGGAGGTCTTCGGCGAGGACCATCAGCGCGAGCTGCGGGAGATGAAGCTGACACCGCCACAGCGGCTCTACGCGGAACTTGAGCAGCTTCAGCGCGCTTCGCAGCTGTACGTGTCCAAGACGCGCGATGCCTCCGTCAAGGATCGGCGATCCAGCGTGAAGAAGGAGCTTCTGCGGAAGGAGGTGGTGGCTGTGAAGGCCGGCAGAAAGGCAAGGCCGTACTTCCCGAAGCGTGCCGAGGTAAAGCGTGCGATGACGGCAGACACCTTCTCGCGCCTCAACGACAAGGGCGGGAAGGCCGCGGTGGATCGCTACGTCATTCGCAAGCGCAAAAAATAGGAGAAGTGCGGAGCCGAGAGAGAGAGAGAGAGAGTGAAGCGGAGAGGCACGTATGGGCACTGAAGGACGACGAGCACGCCTTCTCCCCACCCCCTACCTCTCTCTCTCTTTCGCTGCCTGCCTGCCTCCCTCCCGCGCCCTCCTTCACTCCTTCCTTCCACTGCCACGGCCTGCTCGTGCTAAAGCGATCTGCTTCGCCCCCCCCCCGGGCTTCTGCCCCATCACCCCTCTTTTCTTCTGCGCGCGTGCGTGTTTGTGTGAGTTTGTGCGTGTGTGTGTATGGTTGCGGTTATGGCATCCGTTAAGACTGAAGCGGGCGATAAGCGGAGCTTGCCATTGCCAGCGCTGTGCCGTCGTTGCAGCAACTGGTGGCTGCGGTATGCATGCTGCTGTGTGTTGATGGAGATCGACTGGGTAAGAAGAGAAGGGCAACGCTGAATCACACGTTGCACGTCTGTGTGTGTGCGCGCCAACGAGGGCGGGTGTCGACCTCCATAAGTGAGATCCTGACTTGTGCCACGACTGCGACGCGGATCACTGCGACTGGCGAGAGAGGGCGTGTGGCGAAGCGCCCCGCGCCTGGAGATCAGCCGTGCACCCGCGGCACAAAGCCGCGGTGGGAGAACGAGACGCGTAACGGGTGCGTGCACTTCTGGGCAGTGTCGGCCCCTCGCCTCTGTCGTGCATGTGGAGTTGTACTGGGCAGCCCCTTCACGCGTCTCTCGCCTCTTTCTCCCGTCTCTGTCCCTCGTGCTCCTCGTTGGACTCTGATGGTGTGCTCTACAATGATCACCCACCGCGTACATCTTCGTCAGGAACCGTTGGACCACCACCACCGCTGCCGCATACACGCCCCCACCTCCCTCTCTCCCTCTCACACTTACTTCTCCATCCACCCGACACATGCACGCGCATGGTTTTGTCCATCAACGCTTCCGTACGAGCTAAAAGCATCCCTCACTCCATTCCAGACCGCCTGCTGTGCTCTTGCTGGCGGCTGCGGCCGACACTCTCTCTTGCCCCGACTTCATTCACCTACCATTCTGCCTGTCTGTGTCTGTGTGTGCTCGCCTTCGGCTCCGTGTCGTGTTGAGCGCGACCTCTTTATCGCTCCCCACCTCCCCCGCTCCCCCTTCCCTTCCCTCCTGCACACCTTACCGCCTTTTCTTTGTAAAGCCCGCTCCTTGCACGCCCCCTTCCTCCCCCCCCTCCATTTGCCATTCTTGTCTCTCTCCCTCATCCCTCGGTGTAGTCTGGCTGCTTTATCGGAACACGCACACGCACTCCTCCCTCCTCCATTCTTCTCTCTCCCCCCCCCTTTCCTATTAGTCAACGCGCGTCCTTGAGCAGACGCCAGTGTTCTCTTGTCAGCGCATCCCTGCCGCTTGCTTGCTCATCAACCATCGTGCAGACGCCAGGCGTGCGTGCACGCCTACACGGACGCACGTATTTACCGTGTCAGCTCGAGCTTGTGATTGATTGCGTGCGTGAGAGTGTCTCCGCCCGCTCTGTGTTGGACGCGCCGGCACGTAAGTAGGCACTGAAAGCACCACGCGTGGCGTCGCCAGGCAACGCTGGCTGCCATGCAGCTGTCGCCGGACGACTTTGAGGGCACGGTGGTGGGGCCGCCGCCGCACTACCGCCAGAGCTGGCTGGAGTGGTTCTGGCGTGCGCTGTGCGAGACGGCGAACCCGAACACGATGCACACGGAGTATCTGACGCCAGCGGAGCTGGAGAAGCAGGCGAGCTTCGAGAGCCTAGACTACTACAAGCCCTACCCGGATATGTACGTCGAATATCTGCGAGAGAGCCAAGAGGGCCGACGGTACCAATATACGCAGGGCGACGCGGCAGCCGCGTCGCCGATGACAGAGATGAGCGGCGGCATTTCACACGAGGCGGACAGCGGGAGTGCGGGGCGCACGCGCTACAGCGTTAGCTATCCCCTTGGCAGCATGGCCGAGAGCTTTGCTCGGCTCCAGATGGACACGGCGGAGCGCCATGTCACGCTGCGCTGGCTGTTGCACGTCGTGATCGCCCTCTCCGTTGGTGTCGTCGCCACAGTCGTGTCGTACGCCGTCGACATCCTCGAGAAGTACCGCGCCGAGGTGCTGTACCGCATCATGACAAGCCAACGGCACCGGTCCGTCGGCAACCTTCAGGGGCTCTTATACACGGTAGTCGGTTCCGTCGTGCTTGTGGCGATCGCCGCTGGCGTCGTGGTGTACTTCGAGCCCGCCGCGTCGGGCGGTGGCATCCCTGATGTGATGGCGTACCTCAACGGCGTCCACCTCCGCAAAGCCATGAACCTGCGCACTTTTATCGCGAAAGCCATCTCGTGCATCTGCGCCGTCGCGGGTGGGCTGCCCGTGGGGCTGGAGGCGCCCCTCATCCACCTCGGCGCTATCACTGGGGCCGGCGTGACGCAGGGCCGCAGTCGCACTCTTGGATTTCAAACATCGATGTTCCAGGCGTTCCGCAACAACAAGGATCGCCGCGACTTCATAACAGCTGGTGCGGCGTGCGGCGTGTCCGTCGCCTTTGGTGCCCCGATCGGAGGCCTGCTCTTCGTCATGGAGGAAGTCAGCAGTTTTTGGGACCAGAGCTCTAACGGACAGATCTTCCTCGCCACCATGCTGTGCTTCACCTTCAGCACCATTATCAACTCAATCGTCGAGGGCCGGCGGCTGCTGGGCTGGGTCTCGAACGCGGCCGCCGTGTTGTTCGAGGTCAACATCACCATACCGCTGAACCTGGTGTCCATCATTCCCTCGCTGTTCCTCGGCATCATCATGGGCTCCTTGGCTGCCTTCTTCACCAAAACAAACCTGATCCTTATCAAGTGGCGGCGCCGCGTGTTACGGCCATGCCAGTTCCGCCGCTTACTTGAGCCGGTTGTGATCGGCGCCGTCTTCTCCACCTGCATGTACGTCCTCTCCCTCGTCTCCCCGTGCGCCGAACTGCACGACATCGGCACTGTCAACGAGACGGTGCAGCAGTGGGGCACAGAGGGCGGCTGGCGCCTCTTCAACAACACCTGCACCAAGCCCAAGACGTACTCGCCGCTCGGCACGCTCAACATGGCCTCTGGCAAGAACACGATCCGCCATCTCTTCTCACGGCAGACGGCCGGGGAGTTCCCTGTGATGACGCTGATTGTGTATTTTCTCATCTACTTCGCCTCCGCCTGCATGGCCAGCGGCACGTCCGTGTCGGGTGGTCTTGTCGTGCCCAGCCTCGTGCTTGG
Source organism: Leishmania major strain Friedlin (assembly GCF_000002725.2). Lineage (NCBI taxonomy): Eukaryota > Euglenozoa > Kinetoplastea > Trypanosomatida > Trypanosomatidae > Leishmania > Leishmania major. The sequence continues at coordinate 387,253 of NC_007245.2, read as the reverse complement.
CGCCGTCTTTGGTCGCCTGTTCGGTCTGCTCATGTTCCATATCGGCGTCGCGAAGATCCCTGACGTGCCGCGCGGCTACGCATCGGCAGATGCGTGGATGGACCCCGGTGTCTTCGCCCTCATCGGCGCCGGCGCCTTCCTCGCCGGCACCTCGCGCATGTCGATGGCCATCTGCGTCATCATGGTCGAGCTGTCGGCGGAACTGCACTACCTGCTGCCTGTCATGGTGGCGATCGTCATGTCCAAGACGACGGCGGACTGGCTGTGCGAGCCCCTGTATCACCAAATGCTGCTCATGGACAGCGTCCCTTACCTGCCACCAAACATCGTGAAGCCGGAGTTTGAGCAGCTGACGGCGGCGGACGTCATGGCGTCGGAGGTGGTGACGCTGCGGATGCGCGAGCGGACGGAGGTGGTGCTGGCCGCTCTGCGCGACAGCACACACCACGCCTTCCCCGTTGTAGAGGCCGTTCCGATCGACGATGGCGCCGCCGACGGCGATGATGTGAAGGCGAAGTCCCCGCGAAGAGAGTCCGCGAGCGCATTCGCACTGCGCAAGCAGGACGGCACGAAGCGCGGGTCTGGTGAAGCCAGCGCTCCCCCCGTCACCCCGGCTGGTGCGGTGGCGCCTCGATCTGCGACGAACACATCCACAGCAGCGTCGGCAGCGACGCACGTGCGCTACAAGTTTGTCGGCCTCGTCACTCGCGAAGATCTTCAGGTATACTTCACTCTTCCCCAGCTGCAGGAGTACAACGAGTCGCTGTCGACGACATCGCCGATGACCACGGTGCCGCTGACAGCCAAAGACAGCGACGGCTTCGGTGGCCGCCTTGCGCCGTGCGTGCTGGCCATCCGCCATCTCTCCTGGACGCAGTGGACGTGGCAGAAGAGTCGCCTTTTCTTTCGAACCTCGGACCGCTACGAGTGGGTTCGGACGCACATGCCGGACGGTATCCCGGGCAGGACGGAGGTGGGGGCCGGGAACGACTCCTTCATCAGCGAAAACCGCCTGCCGCCTGTCCTCGACCTCTCCCTTATCGTGAACCGCAGCCCATGGGTGATCCCGCCCTTCTTCAACTTGCAGATGACGTACCAGACCTTCCGCATGATGGGCTTGCGGCACATGGTTGTCGTCGACGGTGACACTGTGGCGGGCATGATCACCCGCAAAGACCTACTCGTCAACTCGCTGCGGCACAGAATGAAGGAACTCAGCGCGCGGCTAGCAACGGCGGACTCGGCTGCGCCGTCGCTGCCACCGAGCTACACGAAGCATGGGATACTCGGCGACCAGGTGCAGCGGTCCCACAGCGAAGGTGGCAGGGACGAAGTGGACGGTGGGCTGCCGACGCGGGCAGGGACACGCGCCAACAGCGCGGCCGGCCCACGCGAGTTCCGCGACTCCGCGAGCACCAACGGCCGTGGTGCTGTCTCGGCGTGGAAGTCACCATTGCCGAATGTCTTCGCCTCCGCAGGTGGCGAGGCGCCGACGAAGCCGCACGGGAGCTTTCTGCAGTCCACTGAAGCCGCGGGTGCGCCGGCAACGCCGAGTGCCTCAATCTCTTCGCCGCTGACAACCCTCTTCGGTTCCGCCTCGTCGCATTCGACGGTGCACGGCAATGGTGGTCCCGGGTTCCCCACCGCGTCCATGGTGGCGGCGGCGGCTTACAGGACGGCAACGTCGTCGCCCCCGCATGTCATCGCGCACGAGCCGCGTTCTGAGGCAGCCGCTGCGCTGTCGTGGAACGGCAGCAGAGGCGTCGCCGAAGCCGACACAAGAGACAGCAGCGTTGCCAACGTGTTTGCGAATGGACATCAAACACCCGCGACGTCGCCGTTGCCGGCGGATGTGATGTCGCTGTTCAACTAGAACACGCTGTGCTCTACAAACAAGGCGTTGTGGGGCGCACCCAGCCCCGCGCACATGTGTGGGCTGCTGTGGTGTCGGCGTGCTTCGCCTTGTGACCGCTGAGGCGGAAAAGGAGGGAGGGGGGGGGCACAGCAGCGTGTCGGCTCCACTTTCCTTCGCTCTCCTGCGCGTCTGTGTGCACTTCTCAGCGTACTACGTCTTCGTTGCTCTTTTATGTTGCTCGAACAGGCCCCTTGACAATGCTTGCCGATGTCGATGACGACGTCGCCCACGGCGGCGCGGACCCAACGTGCAGCTGGATTGCAGCGCTATAGCCGCCGCCGCCCCCCGCCCCCCCCCCTCTCCTCCTCTTTTTCTGCAGAGAAGGGGGCACGGCCGGAGAACAGGCGGCGTGTGAGCCGGCGCGCCCGCCGCCGCTTCGTCTCTTCGCCTCGGGGCTCTTCCGCTTCCCTGCCCCTGCTTCCGTCTTCCGAAGTTCTAGTGCTGCCTAGACACACACGCACACTCATACACGCCGCAGCATCAGCGCCTCCATCCGATGCGTGGCGACCGCTCGCCCTGCTCTCACGCGCGCTCCTCACAGGACGAGGACGTCTCTATCTATCTGTGTGTGTGTGTGTGTGCCTGTCCTTCGCTCTCAGCTCCATGCTATACGTCATCTGCCCCCTCCCATATTGCTCTTCCTGCTCCGCCTTGGCACATGCGCCAGCCCACCCTCACCCACACGCACGCGCACAGGGAGTCATTCCGTTTTCATAGAATAAGAGAGTGGCAGATACGCAACGAGTCGCACACACACACACACACACAAGCAGCTCGAATCGGCCCTTCTCCGCTACCGCCCACCCAGTCATCTGCCCAGCTGCTCCTGTACAGGAGCGTATCGCGGCGACGCCGTGTCTTGTCCTTCGCCTGCAGAGTCGGGCGTGTTCTCGATATTTCGCCTCCCTCCCTCCTCTCTCTCTCTCTTTCTCTGTGCGTGTGCGTGTGTGAGAAAGAGAGCGAAACACCGATGTCCTCGGACGCCGCGCTGGATGAGAAGCTCACGGAGCTGCTTCGCGTCATGGTGAGTCGTCTGCCAGTCAACAAGACGCTGCCAGCAGCGGTTGTGCAGCAGCTTCTGCGCGCCAAGTACGGTGACACGTACCCGGAGGCGTACGTGGAAAGTTGCTCGGCGTTTATCAGCGACACCGTCATGAAGCTCATGATCGAGAAGGAGAAGGCTGCCACAGCGGTGACGGCGAACGGCGACGCCAGTGACGAGGATGACGATGATGACGATGACAGCAACGCATCAGACGAAGACGACTCTGACGAGGGCGACTCGGAAGAAGACGAGGAGGAGGATGCAGCATCCGACTCTGACGATGAAGACTTCGACTCGGACGACGATGATGACGACGGTGACGACGACGATGACGACGCAGAGGAGCCAAAGAAGAAGAGTGTGCGTGCGGAGGAGGTGGACGGGATTGTACTGAAGGATCAGGAGGCGGCGGCAGCGCCCTCCTCGGCCGTGCCTGTGGCCGAGCGCTGCAAGGCCATGGCGGAATGCCTGCGCAAGCTGAGCTACCATGTTCGGGCCCCCACCGCTGAGGAGAGCCTGGAGGATTACCTGCGCGAGTTCCTCTTGGTCGAGTTCGAGAAGCACGGCATGGACCCGAACAAGTACAGCAAATCAGACATCAAGCGCTACCGCATCAAGCGCGAAGTGGAGCTGCTGCAGCAGGACGGAGCGAGTCTGAGCCTCGACCGCCGCAACCGTGCAGGCCGCGGCTTCAGCAAGGGGGCAGGCGGTAGCGGCTCACAGGCCAGCCCGTCTCCGTCGGCGGCATCGGCGCGGCAAGCATCGATGTTCCTCGACGACGAGTAGAAGGGCGCCATGGCGGAGCTCCTCCCTGGATCGCAAACGCGGCCATCGATTGCTCTGTCTTACCTGCCGCTCCCTTGCTCGACTTCCAAAGTCGCGGTAGGGCTGTGTTGTTGTCGAGTCGTCGTGTACGCGCGCGTGTGTGGGGGGGGGGGGGCGGGGAGGTGGCGCTCACTCTCTCTCTCTCTGTGCACGCCGAGGACTTCGTAATGGTGGTTGACTGGATTTGTTCCCCTTCGCCGTAGATAGACATTGTCACTTCTCGCATCCCGTGTGAGGGATGCGGAGACTCTGCCGGTGCGCACGCGTGCGTGCGTGTTTACGAGGAGGGGGAGAGGTGCACGCACCGGTGGCCTTCGTCTTGCTCTCGTCCTTCCCTTCCTGCCCCGCCATCTCATCGACCACCGCTCTCCTGCTCTCCTGCTCTATTCTTCTACGCGCGTACGCAGTCACACCGCCATATTTACACGCCCGCTGGGATATCCTCCATCGAGGCCTGCGATTCACGCGGTCGCATCGCCTGTGACAGTGCGCCACGCCTTCCTCAGTGGTCCTACCGTGCATGGCACACAAGCGCGCGCACCCTCAGACATTCTTTCACGTTCATACATGCAAGCCGCCCTCACCACCTCCGCCCCACGCACCACCTCCCTTCCTCCCTCCCTCCTTCCTTCTCGTCTCTGCATCGCATGTCGCAGCGCCATAACAGAGCCGTCGTGTCCGGTCAACTGGCACAGATGCCTTGGGACGCTAATGGGCTCGCCGATGACGACAACGACGAACTCCGCACGGTGCTGGAAGACGCACGGACGGTGCAGGCAGGCCATCTTGGGAAGAGCCGGCCCACTGCAGGACCGTCGCTCTCCAGGTTTCCCGTCGGCCCCTCGCCGCACGGCGACGGTCATGACCACATTCGATCCCGCGACAACGCGGAAGCTGACCTGTGCGAGACTAGGCAAGCGCAGGAACTCGGGGACGACTTCTTCGCCCTCTACACGTCGCAGGCCGACGCTGTGTCGCCTAATGACCGCAGTGGTCGCGGTGGTGCGACGCCCTCGTCCGCCAACGCGTCTGCGACGGTCGCCGGCTCCCACGGCGACGACGACGACGATGCTGCCTCTCCCAACGACCAGGAAAATGAAGGGGCTGACCGCGACAACGACGTAGATGTGCCTGGCGAGGTGCGGGTGGGTCGAGCCGATGACCACCACGCGCAGCAGTCGCAGTACGTGCCGGAGTGCACCGAGGACTTGGAGGAGGAAGACAGCATCGCCGACTCGAGCGAGTCGCCGGTGGTATCAGAGCAGCCGGTGGAAGGGTTCAGGAGCGAGGCTCAACAGCCGCCAAGCCGCTCAGACAGCGCACCAGCAACAGAGAGGCCATGGCAGCCGGAGTGCTGGCCCCACCCTCACCCGCCCCCCTTCGCCGCACTTCCGCGTCCGCGTCAGACGCGCGTGACTTTCCACACACAACGCTACGGCGCCTTCATCAAGGCTTACCTTGGCCTCTCCGACGCTGAGGTGGAGCAGGCGCAGCGACGCGGGCGGGGCATCTGCATGATTGGAGTTCGCAAGGCGCCCCCATCGAGCTCGCACCTCGCCGCAAGCGCCTCCTACGCTACCCCTTTCTCCCCACCCTCGTCATCATCGGCGGCAGGGGCGGCAACCGGCTATACCTTCCAACCCATGCACCGCCGCCACTCGCACCATGGCTTTGGCGAGCCCGTGAAAGTTCAGCGGACATTTCTGCGGCACTCCGTGCTGGCGGTGGAGGGCGATGCCGTGTTCAGCGAGCTGATTGACCGGGCCGAGGTGCTGTATGCCGTCGAGCAGCACCGACTTGATGCGGCGTGGAAGACGCACGCACACGACCCCGGCGCGGCAGGGGAGGACGCGGCGGCAGCGTCCGCAACGGCGGTGGCTGGCACACCAGCACAGCCTCCGCTGTACCCGCAGTTCCGCAAGCTGCCGCGCGTGACGGAGCCGTACCTGCGCCCCAACGCGCGTTGCATTGCCCTCCACTACGGTCTGCCGGACAGGGCAGCCTCGGATAGTAGCGACGGCAGCGCTGGAAGGATGGCCACGGACACGGCGGCCGTGCAGCCGAAGGAAGGCGAAGGTGAAGAAAGGAAGCCACGCACGCATCGCACGTCTAGTACACCAGCGCCTCCAAACCCGTACCCCCGGGCGTCGTTGATGGCTGTGGTGTGTACCACGCGGCTGGAGGAGGGCGAGGAGATCTACGTATCGCTGGAGTCGTACTACCGCTGCCTTGACGAGGTCTCGTGGTACCGGCGCTGCTACAGCGAGTTAAACAAGAGGTGCGGGTGCCCTGATGGTGTCCTGACTCCGTGCACTGCCGCCGCCGAGGGCGGCGGTGGTATGAAGGAGGCCACTGCTGGCCAAGACGACCTGATCGGTAACGTGTACACGGGTGTCAGACGCTTCCCTGAGTGGCCGGCCGACCTGGCCTACTACCACGGCGTGGGACGGCGGCATGCGAGCCGCGTCGCGGAGGCTGCCTTTCCTTTCACGCTGGTCTCCCTCGCCCCGGCGCCGGAGCTGGGAGATGATCAGAAGGGCGTTGTCGCCTCCGCCTGGCTACCCTACGGCACGTGTCTGTTGTACTGTGGCCCCGCCGTAGCGACGCGCAAGGTGGAGCGGCTCGTTAGCGAGCGTGCGTTGCGCGGTGACAGTGCAGTGGCCCGCACCACGACCACCGCCCAGTATGAGGCACAGACACACCCAGGAGGGGAGGAGGACGATCTATCCTTCGTCACGGACGACACCTACGCGCTGGGGCTCGGGCGCCACGGCGTGTGCTTCGGCCAGGGACTCACCCGCTACATCAATCACCGCTACAACACATCCCGTTTTGGCAACGTGGAGCTGTGCTCGGTGATACTGTCTGTGCCCAGCGAATTCGCCAGCGCGCATGGGACGGCGGCGGCCCCTGCTGGTGGCCCGGAAGAGCTGAAGAGCGCGAGTGAGCGGGCTACCACAAAGTCCGCTGGCGTGGACGCATCGTCGTCCCTGACAGCCGAGGAGCGTGTGCAGGTGGCGCGTGCCGCAACCGCGAAGCGGCCCTGCCATCGACGTCGCGTGCAGAGGGCTAAGAAGGGGCCGCCTCCCCCCGTTGCGGTGGCCAGTGGCGCTGCCGCCGTGCCTGCCGCTGCGGTGGGCGACCGTCTCGCCGCCCTATACGCGAAGCCCAAGCGACGCCCGCCGCGCCGCCGCGCGCCGTGTCTTTTCCTCGAAGAGCGCAGTTTCTTCGTGACGGTGCCCTTCTTCCTGGTTACCACCGACATCCCGCCCGGCACGTCGCTGCTCGCGTGGACCTACGGCGAGGACTACGACGCTAAGCTGGAGCGACAGGCCGTGGCGGATGGCCACGTGGTACCCTACGCCGATGCCGTGCTGCTCAACCGCCGCCTTGCAGCGTCACCGGCTGCCGATTGTCGGCTCCAGCGCTACAACGGCGATTATCGCTTTGCCGTCGGTGCAGGCGATGTCGTGTGGCGCCGGCGGCCCGTGCGCCTGGGAATCCCGTCCTCCCCTGTCGACTGCGCGGGCGGCCACGACATCGTCGATGTGTGCGTGCCGCCGCCGGAGGAGGACCTCTTCGTCGTCGTGCAGACGCTGCGGTCGAGTGTCGAGCGGGTCCTCCTGCGGCCGCTGGAGCGCGTCCCGCTCACGAGTCGGCAGCTGGGCACCCTCTTGAGGGAGCAGCACCTAGACGACTACGTGTCCCCACACGCCCCGAGTAACGCACGGCTGGGTCCGCAGAAGGGGCGGCGCCGAGTCGGTCGCCCGCCGTCGGCGAACTCGAAGCGGCAGCGAGCGGCAGCGCTCACCCACGACTGGGCGGCGCACTGGGCGGTGTTTCGGCTGACGGACATCAGCGCCTTGGCACCCGCACCCTTCGCTGGGACGTCATCCTGCCTCACACTGCACGCCCTCGCCCGCTACGAGGAGGCGCTGCGAACGTGCGTCGTGGCAACGACCGATTCCGTGGGACTGCTGCTCATGGACATCGACTACAGCGCCGTGCACCGCACCCGAGACACCGGCGGCGAGAGCGCGGCACACCGTCTCATCCTCGTGAACCTCGATGATCTGCACCACGCCACGTCCCTGGTGCGGACGTCGCCGGGGCGGGCGGCAGCCGTGCCAGCGCTCTGCAACGGTCTTCTGTGGCCCCTGTACTGCATGGTGCAAAGGCCGCGCGCTGCCGCGGCGGCGGCGTTCAGTGCTGCAGACGATGTTCTCCGCGCGCGTCCTGGCAGTCGCGTATGACCGTGTATGTGCGTTCGCCGCTACGAGCAGTCCCCCCACCCCATCCCTTTCCGTGCATCTGCTTTGTGATACCCGACGACGTCTTGGCGGACGCACGCGGCGTCGTGGAGCACGTGGTGGGTCGGTCTCATCGTGTCGCGCCCCCCTTCAACGCCTCACTCCACCCCACCCCGCGCCGGCTCTCGTGCGAGTGCCTGCCCATGTTGCGAGCATTTGTGTGCATGCTTTGTCCGCGAGCTGCCCTCTCCTCTCCACTTCGTCCTCTCGGTCGTTCTCCGTCTTCACGTCAGCCCCTTCGCCCACCCCACTCCACCTCACTCTGCCCTCTGCCCTTCCTCCAAGAATGGCCTCGACGGTTCCGTGGTACTGCCGCTACGGCGTCCACGGCGATCTCGCAAAGGAGGTGAACGTCGACGGCACTGTTGTCTACCGCACTCGTGAGCGGCGGTGCGACTGTACGCCACCGCGACCGTGCCCGCTTGTCTTGCCTGCGGCGTCTTCTCACCCGCACCCGCCGCCACCGCGGCGACGGCCCGCCGACCCACGCACCGCACCGCCGCGAAAGTGCGGCCGTGGACGCGTCGTTGGCACTGGTCGTGCGCACATCGCGCCGTCGTGGCAGAAAGCCCATACGCCGCTGCCGGATTCTTCGCTACCTTGCCCCTCTGTCGAGATGGACGACACGCGTCGACACGTCTTAGTGCCGCCGCTGGCGTTCGACAGCGCCGTCGGTGACTTTTATGCGGGCTACGTGTCGTCCACGTCGCACGATGCGGCAGCAACTTTACCGTTCATCCCGGTCATCAATCCTCGACCTGCCGTGGCAGGGGTAGCGCCGTTCACGGCCGCCGACGATCCTATCGCTGCTGCCACCGCGCCTCTCGGGGTGGGCAGCTGCGTTGATTCGCTGCTGATAGGCATGTCACCGGTGCCACAACCGCCGGTGCGGGAGTGGCAGCCTGCTGCAGCCGCTGAGCTGGGCAGTGCAGCGCCACTGGCAAGCGATGCGGGCAACCCACAACCATCTCCGCCATCACTGCTGCAGCAGGACTTACTGTCGCCACCGGTGCCTCCGTCAGCAGCTGCTGTTGCTGCTCCCTCATCACCGTGTACCGTGGAAAGCCATGCGGTGGATCGGCTCTGCGGCTTCCTGCACTGCCCAACATGCGGCCAACGTGTCGCGGCCGCCGCTCCGAGTGCGTTGGAGGCTGTGCGGTGCATGCCTGCGATGTGTCCGATGGGGCCACACGTGGCCCCCGGTGCGGAACACGGAACTCAAGCTCGAGGCGCTGCCTCAGTGGGTCGTTTCTGCTTCCTCTGCGGCATTGACAAGCAGGCACCAACGTGCAAGGCCGAAGCGTCCGTGCCGCCGCTGTTGCCATCACCACAGCAGCAGCCACTGACCGCTACGGAGGGGCACACGGCCAACGCTCCCGCAAAGGAGGAAGCGTGCGCCACTCACGCTCTGCCTCCTGCGGCTACATGTGGGAATGCCGCTGCGGCGGCATCGGCAACAACAACGCCACCACCACCATCACTGCCAGCCACCGCCGGAGCTGCGTCCCCAGACCTGCACCTTGATCAGGACCTGCGCACTGTGGATGAGGTGCTATCGCACCTGCTGCGCAATGCGACAGTGAACGGTGGGAGAGTGCGGCCGCCGTGCGGGTTGCCACAGTGCCGCCTGTGTGATCCGCCCGCAGCTGCCGCGACGGCTCCGACAGTCACCCCCTCGACGTGGATGTACCCTCCATGGCACTGCGGATGGTGGGGTACGCAGCCGGTGATGTGCGGCAGCCCAGCCGTGGCCATCGTTCACCATCACTACGCCAAGTAGACCTTACCCTGCATCGGTGAGGGCGCATTGACGTGCGCGCCTCTCCGTTCTTTCGCGTTATCAGCTACATTCCGCGTCGCATCCCCGCCTTCACGATGGTGTTGCTATCCTTTACTACTTAGATAGTCGCTTCGTGTTCTGCGTGTGTCTGTGTGTGTGTGTGTGTGTGTACGTGTGTGTATGCGCGTGTGCGGTGGAGAGAGCGGCGCACAGAAAGAGGGCGCGAGCAGGACAGGGGGGAAGGGGGGAGCGCCTGTGAAGCCGTGGAAGCTCATCTTGTTTGTTGTACGTCCCGCACCGCATCCCCACCCTCCCTCCCACTCTCGCCTCCTCGCGCTCCTCCGTCCTTGTCGGCGGTGCATCGCTCGTGCTACGATACTTTCCTTTTCCGTTTCGCGTTGTGTGCGCGCGTATGCCTGTCTCTCTTGCGACAGCCGCAAGACGGGGCGCTGTGCGCCCCTTGTTCCCCTGCCTTCCCCTCCCCCTGCTTGTGCAGGAAAAAAACACGGCGTGTACGTGCATGAGCCAGCGGCCCTGGTCTGCTGCACGTCGCGTGCAGGAGCAGTGCGACCTTCAGAGGAGACGCAGCAGGCTCGGTACCATGCATCATCATGGGAGGTGCAATCGAGTGTGAGCCCCCTCAACCCACCATCACCACCCCCTCCGACCGCCGGCTGTCGACCCCATCCATCTCTCCTATCCCCTCCCTCCTTCCCTCTCTCCCACCCCCTCTGTCGTGCGCCGCGTCGGTCGGCAGCACACACGGCGATAGTCGAGACACTACCGCTTGCATTAGACAAACACCTTACCCGTTCGACAACGCGACGTGAGGCACTGCCGCCATGCCTGTGGTGGCGTCACGCGACTATCGGGCCTCGTGGGAGATACCCTACGATTTTCACCCCCGCATCCACGCCTACCCCGGATCGAGAAGCGCTGCGCGGCCTTGCATGGGTGCACCGTCGCCGACGTCGGAAGCGTCAGACGCCGCGACGGCACCGAGGCATCAGCGGGTCAAGCGCACGTTACGGCACTACCGTCGTGGCCCGCGTGCGGCAACTATAGCGCCTGCGGTCGCGGCGCCGGAGGACGACCAGGGTGCCGCACAGGCAACGACAAGCAGCACTGCGGGCTCCCCTCGAAAATTAGCCCCTGTTGCGCCACCGAAGCCGCAGTGTCCGTCGCTCCCACAGCAGCAGCGGCAGCCGAAGAGGTGCACTGGGCGTCGTCCAGGACAGGCCTCGCACGCGACGCCGACTTCGTCGGCAGTCAACGATGAAGGGGATGCAGGAGCGTCGCCCGCAGTTCTCCTGGCACCTACACCGCCACTTCACGCAGCTGCGAAGGCGAGGAGTGGGGTGCGCGGCATCAGCGCTCCGAGCACAGCATTGCACCAGGCACGCTCGCATGCGACCTCGCTTTCCACTCGCTGTAGCGTACCACAGAGACCCAGCAGTACAACGGTAGGGGTGGCGCGCTGCTTGCTAGCAAGTCGCCCTACAGAGTACCGTGGACGTGGTAGCGGGACGCAACCGCCCAGCTCGTCGTCGATCACCGCCCCAGCCACGGCTGCTGCTGCCCACACCGGATATCACCATCGCACAAAGCCGCACTACTCCCTGCGCCCCTCTTACGCCGCTCATTGTGCACAGTGGCGGCGACACCCGGTGCCAACCATCCGCGTGGCGGATCAGTATCACAGCCCACCAGCGGCGCGGGAGTACCGCCTCCGTGCACGTCAAGTCCGACACGCATCTCGTGAGGACTTCGTAGAGGCGCTGCGCAGCTGCATGGCCAGCGGGGGCCAGGAGGTGGTCCCCCACAGCGTCGTGGATGCCTTGGCTGATACTCGAGACGCAGGCAGCTTCGACCCGTCGCTGCACAACTACAACGCCATGGTGACCGACGCCTTCCACAACAGCGTCGAGGAGCGGGCGGCACGGCTGCAGGCAACGGAGAATCGCATGTGGGAGCGGATCATCCTGAACGTGGCTCCGCTAGCGGTTGCCCACCAGCACGTGGCGGGAGTGGGCGGGTGCGCAGTGCTCGACAGCGGGCACGTCAGCTCGCCAATTTGCATCTCCTCTGCGCCGGAGGTGGAGTACCTGGATAAGGGCGTTGCTGACAGCAACGAGGCGATGGCAGTGGTAGTGCGCCCCTTCTCGGATGAGCTCCTCGGCGACTCAGAGGCGCTGCGAGTAGCCGAGGCACAGCGGCGGTGGCCCAAAGGCCGCGAGTGGGACCGCCAAGCTGCCATCCAGCGCGCCGTGGGCTCCACGGCGCAGGAAGCCATCATTGACCTCGGCATTGACCCGCGGTACCGGCAACCTGGTGAACGTCCTGGTTGCGTGAACAACCGGTGGGTGTAGATGGAGCCGGTCTCGTCTCTGATTCCTTCGTCACGCCCAATCAGCTTGTTCGTTGTCCCCGATGGGGAGATGCGTGGCGCGACTGTGGAAGGAGAGGAGGGGAGAAAGGGGGAAAGGAGTGGGTGCATGGGAGGGGGCAAAAAGGAGGGGGAGCGATGCGCGCGGTGACGATGATGCCGCCCCCTTCCTCCCCTGATGCATCTGTGTCGGTCGGTCGCTGCACATGTGGGCCGCACAGCCGCGGCTCCTCTCTTCGTCGGTGTGGGGTACCTTCCCACCTCCCCGTCCGCTTCCACGCCGCCGCTGCCGCCACCCATCGCAAAGGAACGCCCTGCCGTGTAGGAGCGAGGGCGGGCAGCCATCTTGCTCTGTGTGTGTGTGTGTGTGTGTGTGTGCCGCGTGTTGTCAGGCCTGCCGTCGTGATAGAGCACGCGTGCACGTGTGCACGGGGACGAGAGAAAGAGAGCGAAGCGATGCTCATGGAATGGGCGCCGGTGTCCCGCCGTTCCATCCCGTCGCGTGGAGTGTGCTCGCGCCGGCAGAAGTGGAGCGAGACATCCTGATCCTCGTGTAACGGTGCACAAGAGGGAAAGGGGTCGAACCCAAACCGCCAGCTGTGAGGGTCCTTGTACAGCATCTGCGTTCGTTCGTGGGGTACTGCCGATGACCTCTTCCTCCTGTCGCCTTGGCGGCTGCGCTTCCCTGTGAATCATTCCCAAGAACCTGCTCCCCATCATCATCACCATCATCATCTCTCCGCAGCGCTGTCATTCCCCTCCAGATATCCCCACACGGCCGCCTCACCTCACTCTCTCTCTTTCCTTTCTGTTGCAAGCATCGATGTCGGGCGAGACTCAACAGCAGCAGCAGCAGCCGCAAGGTACGACACCGCGGAAGGTGTTCTTCATCCTTGGCGGGCCCGGCTCTGGCAAGGGCACGAACTGCGCGCGGCTTGTGGAGGACTTTGGCTACACCCATTTCAGCGCCGGCGAGCTGCTGCGCGAGGCGGCGCGCTCTGGCACGGGCAATCTGGCCAAGATCGGCGATATCATCCGCTCTGGAAACATTGTGCCGAGCGAGATCACGGTAGAGCTCCTTCGGCAGGCCATCGTCGATCACCCGAACTCCGTCGGCTACGTGATCGACGGCTTCCCGCGCAAGGAGGACCAGGCGCGCATGTTTGAGGAGGGCATCGCCAAGCCCGCCGGCATCCTCTACTACGACTGCAGCGAGGCCACCATGGAGGAGCGCCTGCTCTCGCGCGGCACCAACAGCACTGAGAAGCGCGACGACGACGCTGCAGAGACGATTCGGCATCGCTTCCGCGTCAACGTGCAGGAGTGCATGCCGGTCGTGGAGGCCTACAAGGCGAATGGCCGCTGCCACGTCATTGACGCGAACCGCGACCGCGACACCGTCTACGCCGAGACGAAGAAAGTATTCCTCGAGATGGGCGAGAAACCTTTGAAGGCGTAGATGTATGGAGAGGGAGAGAGCTGAGCTGGCGCTGGGAGCACCGGCGACACATGCGAGGCGAAGAAACAATGCGAACTCATCGCCACGTGCGCGAGCCTCTGCCGATCTCTCTCCCTATATTGCCTTGATGGCGCCGTGTGCCACGTGAGCGAGGGGGCTCGTGCGCTCGGCGCTTCCAACGCCGGCACTCCTCCCGCACCGCACCGCGATGTAAGCGTTTCGTTGCTGTTTTGTGTGTTTGTTGGCTTGATTCCCTTCGTCATCCCGTCACCTTTCTTTACTCGCAGGTACATGCGCTGCCTCCGTGGCCCCACCAAACACCCCCATCCTCATCCCCATCCCTTCTCTCTTGCCCACGGCGGCCCTCATGTTCCACCGTCGATCCGTACACGCGAATTGGATCGGTGCCTTCATTCGAGGCGATGTGCGACCGCACCGGCGCACTCGCTCATGTGCGCGCACACAGAGTGCACCGGTGCGGTCGCACGTTGTGTTGTAGCACTGGAGAACCCAACCGCCCAGGAGACCGTTAGCAAGGGCATACCCCCGTCTGCCTGCGCCCGCCCCCTCCCCCCTTCCCCACACAAGTCCCTTTCTCTGCGCCGTCTCGACACCCTTCTAGGACTTGTCCGGTCATCGTCACGATGCTCCGAGACCCAACGGTCGATGGCGGCTTGTGCACATGCTTGTGCGTGGGGACTCCATTGCCTCGCTCAGCCTCATTTTTCGCTGTCGCTTCGCGTTCTCTATCCTTTGGGCTCCCCCTCACCTCTCTCACCACCCAACCAACACCACCACCCTACGCACACGCACGCGCCCCACTCACAGTAAGGAAGTTCGTCCCTACCTGAAACAGCACCTTCGCCAAGGGTCCCATCTCACAATCAGTCGCCAACATGGCCCGCCGTCCGTCTCGCTGCTACCGGTTCTGCAAGAACAAGCCGTACCCGAAGTCGCGCTTCTGCCGTGGTGTGCCGGATCCGAAGATCCGCAACTTCGACATTGGCCGACGTCGCGCCACCGTCGATGAGTTCCCGGTGTGCATCCACGTCGTGTCGCGCGAGCTGGAGCAGATCGCGTCCGAGGCGCTGGAGGCTGCCCGCATTCAGGCCAACAAGTACATGGTGAAGCGTGCCAACAAGGATGTGTTTCACATGCGCACCCGCGCCCACCCGTTCCACGTGCTGCGCATCAACAAGATGCTCTCGTGCGCCGGCGCCGATCGTCTGCAGACCGGCATGCGGGGTGCCTTCGGTAAGCCGAACGGCGTGTGCGCCCGCGTCCGCATTGGACAGATCCTGCTGTCCATGCGCACCAAGGAGGCGTACGTGCCGCAGGCCTTCGAGGCCCTGCGCCGCGCCAAGATGAAGTTCCCCGGCCGCCAGATCATCGTCATGTCCAAGTACTGGGGCTTCACCAACATCCTCCGCACCGAGTACGAGGCTCTGCGCGACGCCGGCAAGCTCGAGCAGCGCGGTACCCACTGCAAGCTGATCGCCCCCAAGGGCAAGATCACGATGCGCAACGTGATGGCGTAAGCTCTCGCAGCAGCGTGAACCGCGTGGAGAAACGGGTGCATGCATGCGTGCGTGTGTGTGTGTGTGTGTGTGTGTGCTACGGCGGCGTCCTTGCGACATAGGGAGGGAAAGGCTACCGGAGGTGCGTGACTGGATGGATTCGCCGGCGTATGCACGCAGACGTGTGTCTACGGACGCCTCGCGGTACCCATCGAGCCCCCCTCTCTCTCTCTCTCCGTCTGTCAGCCGGATGCGTGTCTGTGAGTTAGCCGCACGCCGCGGACTTCCCTTATGGTATGATGATTTATCTTTTCTTGTTTGTGTGCGTGTGTTTCCAGGGATTCGAAACCGCGGGTGATGATCGAAACGCACGGCCGCGATGGAGACAACGGTGGGTGCCTCTGCCACCCACCCACCCCTCCTCTCCATCGCCCGCCGCCGCCAAAGGTCGGCCACCGCAGATTCTCCAGGCCCGCGCAACGCCCCAACGACACCACATAGCAGGCGCCAAGCCACGAGCGTTTTCACAACACCCCGCGGCAGCAGCGACCAGCAGACGGAGAGAGAAAAGGCGGCGTTGGTGTGTGGGGGGGGGAGGGGGGGGAGAAGCCCCCTTCACCTGCTGCTGCTGCTCGGCCTTCGGCGTGCCCTCCTTCCCACGCCCTCGTCACCCCCTCACTTCACGTCGGCATGTGGCCGCACACGATGGACACACACGCGCGTCGGTGTTTGTCGAGGGCATGTGCGTGCGTCCACGTCTTCTGAACCACCTCGTGCCCTTATCCGCTCCCTCCCCACTTGCTGACTGCTCCTCGCCGGTTCCTCCCTTCGTTGTCCCGCGCAACCCACCGCACCACCGCACGCGCCCCTCCCCTCCACATGCGCCTTAGCGGCGAGGGTAACCAAAACAAGTCAAGCACGCACCAAAAGCAGGAGCGAAGCGTCGACGAGGGATACGCTACCAGAACTCGACGCGTTGGTGTCTGTGTCTGTATCTGTGTCTGTATCTGTGTATGTGTGTGTTTCGGTACTTCGTAGTCGCTAACAGACGCTCTGCTTGCGTGCGTGCGTGTATTCCGTGGGTGCACCTGTCAGCTTCTCGCTCTTCGAACTGGCGCGCCAAGGCACAAGACGTCTTTCTCCGCCGCCGCGCCCCTCCCCTCCCCCCTCCTCTCCTAAGGCATTGCCACCCGCATGCGTATAGCGCGTCCACAGAGAGACACGTCCGTCTGAGCTCTCTCTCTCTCTCTCTCTGCATCTTCCTTAGCGAAAACGCCTTGCCCTTTACCGCGCGTCGCACTCTCTCCCTCGGCACGGCACACCACTGGCCCGTGCTAGGCCCTTCCCCTCCCCTCGCTATCGCCGGCGCTGTGGCTGCGGCCCTCGTTCCCTCGCTCGCTGCGTCTTCATCTCTTCCACCACCCTCCCTCGTCCACTCTTTGCGCGCGTCCGCACGGCATCGCGTGCCTGCGCGCTGTCGGGTCTTGCTCGTGCGTCGCCGCCCCGCGGTTTTCGGTAAGCACGTGCGGTTTCCATAGAGCTCCTCCCTTTTCACATGAAGGCCGCCTCTTGCCCGCCCGCAGCGGCGCGCCTCTACCGCGTCTATGGTCCAGTGCACCTGCTGCCGCGCACTACGGCTATGCGGCGCCTGGCGGCGGCGTCTGCAATGGCGGTAACCGCTGGCTCGCTTGGCGAGACGCTCCTGTCGTCTGCCGCCGTTTCGGCCGGCGGCGCCGCGCACTCGGCGATGGGCGGCTCGACGGCGCTGCTGCAGCACCGTCGCTGGCAGTCCGGCGGAGGCTCGAAGAAGGACCTATACTCGGTGTTAGGCGTGGCACGAAACTCGACACCGGAGCAGATCAAGTCCGCCTATAAGAAGCGCGCCAAGGCGCTGCACCCCGACGTGAACCCAAGCCCCACCGCCGCTGAGGACTTTGCGGAGGCGAAGCAGGCCTACGAGACCCTCTCCGATCCGCAGAAACGCAGCATGTACGACATGACTGGCAACGCCAGCGCCGCCGGCGGCTTCGGTGGGCCCGGTGGGACGGGCGGCGGCTTTAATCCCTTCGGCGCCGGCGGCAATCCGTTCGCGGCGGGCGGTAACCCGTTCGCGAACATGGGCGGTGCTAACCAGCCCGGCGGCGGCCAGGGCGGCTTCTCCTTCAACGATTTCGAGGAGATCTTCCAGAAAATGAGCAACAGCGGCAAGGACAAGACCCGCAAGCCGCAAGGACCGGAGCCTGGCGCGGACATCCACTACAAGCTCGTGCTCAGCTTCCTCGAAGCCGTCAAAGGATGCCAGAAGGAGATCAGCTACAACACGATGCGCCGGTGCGGGGCGTGCACTGGCAGCGGCTGCCAGGACACCGGGTCGCGCACGAAATGCCCGCACTGCGGCGGTCGCGGCAAGAAGGTGATGTCCACCGGCTTCTTCCACATGCAGCAGGACTGCACCCACTGCGGTGGCACAGGCGAGCTTGGTCGAACGACGTGCACGCAGTGTAGCGGCAAGGGCATCGTAAAGGACCGCAGCGTGCAGACGCTACCGGTACCGAAAGGTGTGGACAACAAGGAGCGGCTGAAGGTGACGGGCAAGGGCGAGGCCGGTGTGCGCAACGGCCCGCCTGGCAACCTCTACATCGAAATCTCCGTCGAGGACGACCCTGTCTTCCACCGCGAGGGCAGCGACATCCACGTCATCACCCCCATCACGCTCTCCTGCGCGGTGCTCGGCGGCACGGTGCGGGTGCCGACCCTCACAGGCGAGGTCGAGACTCGGGTTCCTGTCGGCACGCAGCAGGGCGACAAGCTCGTGCTGCGCGGCCGCGGTGTGCACCGGCCGAATCACAACAAGACGGGCGACTTCTACATCCACTTTGCCGTCATGCTGCCGAAGGAGCTCACGGAGGAGCAGAAGAAGGCCATCGCCGACTTTGCCAAGGATGAAAGGCCGCTCCACCTCAACGATGCCCAACTGCAGGAGCTCAAGGGGCGCTACCGCTCTTGGTTCGCAACGTAGCGGGGGGCGTTGGTTTCGCCGACTGGTGGGCGCCTCTGCGTGCGTGTGTGTGTGTGTGTGTGTGTGTGCGGGGAGTGTTGATTTCTTTTCTGCAGGTATGTGGTCTTCTCCTTACCAATGCGGCTTGTGTTTTGATAATGGCGGCGGCGGCGGCGGCGGCGGGTGCACGCAGAGGTGGATCGGAGCAGGCGACTGGCGGTTGATCTGATGTGCAGGCGGTGATGACGTTGTCGCCGACGCATGTGCACACCGGTGCACATGCACGTGTGCGCGGGATCGTGTGTTCGTTGGCTTTAGTCACATTCCTTTCTTCGGCTCAGTTTGTTTCTCGTTGTTGTTGTTGTTGTTGTTTTTTGGTTGGGGGAGGGGCTGCGGGGAGTGCGGGACTTTGCTTTTTCGAAGAGGACAGGTGAGAGACGGTGTACAGCGAGCGACATGCGTGAGATGCGATGCGTCGGTGAATATGCGGAGGGTTGGTGGTGGTGGTGGTGGTGTGTGATGGTGATGCTGTGCGTGTACGTGTGGGAGGAGGGGGGGCGTAGCGGTGCTTATCTTAACCCCTTGTCCCGAACACGCAGACACACACGCGGGAGACAGGCGGAGGCGGTCTTTTGGCGTGGCCTCCCAACACCACGCCCTCCTTTGCTCTCGTAACGGAGGCGCACCACGAACACCTCCTGCCTCCCTCCACGGGCACCATCACACACACACACACACCATCCAACCCCCCCCCCCCGACCGCTGCTGAGAAGTCTCTTGTGTGTCCGTGGGTGTGCGTGTTAATGCGCGAGTTGCATATTCGTTTCATTTCGTTAAACTCGGTCCATCTCTCTGCCATGCGAGGTGAGTTCCAGTCCACGCCGCCCGCCCACGGCCTTGCCACAGGCACCCCCCTCCCTCTCCCCCCCCCCTATCCGCGTGGTGCCAAGCAGCGGTAGGCGGTGTGAGGGGGGGGGCCCGGGTCGGGGAGACACGCTCCAACCACGCTGGCACGTCGCCCGTCCATATGGATCGTACAAGCGTGTGCACGGCCGCCGGTTGCTCTGACCTCCCCCTCTCACGTCCTAGGCACCCTGACCCTGCCACCACGCGAAGTGGCCCGGCACCGGCAAGGGGATAGGATGGGGGGGAGGGGGAGGTCTGCTCGGCTTCCACCCGGAGAGTGGGCGTGCACTGGCCGCTGAGGCACCACGCGCTGCGGTGTGCGCCCCCTCCCCTGCCCCCCACCCGTCACCCGGGTGCACGAATTGCACAGAAGAAGGTGTGGAACGAGGGAGGGCGTGGGCCTAAGGTAGTGCGGTGAATGCTCTTGTACCGCGCAACACTGATATGTATTTGAGTATGATATCTTGCGCGCGCCGGAAACTGCCGGCACCAACGGGCACCTCCTCTCTCTGTGTGTGTGTGTGTGTGTGCAGGTATCCGCGCCCCGCCCCACACATCTGCAGACCCACGCGCGATGGGGAGAGGTGTCGGCGGAATCTCATCAAGCGCCCTCACGGTGAGCCGCCGAGCCGGTGTGTCGCATGCCCACTTCCGCTTCTTCCTCGTCCGTCCTCCTCTGCGTTGTGTGGTGCTTTTCAACTTCTCCCTCGCGTAGCCGTGCGTATTCCGTGCGAAACCGAAAACGAGACAGACAGCTTCATCCCACAACGGCGGCGGTTGGCGCACAGTGTCACCAGAGACGCGGTCCTCTGCACCCTTACTCACCTACCCAAGTCGGCCCAGCCATCCTTTGGCCACGGGCAAGTCTTCTTTCTGTCGGCTGGCGTGACAGTGCGCGTGCACGCCTGCGGTGTACCGGTGACAACGAGAAACGAAAGACGACCACGTGTAAGCGTGTCTGTGTCGCCTGATCACCCTCTCTCCTGCGCCGTAGCAAGAGCAGTCGTCGAAGCAGCCCCCGCAGCGGTATTACACACACACACACACACACGTGCTTCAGAACAGCAGCGCACCATGTCTCTCTATGGCGCTCGCGAGAGTGGCGGTGACGAGATGTTGACGCCAGGCATCACCGGCATGAGCGGCAACTACCGAAATGAGAGCAACTGCCACCGCTTCTGGAATCGGCTCATGACGTGCATGCGGGAGAGCCAAGAGTTGGATGTGCTGTACGACTGCCGTAGCCGCATGCTGGACATGCGGGAGTGCGTCGTGCGTCACAAGCAGTCAACGTGGGTGATGCGTGAAACAATGACGTCCATCCGCCACGAGGGCGAGCTCCGCAAGTGGCTGCGTGACTATGATGAGAAGATGGGGCACCCGCCCCTGCTGGAGGCGGTGGCGGCAGTGCGCAAGAAGGTGGACGCCGAGGGCGGCGTAGACATTATGAACCCGACGGTCTTCAAGGACCCCGACATGTACATCCCGCGCAGAGGAAAGGTAGCGTCTGCCGACAGGTGAGCGGCGCTCAATCGGAAAAGGCGGACATGCAGCGATGATGGATGGCAGCACGCCACGATGCCGAGTCCCCCTTATCGTGATGTCGGTGAATGTTTTCGTGTGTGTGTGCGTGCGTCGGTCGGGTGGTTCACCGCCGTAGTGTGGGTGACTTTGGCTGAGATGGCGCGGATAGTCGCGGCGGTGTCGCACCTTTCGTTTTGGCAGCGGAAGTTGTATTGATGTAGAGAGCACAAGTGTGGGTGACAACGAGCGCGTGCGTATGGGCGGGGGGGGAGAAGAGGTATCTTTGCATGAGGCATATGTTTTCTAGCCAGTGTCGGCGGCCGTTGTGCTACCCTCCCCCCCTCTCTCTCTCTCATCTCCAGCTCCTCGCACTGCTCCTCCTCCTCCTCGTTCGCGTCGTCGTTGTGGCAATGGCCGTCGCCGTGTGTGTGATAGTTCGGTCTTGCGTTGCACCCGTCTCTAGCGACGTGCGCTTCACTCTTTTCTCGGTGTGTTTTGGTTTTATGCTTCGCTGTTGCCGTGTGTGTGCGCGCGTGATCCAAGCGAGAGAGAGAGAGAGAGAAGGAGCAAGAGAGGAGACGGGGATCGGCCACGCCGACTGTATCGCCATCCCTGGCGGCGTAGCGGTACCGTCGCCCTCCCAGAGGGGGGGGGAGGGCGAGCGCGTGGCAGCGTGCCCACCAAAGTGTGCCGGTGCGCTCTCGCAACACCACCGATGGACGCGCACACACGCACACGCACATGCCAACGCACATGTGCACGGTCAAGGAGAGAAGGCAGCGCGTCCGTGAAAGCGCGCGGCGAGAATTGTGCAGCTGTGCCCCCCCCCTCCCGCAAGGCATCACAGCGATGACATCCCTCCAAACGACCTACGCTACGCCTACTATCTCATCACCCTCACTGCCTCTCTCTTTTCGCCCTCTCTCGATCCCTTACCTTTCCCATGGCCGTGGTGCATACACACACACACACGCACACACACACACGCACACGTCAGAAATCTCGCGCATCATTCTCGGCCTCTACGTCGTCATCTCCTCCTCCAACAACAACAACGGCAACCGCCGCCGCAGAGAGAGAGACCCGCTCAAAAAACCCTCTTGTCTCCCTCCCCCCCCCCGCGCCATCTCATCATCCACGTATTTTCCCAGAATTTCTTGGTTGTGTGCTCAACCTTGTGTCTGCTGAGTGTGATCCGCTGTCTTGTGATTGAGCACGGCCGTTGGTTGTCCTTCGTGCTCAGCAGCTCTTCTTTGCCTTCTCAAGCCCGACTCCCGTCCCCCGTGCGTGAGGGCGTGGGTGTCGTGTGCTCACTGGATTTCGTTCGTGTTGGACCGGCCAGCGTGTGTGTGTGTGTGTGTGTGCGTGGTGGAGGGCGCGGGGCGGGGCCTCTTTCCGCTCGTAGTCTGGCGGGCCGTGAAGGTGGTTCGTCGACGTCGGTCTCATTGCTGCTGCGGTCGTGCTTCCATCTCACGACACACAGACAGACCTACGCCTCGTGTTCTTCTCCGTGGCCACTCGTGCACAGTCGCCTACCTTGTACCACGCGTGCAACGCCTACGTTGGGGAAGGGGGGCTCGCGCCTACGTGTCACGCGTCTGCACGCCAGCCAGTGGAAGAGGGGGAGGAGCAGGAGACGCATCCGCCGCAGCCCAGCACGAAAAGAAAAGTGTGACTAGCCAACAGCCACCACCACCACCACCCCCTCTCTCCTCTCCGCCCTGCACCTTCATCCTTCTCTGTCAGCTTCGCCTTTTCTCTTGCACCTTTGCTGCCAGGGCGCACACGCACACCGCCGCCGCCGCCGTCACTCCATCTCCTCCTCCAACCCCCCCCACCCCCAGTCCTCTGCCCTCCCGCTCTCTCCTTGTGTGTGTGTGTGTGTGTGGGTGGGTGTGTGTCTCGCGTCTGTGCTCGTCAGCGCCAGCACGACGACGACGCCCGCAGCGCACATCGAACCCGCACCACACCCGAAATCGTAAGGTCTTGTTGAGAATCTGTGCGTGCGCGCCCTCTGCTCTCCTTTCTTCTGGTTGCTAAATCTTCTTTACCACATCCGCGCATCCTCCTCCTCCCCACCACCACCACTCGCTGACACTCGCGCACGCGCCTCGCTCTCTCGCACCCGTCGCGATCGTCGCGTCGTGCGTGTGGCCAGGTGTGGCGTGCAGATCTTGCGTGCAGCTGTGTGTGTGTGTGTGTGTGTGTGTGTCGACCTGCGTTGGTGTGCGGTGTGGCTGAGCTGCTCGCGCCGCCTCCCTCCCTCCCCCCCCCTCGTGCTTCTTCGCTGTCGTTTCTCTTTTCTCTCGTGCTTTGTGTACCACGTCGTGTTTTGCGGCGGCGCCCCGCGTTGCGCTCGTTCGGCCCGCACGCACGCCATCCTTGCCACTTCACGCCACCAACATCAACAGAGCCACTTCTCCGGCATCCGCACGTCCTCGCCCCTCCCAAGCCGTGTCCGCGCTGACGACCTGCGGCGGCAGCGCGCGTCAGAGCAGGTCGAAGAGGGTGAGAGACCCCCAAGCCACAGACGGAATGGAGCAACCGCCGCCGGAACAGTGGAGCTCGCCATCGCCGGTGACGATGAGCGGCGGGGTAGCACCGCTTCCGCAGCCGCCTCTGTCCGGGTTCAACTACCGCCGCAACCCCGCATTGATGATGGCAGAGGTGCCCACGCCACCGGGGACGATCACGATTCAAGATGCACGCGCGGCGCCAACCACCGGTCTGCGACGTCCGCAGTGCGGGGAGCCTCACTTCCATACCGCGAACGCGACCAGCAGCAGTCCCGTGCCACCAATGGCCATCCCGTACATCGCGCTCCACAACGTCGGGTGGAAGGACTCCAACTTCAAAGGTCGCAAGTGGGTCATCATGCCAATGGTCGCGGGGTTCGAGTCCACCTTCATCGCCAACACGCTGCAGGGGCTGCTGTGCTTGCCAGGGTGCGAGTCCGCCATGATGGGCGAATCCGCCGTGACGAGCAGCAGTGACGGTGGTAGCCGGGACGGCAACGCGAGCGCTCTCGGGCAAGACGACAGTCGTAGGTGTGGGGAGTCGGGAGTGGTGCAGCAATCCTCGCGCAGCTCGTCACTGGCCGAGCCGCCGCCGCCGCCGCAGCAGCAGCAGCAACAGCAGGCCCACGAAGCAGCCGCTGATGACGACGACGGCTTGGAGCAGCACTCCCACGCGCGCTCGCCTTCACCAGATGGCGCGGATGAGCACTCGCTGAGCTCCTCCGTCACGTCGGATCCGATAGCCACCGAGGACCGCGCAGCTCGCTCTTCGAGTGCAGATGGCGGTGACGCCGGCAAGGGCTCTGGTGCGAGGAGGGCAGAGACGGTGAAAAGTCGCGACGCCGGTTGCTCGCCTCAGGCGCTTCGCGGCGGTATCCGCAGCCAGTGGGGGACTCGCGTGAAGACGGCGGCCTCGCGCACGTACGCCGCCTACGTGATGCAGCACCTCAGCGACGCGAACATCCAGCTGAGGACGCCGGCGCCTCACGACAGACTCCCGAGCGACGCCCCGGTGACAGACACGCAGGTGGACAACGCCGAAGAGCTGGAATCGCTACGAGGGCAGTCCGCCACGGTACCGCGCTGCTTGGCCCCCGTGGCGCTGCCGAAGGAGCCGAGGGTCGCGCCGCAGGTCTCAGGCGGAAGCGGCGCAGGCAAAGCGCGCGCGCACGTCAGCATCTTTCTGGCCCATGAAGCAAAGGAAGACGAAGTCTGCACATCCACCTGCGGAACCACCTCCGCGGCTGGCGCCGAGCCGTCGGAGCCCTCCGTAACGACGACGACCGTCGCGCCGGCGGCTATGCCGCCCGGCACGGCTTCGGCGACCGCGATCGCTGCCGTCTCGCCCCCGGAGAAGGCGGCGGTGCTGATGGGGCTCGAGGAGGGTCACAGCTCCGACGACAATAACTCGCCGACGCCGAGCAGCCGGGAGGAAGAAGAGGAAGAAGAGCTGTGGGTGTCAACGGAGGACACGAGCGCTGGGCAGGCCGGTGGAGCAGCGCAGAACGCCGAGACGACGCGGATGACCAACCGCCAAGTGGCGCAGGACGGGTCGCGCTACACCTGCTTCGCGAGCAACTGCGTCGATAACATGCCCAACTACCCGCTCCCGCAGTTGCAGAGCGAGGACCTCGTTGATCTGGCGGCCTTCATGGTCGTCCGCAGCTCACTGCAGCCGGATGAGGCGACGGACCTGCATCTCGGCACCCATGTCTTGGGCAACCCCCAAAACGTACGACTGCTACCGCCTGAGCAGCGAGCCGCGTTGATGAGCCGCGCAGCACGGCTGATGGAGGCTGCAGTGTTCCTCCAAGTGTAACGTCCAGAAGGCGTGTGTGTGGGGGGGGGGGAGGGCATGTGGACGCGTGACCGCACGTGTCCTGCGCGACGCCTCTCCCACGCACACTGCTGCCCCAAGCCCAAGTGCCACACACCGACACACATGCGTATGGTGGGGTACTGCAGCGTTGCTTTTGGTCGATCATCTCTCCCTCTACCGCTCTATTCCTCCGCCCTTGCGTGGGCCTCGACGCGTTCTCTGGTAAGATGCCCTCAAGGTCTCCTACTATCGCAGTGCGTGTCCCTCGGTTGGTGGGTGTGCGTGCCTGATGCGTGTTTTGCTCTTGTGGGGTGTCAATGTGGCGGCTGTCACCTGGCCCTTTCCTTTTATTGCCCTTCCCCTTTCCCTGTTGTCCCCTCATGTGCGTCGCTGCCGTGTGCACGTCTGTGTCTGTGTTTCTCTGTGTGCGCGTGTGTGTGTGTGTGTGTACGTGTGTGTGTGTGTGTGTGTGTGTGTGTGTGTGTGTGTGCACGTGTGTGGTCCCCTGATACCCTCCTTCCTCCCCTTCTCTGCATCGGCTGGTATGGTGCTGTGGCGGCTGCTCGATGGGCGAGAGCTGCGTAGACCCGCATGCACCTCTATCTATCTGTGTGTGTGTACGTGCATTCTGTGAGTTTGCTTCGGCTTTCGCTGTAACGTTGGCCTCCGCGCTGCTCCTGTTACAGCGCTCGCTTTATCTTCCTCCATCTTTCAGACCCCTAAGTCCCTCTTCGCTGGAGTTCTGAGAGAGGGAAAGCATGAGCGGCGCCCCTGTGTTCGTGATGCTGGCGCCGCCTCCCTCCCTCCGCCTTCTTTACCTGACATGCCTGCGTCGGCAACTGTGCGTGCATGTGTGTGTGTGTGTGTGTGTGAAACCCCTGTCATCTTATCTATGTTACCATGGCCCTCTTGTCGTGGCCTCTCCTGCGTGTGCGTGTGTGTGTTCATACACGTGTGTGTGTACGTACGTATAAGGGGCACCGTCCGTTGGCGTGGATAGAGAGTTTGCAGTCGAAGTGCGCACGGACGCCAGACAGGCGGCGATGTCGCAGTCTCGCGTCCGTGTGAGTCGGCGATTCGATGTGCCTGTCTGCGTGCTCGAGAATTGAAGCGAAAAATATTGCCGACCAGCAGCGGCGGCGAAGACAACGAGTCTCCCTCTCCTCCCCCCCCCCGCCTGTCGGAGGAGACCGCATACGGGCATCGATGAGTGCTCTTGTACGCTGTATGGGTGACGGAGCAGGGCACCGCTGCGTTTTCCTCCTCTTCTTGTACGACGACGGCCGTCGCCCACGCTGGCAAGTTGTCGAGGCACGCACTACTTGTAGCCACCGCGCACAATGCCCCCGATCTTCCGTTCTCTCACTGCGGTAACGCGCGCGTGTGTCGCAGCGCCCACCCCCTCTCCCTCCCTCCCTCCCTCCCCCCTCCCTCCTTGTCACCGCACAGTCCACGCGCATGCGCATAGAGTGCGGGTGTTCGATTCTGACCTCATTCTCTTCATCGCCATCCCCTCCTCACCTTTCCTGATACCGCTCTCTTTACGGCAGCGATGGCCAACTCGCGCGCAAGCACCCTTGCTGCCGCTGCTGCTGCTGCCTCGACTGCGGCCGTCAAGCCGCTGAGCTACGTCTCGCTGCGCAGCCACGACGGCAAGCATGTCATTCTCCCTGTGGCCGCCGCAGCGGGGTCGCGTGTCCTCCACGGCATCTTTCAAGGCCTGTATGTGATGCGGCTGCATCAGTGCAACTCGCCCGCGGACCAGCCACCGCATGCGCAACACGAGCAGTACCCGATGGTGGAAGAAGATGCGCAGCAAGGAGAACTTCACATTCCAAGGTCAGGCAGCAGCAGCAGCAGCGGCAGCGATGTCGCCAACAAGGCGCACGGCAGTGCTGAGGTAAAGGTGGACGATCCGATCCCCATTATTGAGGACGAGGATGACATCGAAGAGGACGAGGCCAGACACCAGGTCAATGGTGCCGCCTATCGAAGCTACGCCGCTGTATTTCCCAGCAACGTGGCGTGTGTACCGCCACCGCCTTCGCCGCTGCTGTCGACGTCGCCACCTGCTGCGCCATCGCCATGTGTGCCGCCGCTTCTTGAAGTGCCGATTTGCTCACTGGAGTTCAGCACGCTGATGCGTGTTGCCGAGTTTCTTGTGGTGAAGATCACGCTAGCGAGTCATCCGCATTACCTACACGAAGCTAACGTCTTTGGCGACCTGGACCGCACCTCGGAGCGGGACCAGCTTGTGGCGATGCAGGTGTTACTGGGGGCTGACTTCCTGAACTGCTAGACCACGGTTTCTGGGGAGGGGGGGGGGCGATCGAGGACGTTCGCGAGCGAGTGGATTGGTGGAGGGTCGATGGAGCGCTGTCTGCGAGGATGCTTATGTGGGTCTGTGTGCACGTGCCATTAGGGTCACCCGGTGCCCCGGGGCATTTCGTTCGGCTGGCTTGTCCTCGTCCCCCTCCCCCATCGAGTGCCCTCCACCTTCGGCATGGGCACGCACGCACACACCTACGCAGGTACGCGCAAGCGACCCCTTGGCCTGGAGGGAAACAGCACACGTGGCCGATAGTCGTCCCCCTGCCTCTCTCTCTCTCTGCGTGTGTGTCTGCGTGCGGTTGCCCCTCCCTCCCCCCCCCTCTTGTTTGTCGACCTTTACGCGCTCACAGCACGCACATGTGCACACATCTATTCCAGTGGGTGGGTTTACGTATACCTCGTCGTCGCATGCCGGACCGTCTGTACAGTCCCCTGCCCTCTCCGTCTGTCCGTATCTGCCTGTATATGTGCCCCGCCCCTCCCCCACCTCACCCCACCCCACCCCTTGTACCCTCACCACCACCGTCTTATCAACACTTGCGGAGGGCATGACAGCGGCAAGAGCACACAGGCAAGACACGCGTTGGAAACTAGAGATTTCAATGGACAGGTACAGGCAAGCGCAGGCGCGCGCGCGAGAGAGAGAGAGAAGGCACGGGTTCACTGGCTAGTCAACGGGATGGGCGCAGATGTGTTGGCTGCGGCTGCTCGCTATGCACAGAGTGAGCGGTAGAGGAAGTCGCGCAGGCCCGTGCGCATGCAGAGAAGCGGAAAACAAATCATGGCAGGACTGCGGTGCCAACGCGTCCAACACATGTGTATCGTATCGTGCACGCTGCAATACTGCGCGCGTTGTGGCGAATGGGCACGAGAAGTCGAGGGCGGGTGGGGCAGCTCAACAGAGGACGTGCACCCGTTGCTCTTACCCCCACCATCACCGCCACCTCCACCCACCCCCGCGCATCGTCGTCTCTGCTCCTTACTCTCTCTCCTTCTGATCCACACCCACCCACACATAACATACGTACACACTAGCACAAGGAACCACCTCTCGCTCTGTGTCTTCTTATCGGGAAAGGATGCAACGTCCGTGAGGCGCGCACCCTCCCCCCCCCCCTCCCCTCCCTCTCTCCATCCCTCCCGCCTCTGCTACGGTCGACGCTGCCGCTCGGCCGCCTCGCACCTCGCAGAAGCGGGGAGGAAGGGACAAATCGCAAGAGAACGACGGAAGAAGGGAACTGGACGACGTGATGGACCGTCGCCTCCGTCTTGTGCATGTTTTAGCTTCGTGCTCAGCGTCGCTGAAACAACGCTGCCACCCATGCGCAGCCCCTCTGCCCCTCCCCTCCTCCTCTCCCCACCACCACCACCATCATCCACACCTCCATCCCAACTTGCGTCCTTGCAGCGAGGAGGGCTTGTCGCGCATGGGCGTGGTGAAGGTCAACTACAGAAAGAGCCGTGTAGAGTCACCACCGAGGCCGCTCCCACGGTTATCCCATCACCCCACGTTGCCTTCCCACCCACCTCCCCCATTCTTCGCACACGAGGTCTGCGTGCGCGTGCGTATGCGAGGGCTATCGGCGTGCACACCACACATACACATCGACCGACACAGCGAGCAGAGGCATATTGCCAGACGCCCTCCCTCCCCCTCCCCCTACCGCCCCACTCGGAGGGGCGCATCGACTCGTGCTTGTTTCTTACGAGTACTGTGTAGGTGGGTGCAGGCGCCACTTCCTTCGTGTTCGCGGACGTGCTCTACACGTCTACGTATCTTATTCCTTCTCTCCCATCCCCCCACCCCCTGACAGCCGCCACCACCGCGCCAACGCGACCCCCTCTCACGCGCGCGCACACACGCTCTCTTCTTCATTCTTTCGCTTCGCCTTGCTGGCGTACTTTGTATATTCGGTGTCGTGATCGTTCACGTGTGTGCAGCGTGGTAAGCCGCGGCCTCTTTCATTGAGCAGCTTCATCTCCTCCTGCTGTAGCTGACTTTTGTTTTCCTGTCTTGCATCTTTCACATCCTCCCCCATCGTGTCTACCGCACCCGACCAACCAACCCTCTAACCCCTCCATCCATTGTCATTCGTGTGTGCGTGTGTGTGTGTGTGTGTGTGTGTGTGACATAGCCGTAGAAGATACAAACTGCCCCTCCCTCTCCCTCTCCCTCACCCTTGCTCTGCGTTTTCTCACCACTCCTGCGACGGGCCCTCGTGGCTGTGTCTCCCCCACACCCTCCGTGGCCGCCATGTCCACTGCCAGGGCTGGCTGCTCGATCCGCACGACGCGGGCGCCGTTAGCAACGCCTCGGCCCCATACGGGGCGCGCATGGCCCATGGCCACCTCGGCGAACACCATCTACGACTCCGCCACCGTAAACGTCTACTATCGGCATCCAAGCGGGGCTTCCCCTGCGACCGCGGCGGCGTGCACATCGGCCGCACATGCGGCACCGCAGCAACAACAGCGAGCGCCGTCGTCTCGGTATTCGCCCTCCGCATCACCGCGCCTCGGCTCAAGCCACAACCGCGGCGTTCTTTTCCGCACGGCACCGCTTGCCTCGGCGGGGCTGCCCTTACCACCGGCAACAGCAGCAGCGCAGCGTGGCAGCTCGCAGCAGCACCCCCTCCCGCCGGCCCCTCCACAAGTCTCCCCACATCCCGCCAGGCACAACCGCCAGCCGACGTTGTCGCAGCTGCAGCATAGGTCACTCGTCGACAGCAATGATCGGCGCTCCGCTATATCGCCAACAGGGCTTCTTAGCAGGCTGAGCGCGTCGGGACAGTCTCACGGATCACCCGCGCCCTCGTCGCAGCACACGCCAAAGTGCCCGGCCTCAGCAGCGGCACCGTCTTCCTCACCATCGTTGCAGCCGCCAGTCAGCAGCGGTGTCGCTTCCTTGATGGGCGGCAGCCATCACCGCCCACCCGCACCGAGCGCGCCGTGCGGAGTCGAGAACGTGTCGAGGGCCGCGGGGGCCAGGTTAGGGCATGCCCGCTTGGTGGCGGGGGCCAACTCATCGCGACCACTAGAGCGGCCGCCACCCACTTCGCAGACGCGCCGGCCCGTCGTTTACGTGGAGCCCATGGCGGCAATCGCAGACGCACGACCAGCCCCGCAGTCGCAGCTCGATACCAACTTGCAGACGCACTTCACCACTCCACGTGCTGCGGCGTCTACGTGGAGGACAAGCAATGATGGGAACGCCACTGTCGCCGCCTCACCGCAGCAGCAGCAGCCACAGCCGTCGCTCCCGCTAAACTACTACGCGCTAGAGCCGTCTCTGCAACTTACCCAGCACCGTCACGTACGCCACATTGTCGTGAGAGACTTCAACAGCGCGCCTTCGTCGTTGCACCCGCAGCAGCAGCCTGTTATCGTGCTTGTGCCTCAACCCCGCCCGGCACCGCCACAACAAGAGCGGTTACCCCGTCTCTACTCGTCCACGACAAGACCTGCAGGAGGGCCCTCACGCGGCGCCGTCCAAAACAACATCTACGCCGGCATGGCTGCAGAAGACACGAGCAGCGGGGCGAGCGAAGTCACCAGCACGCGCAGCAGCCGCACTCGTCAAGTCTTCCGTCGCGCGCCCGTCACAGCGAGCGACATACCGACGGGCAGCCCGTACGGCGCCATGCCAACCTACGCGGTCGTGATGCCGCAGAGAAGCCTTCCAGCTCCCCCAAAAACAGGCGCGTCTGCTGCCTCTGCAGGTCTTCCGCCGCCGTCAGCCCCTGCGGAGGCAGCGCAGCAGCCGCAACACAACTCCAGATGCCCGCCCAGCAGCAGCCGACCGTCGCCGCAAGAGAGCCGCGACCACGCCGCCAGGGAACAGCCGCTACCACAACCACCACCACAGAAGCGGCCAGCATTGCCACAGCGCCACCAGCCACAGCGGGCGGAGACTGCCAAGTCACAGCTCCCGCCGCGGATGCGGCTGCCAGCCGACCCATTTTACTCGGAGGAGCTGATCCCAGAGCAGCGACGTGAAGGGGCGTGGGACGGCAACGCGTCTACACAGCAGTCGGGGCACCGAGGCGGCCACTCTGTTCGTGTGCCCTCACAACAGCAGCTGTCGCTGTCGCACGAGGAGGACCTGTCCCTCTCCGCGATGCTCTCCAGTGCAACGGTAGCGGCCCCGATATCGACGAAGACGGACCCCTACGCGGGCCACACCGCGCCAGACGGCGAGCCGCGGCCCCTGCACGTCCCTATGCCGCCCCCCATCATACAACGCCCGTACGCCGCCACGGAGGAAGAGGGGGCGCCCCGCTTCTCCGTCAGGAAGGTGACAGCACCGCAGCGGGAGTCGGATGCGCCCTCCCCGCGCCACTCTCCCCCTGCGGAGCACACTCTCCTGCACAGTCGTGGTGCCGCTGACGCCGGCGAGGCAGCAGCGAAGGAAACGCGTGAGCAGCTGTCTGCGGCTAAGGAGGCGGTGACGGCGATGACGACCGCTGGTGTGCAGTCCTCAAAGAAGCCACAACAACTGCAGCATGAACCCGACGGCTCGCCGAACGGAGACGATGTCGATGAGCTCCTTGAGGCCGATGATCTTATCATGCAGCCTAGCCGTCCACAATCGTCGCGGCACGGCGCTGCTGTTGGCTCAAGCCCGATTCAGAGCATCCACAGCCCGCAGTCGCCCGCGGTCGAGTGCTTCAGCGACGCACCGCGCTCGGTGCACGCCGTCACCGGGTCCGAGACTACCACGGAGCAGCAGCAGCAGCAGCGGCAGCACCCAGAGCCGCAACTGCGCCCAACCTCACTTGGCCGAGGGGCCGTCGCCTCTGCGGAGAGCGATCGCTGCGCTGCGGAGGAGAAGGCAGAACTGACCCCACCTCCGCCAGCGCAGCTACTGCCAACCGCGATGGACGATATCACGGAGCGGGACGTGGGTGAGCAGTCCAACTACGTGTATCGTGGCCACATGAATATGACGCTCCCTCAGAAGATGGATGCGCCCCGCTGCGGCGGCTCAACAGCCGTGCACGGCGCAACCGAAGGCTTGGAACCGCCGCAGGACGTGGCCGTAGACGTGATGGGCACGGCAGAGGAGCTCAGAGAAGGCAAGGAGGCGCTCTGCGGTCCGTCGACGGGCGCCGACGTCGGTCCCAAGACGCTGCAGGAGGCCGACGACACGAGCGAACCGACGGGGGCATCCGCCGCGCCGCTCGTGCTCCGGGAGCGCTACGTCTACGTGGATCCGCTGGAGGAGGCGAGCATGGACGCGGCATACATGTTGGATACGCTCGAGCAGCAGTACGTCCGCATCAACGAAGAGACGAGTGAAGAGATGGAGGACGTCATGCACGTCGTCGAGCTCAACCGGTACGACCGGGCCGCGGCGATGTCGCGCTCTTTTATGCCGAAGGGTCGGTACCCCGACGTGTTGCCGATGCTGCGCTACCCCGAGGATGCGGTGCCTGCGGACGCCTTTGCGGCCACCACGACTGGCAGCCGCTCCCGCCCCGCCTCGTCGCCATCGGCGGGGAAACTGACGTACTTCCCACTGAGGGAGACCGCCTACCTAAACCTGTGCGCTACGGTGTGGCTATCCCGCTTCCACACGGCGGAAGCGCGTGGCCTACTGGCGGCGGAAGCGCGTGGCCCGGCGAGCGACGACGACACCGCGGCGAACGGAGCGGACCACGAAGGGGCATGCCCTTCGTCCGCAGCGGTCGTCTACCACAACCTGGACCACCCCTCTGCAAACCTGCTGGCGGCGCTAGACGGGCGCGTGTCCGCCCATGTGCAGGCATTTCTTTCCGAGACGTGCGCCGGTCGCGACGGCGCCGATCCCTGCAACTACGACGCGGCGTGCGTGCGGCTTAGAGACGAAAACAACATCGGCTGCCTCCCACACGGGGTGTGGGCGGAGGCCGCGCCGCAGACGCTGTCGTTCGCTGACCACGTGACGAACATCCTGCTGACGGCCACGGTGCCGCACGAAGCCGAGCGGCGCCGCGCCGAGGCGGCAAGGAAAACGACAGCGGAAGAGGTCGCAGCGCGTCGCACGTGGCTGTACTTCCTGGGCGCCTCTCCGTGGAACTACGAGGTGGTGGCGGCGAACGACGCGTACGCAGCGATGCCGACGGCGGCCGCACGGCTAGCGTACGCCTTCATGTACAAGGCGCGGACGCGCAACGTGGACGGCGGCCTTGGCTCGCTGATGTTTTCGATGTTGAGCCAGCAGGTGCCGGAGGCGGCGTTCGTGGACTGCCTGCTGATGCAGGAGAAGCTGCGCCTGGCGCTGCTGCACAGCTGCTCGAACATCGTTGCCTGCTGCGCGCTGCGGCAGCGGGTACTGCGCACGCCACAAGCGCGCGTGCCGAGCAAGGAGACACCGTCGACGTCGGCCTCGGTATGGACCAGCCCGGTTCTCTCCCCATACCTCACGCTGTATGAGGGCTCCGCGACGCCACCGACGCGGCGGCCGCCGGACGGGGCATCGGAGCTGTTCCGCCTGGATAGGCCAGCGGGCGTCGACGAGGAGGCCAGTGGCAAAGACGGTCCCAGCAGCACGGCGCTCTGCCAGCACGACGACAGCCACCCCAAGGAAGAGGCGACGCCATGCGGTGCGGACGAGCGCGTCGATCTCTACAGCGTGGCGGTGCAGCTGAACTACTTCTTTCCCACCAAGACGCAGCGCGGTATGCATCAGCTGTGCGCCGCGCTCATTGAGGATCTGATTGCGATGGATGCGTTACCGGTCCCAGAGCAAGTCGTCACGCCGGAGGGGGTGGTCCTCACGGATCGCACGTCCATTGTGGACGCGCTGGTTGTGGAGGGGGCGCAGGCGATGCAGCACATCATCATGACCCTCAGCGCGCTCCGGAAGGAGGTGCAACCGGAGACGGCCGACAGCTATCGCACGCTGCGCGGCAGCATCGACACGGCGGCGGTGTGGGCGACAATGGAGAAGCGGCTGATCCTTTTCGACCCTGCCATCATGTGCTTCCTCAGCACCCCGGTGCCCGTCAACGACCTCTTCGAGTACGCCGCGACGGACGGCCCGCCCAGCATGCAGCCTCAGTCGACCGGGCGTAAAAGCTGGCTTGTCGAGGTGCTGCGGCTGCAACACGTGGCGGAGACGGTACAGTACACAATGGAGATGCAAGACGCCATTTTGGTTGCGAGGCAGCTCAACCACCTCGTTGTGTCGGCCCAGCGGCAGAGGGCGCTGGCCGGCAAGCGTGACTCCGGCCAGCAGCACGGCCGCTACTCAACACGGTCCGTCGCTGAGGAGCTTCAGATGGACGCCGTCGTCGTCGGGCAAAGCATGGACCAGGTCGTGCGCCGAGCCTCCTCCGCCTCGCTGCTTGGAATGCTTGGTGCAGGCAACGGTGAGCGGACGGCGGCAGATGAGCCGTCGCTCGAAGACTTGCTTGATCCCAACACGAGCCGCGACAGCAGCGACGTAAGCGTGCGCGCCGTCCTCGTCGCCCTCTGCTCCGCTGACCCGGAGAAACCAACGGCGGAGGTGCAGGAGTACTTGCGTCATCTGCTCGCCCTCTACTTTGAGGTGCGCACACCGGACGGCAATACCGTCGACAGCGGCGACACGCAGCAGGTCGCCATGGCCCGCCTCATGACGGCTGAGATGGCGACGTGGGACTGGTTCGGGGACACAATGCAGAACGGGACGCTGCGCGCCGGCGCCGCACCAGCGCACTGCGACAAAATCCGCGTCAGCGCGGAGGAGCTGGCATCGCTCTGCCCGCGAGTGCTAGGTCGCCGCGTGGGTGTCGCCAGCACCGTAGTTGCGGATGCTACCGCGGCCGTCATCGCCGCCTCGACCACCGAAGCGGTGGAGCCGGCGCCGCGGGCGCACGATGAAGGGAATGATGACGACTCTGTATTGGTGACCGAGTCGACTCTGCGGCTGCCACAAGACTCGAGGCGTCTATTCGCACAGGAGATGTAGGAGGGGCTCGGGGAGGGGGTGGGGGCGGGCACCGAAGCTTCGTGGGTATCGCCATCACCATCTCCGCGGTCGTGGGTGGTGGGCGTTGCAGGAACCGATGTCGTTGCTACTGCTGCCCCTGTTCCCCTTGTGGCTTGCTCATACATATGTTTCTTTTTCTCGGAGAATGCGGCGTAGGGGTGGAGGGGGTGAGGGAGGTCAACGTCTGTTGGTGTTCGTGCGTGCATCCGGGCCACCAGCAGCAGCGGCTGCGGCAGCACTCCCAAGGTGCCACCTCGTGCCCCACCCTCTTCCCCCTACCTGCTTCCACGTTATATTTTCCTATCGCTCCCCCGCACCGTGTGTGTGTGTGTGTGTCCGTGTCTACACATCCTCGTAGAGAAGTACAGCACAGTCATCATGGTCCTTCGGCCCGCACGTCTACGCTTGGAGGAGAGGCGCATGCGCCGATGTCGGTGTGTACGCTCCCCGTGATCTAGGTCGTCTCTCACTCACTCTCTCACTGTGTCCGTGCCACGCTTGCCTCGCTCTGCTTCATGGGCGAAGGGGAAGCCTACGCAAGGGCGCACGAGAAGCTCTGCTGCACTGCCACCAAACCCCCTCGTCCCTTTCTCACCCCTTCTTCTTACGTCGTGATCGCGTCTCCCTTGGACGTGGCTGTGTGGCTGCATGGGGCGTGTCGGTGCACCTGTGTGTCGATGGTTGCCTCAGCGCGACGCCACCGGAATCACGCACGCGTACGTATAACCTCACCCCACCCCCGACCCACCAGCACACCGCCTCCTTGTGTGTGCACATACACGCGCACAGAGACAGCCAGCCAGCCAGGAGGACGCTCACCTCGTGAGCAGAAAACGAAGAGAAGAAGGTACACCCCTGTCGTCCTTTGCCACCTGTCACCGACTCCAACGGCACCGTTGTGGTGGTCGTCGTAGTCATCGCTGTTGCCTTTCCACTGGAAAGGTCCCTGGGAGTGCTCTCGTCCATCACAGGCAGGCACGAAACACACGAGTACACCACACACGCCTACATTTGTGCTCGTGTATATAGACGCATGCATTTGCCGTGTCTGTGCTGTGTGTGTGTGTGTGTGTGGACGGCAGCCTCTTGCTCCTGAGGAAGAGGAAGGCTACAGATCGTCATCACTGTCACCACCACCCACTCACGGCTCCGCCCCCCTCCCCTCCCTCATCATCGTTGTTTTTCTCGTTCTTTATTGTTTCGTCACCACTCAGTTGGTCTCCCTCTGTGTGTGCGTGTGCGAGTGTGTGTCGGTGCGGACGTCCGCGAGCGAAGCTGTTCGACTGCCTGTCGTCGCCACGCCTCTTCACACTCGCGCCCCACCCACCCCACCCCCCACTTCCCCCTCCCCCGTCTTTGCGAAGCGCCGCCATCAAAATGGGGAATGCCGCGTCGAGCCCACGCCGGGCTCCTTCCGCATCGTCGTCGTCGTCGCCTGCCCGCGCCTTCTCCACAACACCGGCGACGGAGCCGCGACCGACGAAGATGCTCGTCAACGCCGCCCCACGAGCGTCCGCCAGCAACTTCCGCTCGCCTGCCGCCATCACAGCGGCCTCTGTGAACCGCCAGGCGCGCTCGCAGAGCCCGGAGGCGAGGTCTGCATCGCTGCAGCAGGCCGCGCTGCAGCGCCGTCAGCGCATCCCGGGAACGAATGGCAGCGGCACGAATGTTCATGGGCACGTTGGGACTGAAGAGGACCTCTTTCTGGCCTTCACCCGCAACGCCGACCCAATCTCGCTGCGCGTCTTGGAGCTGATCCAGCAGGCTGACGCCGTGCCGCTGGACAGCCCAGGCGAACAGCTGCGGCTGCTCCAGGAGTGCTACCCCCTCTTGGAACGCGTGCCCAACAGCCGCTTCGATCAGCTGGCCGTCACGGTGTACCAGAAGGAGGGCGATGTCTACCACCAGCAGGGGGACATCGAGAACGCCAAGAACACCTACAGCCGCGCTATCACGCTGGCAGAGAAGCGTGTTGCACGGCAGGAGGCCGACATGTACATGGTGCTGAAGCGCTACGTATTGGCTATGGTGGGGATGGCGCGCATCTGGTACAACCACGAGCGCGATCACCAAGGCTTCACCTTCGTTGACCACAAGCACCACAAGGTGCAGGCCGTCGACGGCGGCGATGCCTTGCACGACGCAAACTCGTCCATGAGCTCGCTCGAGAGCAGCCTGATGTCTGACGGAGGTAGCGTCTTCAGCCTCAACGAAGCCATCTTGAAATCCATGGCGCCACGCCCGCCGCGGCGGCAGACTGGCCCGCACTTCCAGCGCGTGAAGATGCGAGCGCCGCATGTGATGCAGAGCTCGCAGCTGAACCGCGAGGACGAGTTTGTGCTGCACAGCCGCATGACACGCGAGCTGGTCGCCTCGCCGTGCGAGCTGCTGCTACTGCGGTGCTGCGAGGTGGTCCAGATTGGCCACAACTCGCAATCGGAGCTGCTCATCCCGGCCCAGATAGAGCTGGCTCAGATTTACGAGGATCTCACGCTCTACAGCCGCGCACTGCTGCTCGTGCGGCGCTGCGCGGGCATCCTGTGCAGCGTGTACGACTACGACCACCCGTGGGTGATTCATCTGATGCACCGCGCCGACAGGCTAGAGGAGCGGCTGGAGGAGCAGATGCGCAACAACATGGCCACCAAGATCCAGGCTACGTGGAAGATGCACCGAGCGATGCAGCAGCTGGAGTACACGCTGGGGCATCCGGTGCGGCGGCACCAGCGCATTCCGCGCAAGTACCGCGCGATGCCGGACCTCGACTTCCTCCGCGAGTACGTCGGCGACATGCCCGCAGATGAGCTGCTTGGCGACGACGCCGATGACGGGGTGTACGGTGGCCCCGGAGGCGACCATGGGCACTATGGGCAGCAGGCCGCCGAGCCGGAGCAGTGGACGGAGGTGCCGCCATCGGCGCCTGTGCCGGAGAGTGGCCGGCACACCGGCGACCCGCGCCGCCCTGCTGGCACGCCGAGCGCACGCCAGGAACGCAAACCGCCCTACAACGCCACCGCGCTCGTCCGCTACGCCCCGAACGAGCACGCGGAACGCGGTGACACGTTCACGACGTTGGTGCCTAACGCGACCGTCGTGGGCACTACCCAAGATACCCAGACAGACACGGACGTGCATCACACCGAGTACGGGGATGTGCTGACAGTGCGTACGACAACGGTCACCAAGACCATCACAGAGGACCTCGTCGACAGCGCAGGTGACGACACAGACGAGGAGCCCTCCGAGGATGAAGGGCAGCCGGCTGCTCCACTGCATGTGGGGGCACCACCACCGCAGCGACAGCAGCAGCAGCAACCACGCCACGCCACCCACTCCACGCACCCTCCACAACTAGAACCGGCGCCGTACCCGCCTGATGATGACGCGGACGAGTACGACGAGGAGCGAGAGTGCTCGTGGGCAGAGCGCGCACCTACGGAGCTACAGCAGCAGCAGCAGCCTGCGCCGCAAGCGCCGCCACCACCGATGCGGCGAGAGAAGCAGACACAGGTCCACCCGTGCGGTCACGTGGTAACGACTCAGACGCGCCGCGCACCTCCGCGCGTCAATAAGCAGACGGAGGCTGCGTGGCCGCTGAGGCGCGAGGAGGAGGCAGAACCGCCGCGGACTTCTCGGCAGGCCGCGACGACCGCGTCACACCCAGTGCGGCGCGAAACGGCGACGCACTACAATCCTGACAGAGGTGCCCATCGCGCGCCTGCGCATCAGCCACCGCCGCCGGCACCGATTCCGCAGCGGCAGCCTCCGGTGCCGTCTCCGCTCCCGCCGAGCTGCCGTCGCCGCGCTTCGGGGTCCAGGCCAGCGGGAGGCTTAGAGGCCGATAATGCCCTCTACCCCACAGACAGCACCCCCTCGATCGTCGCGCGTGCCCCCGAGTCCCGTGAGAACTCACTGCCAGAGCGGCCGCCGCCAAAGGCGGACAGGCCGCGGGTGCACCTGCACAACTCCCGCGCGGCCGAAAACGCCCTCGACGATGAACCGAGTCGCTCGGCTCAGCGTGGTGCTCTGCCGCAGCAGCGGCACACGCAGACGGCACCACCAGCACACCGTAGCGGTGCCGCATTGGAGGCGCCGCTAGATGACTACGAGGACGGCAACGCGCCGTACCAGGAGGAGGCGCGAAGCGAGGTCATCGCTGGCAGCGACGCTCAGCCGTCCTCTTCGGCGCCGTCGCGGCTATATGTGCCGGACGTGCGCCACAACTCGCGTCGAGAGCTGTTCCGTGACTTGGTAGAGCCGAACACAGCATTCCAGGAGGAATGGAATGGCTGCCCGGCCTTCCTGCCCCTACTCGGTCACCGCCGCGGCAGTGGGCGAAGCAGCCAGAGCTCCTCGATGCCGCGGACGAGCTCTGAGAGCGGGCAACTCGTGCAGCACGCACTCGGCCACAACGGTAGCCACCCATCGAAGCAGCAGAAGGTGCCGATACAGCTATACGACCGGCGACACCAGCGCGGCTCCGACGGCCAGGGCCAGCAGTCTGGTATGCCGATGTATCTCACAACACCGACGAACGAGTATCCTCTAGCCCTCCCGCAGGCGGCGCAGCAGCCGCGGACGGTGAAGACGACTCGTGACTACAAGGTCATCAAGACGCGGCGCGTGCGCACCTATACGCGGGAGCCGGTCAGCAGCATCATGGACAGCGAGAACACGAGCAGTCACAGTGGCAGTGTGAGCATTGGTGAAAGCATGAGCAGCGCGCACTGGGAGGTGGACTCCGCCTCAGTCAGCGGCAGCACCCACGTCGAGTACGTCGAGGAGAACGACGAGCATGTGGACGCAGCGAGCGTCAACTCCAAACCCAGCAACGTCTCCGCTCCGCGCCAGCAGCAGCGGCAGCCCTCAGCGAAGACACCGGCAGGCAACGTAAGAGTGCCCCATCGCCCACACAAGCCACGGATGCCCACCCCTCCTACGAAGCCACTTGCGAAGGCGACAGGAGACGGCAATGGCAACGGCAACGGCAGCAGCGGTGACGTGGTTCGCCGACCATCAACGCTGCCAACGAAAGCAGAGACAGTCCAAGTGGTTTCTGAGAACCCTGAGGACAGGGATAGTGATGTGCTGCCCAAATACAGCAGTCGCGCCACCAAGGTCACGCGACATGTCAAGTCAGGCCACCACGGCACAACAACGCGCACGACGCGTCGCTTCAGTACCCCCCATCAACCCGTAACTGACAAGCAACGGTGACAGTGTGGTGCTTGGAGGGAGGGGGAGGTGCTGGGGTAGGATGGGCGGGTATGCCGGCAGCGGTTTTAGAGGCACTGTTGCCGCTCGATGGCTCTGCGTGCGCGGGCGTGTTTCGCATGGCGCGCTTGCATGTTTTCTTTCTTATTATGATGATTATGATTAGCTCGCTCGCTCTCATTCCCTTTAGCTTTTTCGTCTCTGCGCGTCTGCTTTTGTTTTTGTTGTGGCGCATGCATGCGTGTGCCCCTGTATCGCGGTATATGTATCTGCAGCCAAGGGATATCATGCGCCCTCATCATCATTGTCATCGCGGTGTGCGCGTGTGCGTGTGTGTGTGTGTGTGTGT
The DNA here is from genome assembly GCF_000002725.2 of Leishmania major strain Friedlin. Taxonomy (NCBI): domain Eukaryota; phylum Euglenozoa; class Kinetoplastea; order Trypanosomatida; family Trypanosomatidae; genus Leishmania; species Leishmania major. The sequence continues at coordinate 346,405 of NC_007245.2, read as the reverse complement.
GTGTGCGTGTGTGCTTGGGTGTCTGTATGCGTTGCTACCGCGGCACACATTTTTATTGTTGCGCTCGCGCGCTCATTCTTTGATTGGCTTTTCGTAGATGTGCCGAAACGTGACGCTGCGGATCGGCGGGTGGTGCTCTGTCGGTGTGGACTTGCGCCGGCGCTCACGCATCGCATCCCTTTCTCCCCTCCATCCCTTCCCCCCCCCCTCCCCCACTCTCTCCCTCTCCGTCGCGCCTTCCCTCACACACACACACTATCATCACTACCACCACCGCCACCAAGACCTCAGCAGCCTCCGTCATGCGCCCCAACGCCCTGATGGTGGCGATGACTGTGGTGATGGACTCCTAATGTGGGGCGGTGCTTGGTGGGGCCTCGCTTGCTGCGTCTTGTTTTGTGATGGGGGAGGGGGGAGCGGGGAACAGAGGGGTGACTGGGGATGCATTCACCGTGCTTTCGCTGCGCGCCTCCCATTGCTTTCTCGGGTTGCCCTCTTCCTCTGTGTACGTCTGTGTGTGTGTGTGTGTGTGTATCCGTTGTGTGTGCAGGAGCACAAACCACAGAAACCGACGCCAACGAAGGCACGACGAGGCCACAGCGAAAGCTGGGGTGGGCGGAGAGCTGCACGGGTCGGCACGGCAACGGTGCCATTCTCGCTTCACTGTGGTGGCTGCCTTTCTTTTCTGGATCGTCTAGCTCGCCTTGCGCTCGATGTAGAGCGACGCGCCACGCGCTCAGTCATTGGATGCGTTGGACCACGTAGCAATCAGCCACCACCGCCACCACTCTACTCCCCCTCGTCCTCCCACAAGAGAAACACGAGGGGCAACGGCACGTGCGAGAGCGATGCCGGTGAGGAGCAGCATTCACCGCATCCATGAGGTGAGCACTGTGCGAGCAGAAAGAGGGATGTGGAGAGAGGGGGAGGTAGGAAGGGCCCAGACGGATCGGTGTCTGCCTCTGTGCACGTGTGTGTAGGACAGAACAGCGCCGTGCGGAAAACGTGGAGGTGATGAGCACCTCAGCGGCGTGTGCAGGTGCATTCACAGCCATCTCTCCCCCCCCCTACACACCCACACACACACACGCACACACGCACACACACACACACACACACACACACGCACACACGCACACACACACACACACACACGCACACACACACGCACACACACGCGGTGGCTCGTGCAGGAGAAAGCGGGGAGGGTCTACGCTCGGCACAGCCGGCGAACAGAGAGAAGCTCGTCTGCACGCCCCCAGCCACTCCGCATCCTCGACCTCCGCCATTCTCATCTTTCCCTTCGCTCCTTCGCCACCAACACCACCACCACCATTACGACCCTCCCACCTCTCCTCCGTGCCAGGGAGTCGTCGCCTGCCGCACACACGCACGCACGCACCGTGTTGTCGCGGCTGTTTGCGTCGACGTCGCTTCCCCACGTCTCTCGTGGTGCTCTTTCGTTGTCGACTCCTCTCGCACACCCCCTCCTCTACACCTTTTCTGTTTTCATTGCCGCCGTGGCCATCGCCGTGAGCGGCAGCAACAACAAGCCGCGCCGCACACGGACGGCTCATCCACTGCTCTTCCCCGTTCACGCAGAGGCACACGTGCGCCGGAGACCAGATGCGAGAGAGCTCGGCGCAACCAACGGAAAAAGGGTAAGAGCCTTCCTCATCATGCGTTCCACGCCGCACGGCCCACCTCCCCATCCGCGGACCTCCTCGGTCCGCCAGGACGCGATTACGTACCCCTACGCCTACGCTGCACCTGGTCGACAGGCGCCGTCTGCTGGCTATGAGCACGACGACAACACCACCGCCGAGGCGGGCCCCACACGCCGCTGCGTGCCCGGGCGCGGAAACCGAGCGATGCCTGCAAGCAATACTGGCCCCTATCCTAGTGATGTGAACCGCACTCTTTCCTACCCGGAGCCCGCGCCGGCACGCACCGCCGCGCCAGCCGTGGCGATAATGCAGCCGTCGTCGCCCTTCGAACAGGACCACACGCCGGTTGTGTACACGGTGCAGAACACGACCACCGACACCCACAGACACGAGACCGAGTACGGTGGGGTTCTGACAATCCGTACGACGACCGTAACGCGCACCATCACAGAGCGCCTCGTGGCAAGCGATGAAGACGACGACAGCAGCGAGAACGGCGAGGTGTACCTGGACGACGCGCGAAATGAGGCGTCAGTGCCGTCTCTGCATCGTTGAGCGAAGGACACGGTCTGTAGTGCAGCAGCAGCAGCAACGCATCCTGTCTGCGGCTCACCACCGCCTACTCTTTTCTTCGCTCTTGGTCACCGTTTGTGTTGTCGCTTGCCTCCCTGTGTCTGTGTGTCGGTCTATGTGGTGGTGGTGTGGTGGAGGGGAAGGAAGGAAGGGAGGGCACGTGCGCATGCGACTGCCGTCCCTGTTTCCGCTCTCGCCCTCGTCCCCACCTCCCTCCCCCCCCACACACATACACACATACACGCGCACACACCCTCAACCGACTTGAGCATTCCGAGTGCCATGTACTCCAGCCGTCTGTTCATCTTCCCCACCCAAACCCCTTCTGCATCACACACACGCACACAACTCACAACTCTCCCTCATGGACCACTCTCCGCCCTCCACCTCCCCTCTCCCCTCACTGTATCCTTCCCTCACTGCTTGGCGTCTCGCGTGTATGCCCGATCGGCGGAGACACACACGTACACGCGCACGCGTGTACGTGTGTGATGCGGGAGGTGGCACGCGCAGGGATGAAGTGGCGCGCTGGCTTTGCCGAGCCTGCTGCCTCCCCTCAACGCCTACCAGCGTGTGGCTATCCGCGTCGTCGGCGCACACAAGCCGACCCACACACATACACAGAGTTGGGGGTGGGGGAGGAGGGGACAGACGCGCCAGGGCGCGTGGATGCGCGCTCACGGGTATCCTCTCCCTGTTCACTCACGTGTCTTCATTCTTCTACAGTGGCTTCCCTGTTCGTTCTCCTCATTCTCTCTCTTCTCCAACGACGGCACCGCATACGCACCCAACCTGCGTCGCCGCTTGACCGCCCCCACCCCCACCCCCGCTCTCTCTCTCTCTGCCTCACACACACACACACACACACACACACACACACACACCTGCCCGCACACACGTGGCATGGACCGGCACTAACACCAACGCCGACCCCTCCCCCCCCCCCACACACACATGGTATTCACGTCGTCATCATCAACCGCAGCAACACCAACGACTAGAGATTTTTCGTCCGGCTTTCCTGCTCTCATCTCGGCGAACGCCGCCGTCGCGCCCTCGCCTCTTTCACTCGCACGCACGCATACACACCTGCATAGTGTGGTTCCGGCGTAGGTGCGAGGCGTTGTAGATACACAGTGACCTCCTCCTGCCCCCCCTCTTCCGTCAACGAGGAGAAAGCACTCGGGGGGAGGGAAGGAGCGGACGGGCGCGGGCCCACCGGCTCCTACGCGGTCACTCCTCGTGCGACTCTCAAAGTGAGGGATGTGCGCACCCGCAACGCATCGGCCCCTCTCGCTCGCTCGCTCGATCTCGCTCTCTTTTTTTTCGCCCTTCGATTGCCCCGACGCACGGCTTATCCTCCGCACACACTCTCGCGTACCCGTGTACTAGGGCCCCTTCCCCCTCCCCCTCCCCCTCCCCCTCTCCCCATCCACCGCCACCACTCAGCCTCTGTGCCTCCTCGCGCGCGTGCAGTGGGTGGCGTCCATCATTGCCGTCGGTGCGGCGCGTCGCGCTCTGTGTGTGTGTGTGTGTGTGTGTGTGTGTGTGTGTGTGTGTGTGTGTGTCTTGTTTTCTGGGCTCCGCTTCAATCATAGTTTATACATTATATTTTCATCTCATTGTGTTGTGTGTGTGTGTGTGCCATGTGCGTGCGCGTGTGTATACATCAGCGTCTTCTCCGGCTCGTTAACCTCACATCCGCTCGTGCTTCCGCGGGTTGTGCTGCGCTGCGTTGTGTCGCGTTGTTGCAAAGTATTCCGTGTTGTGCCTTCCACCTCTGTCGTGCGCTCAGTGTCTCGAGGTGCGCTGGTGGGAGAGCCGGCACGCACGTGTTGCCCGTGCGATGCGGGTGAGCGTCTCCACCACTACCACGACGACGAAACAGCAGTCCACCACAGTCCGCCCTCGAGGTTATATTGACGTGCTGAGCGACAGCGACGACAACAGGGCTGTCGCCTTTCGTTCAAGAGTCCTCTCTGGCGTCACGCGTTGCCAGGTAACGGATCAGGTGCGCAGCTTGCACTTCCAAACAGCGCCATGACGGCGGACAGGGTTCGGAGTGGTAGCGCGAGTCGCGCCCTCAACGGGATGGGACTTCCAGCGAGCAGCACAGTCGCAGCGGCCCCGCAGCCACAGCAAGGGTCGCTTGCAGCGATGTCTGTCCTGCCGCGTACAGGCAGCAGTTCTCAGCAGCAGATGAGGCTGGAGGCGACAAGTCGCGACGGGGCACCGGCACATGGCGTGCTGCTGGGCAGCCTCACAGAGTACAGGCCGGGATCTGCAGTCGCCTACGCGAACTGGGCTGCGGCAGCGCGGGCGTCCACCGGAGCCAGCGCTGCAGTGCCCTACCCCTCCACCGCCGCTGTCCCTGCGCTACGCGCCAGTAGCAGCCGCGACCACAGCGCTGGTTCTCCGCCGGAGGCTCTGTCACTCTCTGCGCAGGGAAGTTCTGAGAACCTCTTCGAGCACAACGCACCCGGAGCTCGTCAGGGCGGCGTGCAAGGCAGCGGTGCGCCGCCTCTGGCGCCGTTCCAGCATCGCACCTCACTCGACGCCGGCCTGCAGGGTGGCGACGTCATCGCCTCCCAGGGCCTTCGCGGTAGCAAGCACTCGATAGCGGTGCTGAAGGTGACGCCCGGCGGTAGGGTGCAGGAGTGCACGCGGCCACCGACATCCGACTCCACCTTCCAAGCAGACGGCGGCTGGAGCACGCCGGGGGTGCATGCGGCACCGGTGCAGCCCCCGCGCAGGACATCATTCAACCAGGTAGGCAGCACCACCCAGCTTGACTCAGCCAGCGCAGGCGTGCAGGTGGAAAGGATCGCCCCCGTCAGCGAGACCTCCTTGTCAACCATGTCCAGGGCCCACGTGGCGATGCCGCAGGCGGTGGCCGCTGACGGAGTTCGACAGCGGCCGCCGCGACGTAGCTCCACCTCCTCCAGCGCGGCTATTGTCCAGTCATCGCCCTGCGTAGCAGCCACCACGGCTGCGCCGGTGGCTGCGGCCAAGTCGACTCAGCCCGCGACTTTTCCTATGCCGTCCTCGACGACGACCTCGTCGCCGGCCGCCTCCACGCAACACACCGGCTCCCGGTTGTCGTGCCAGTCCTCGCACGGGCCCCCTCGTAGCACGCACAGCCCTGAACGGTCAACGACGGCGTTGACAGCAGTGAGTACCGATGCCGCGCTGCACCATCGCCCCTCGTGCAATGGCGCGGTGCGCGAGGCCGGGGAGCCGCTCCTCATCGGGTCCTCCACCCTGCAGGTGTCGACGACCACTCTCACAAAAACAACGAAGAAGGTGCGCTACCGGCTCCCGGACGAGCCCTTCGACCCCGACGCGCCGGACCCGTCCGACATTGGCGGCCTGAGGGCAGAGGAAGAGGCAGCGCTGCTGGACCCGGTGAGCTACACCCGCGCCGTGGATGAGGTGGCTGGCCGCTACCCGATGCTGCTGCGCCGACCGAGCGCGCAGGGCGGTGATGCGCTGCGTGGCCGCCGCGGCTCCGCAAGCAGTCGGCTCGGCGATGGTGCGCCGCGCCCAACGTTCCTCCTCGATGACGGCAACCGCTGGGCGCGCGCGACGAACCGACCTACCGTGGCGACGACGCGCGACCCGTCCGGGACGGCGACGACGCAACTGCCTGCCCCGCGTATCCTGCAGAAGACCGGTGTGGCAGGCAAAACTGCGGTCCCCGACACGAACAGTGGGCCCTTCCCTGCTCACCAACGTGTCGCAGCTGACGGCAATACGGCGCAGGCGTCCAACGGGGAGGAGGCGGGCGGCCACTTGCTCCAGCGCCACGTCCAGCAGATAGCAACAGGCAAGCAGCTCGTCAAGGGCACTGCCTTTGAGCCGCCTTCGATAGGAAAGCAGCATACGGTGCGGTGCCGACGAGCGCAAGACGAGGATCGCATGAACGCAGCTGCCGCTGCACAATCCGCTCTCAAGGACAAGGGCAGCAGTGCAGGTGCCGCTCCACCAGAGTCGCGGCGCCGGCGGAGCGGCAATCTGGAAGGTCTCTATGCTGAGATACTGCGGCGAACTCAGCAGAACCGCCGCACCATGTTGCCTACCACCATCCCGCCAGCCGCTGTCCCACCGCAGGCGCTGCCTCTCCAACCACCAGGGGCGGCAGTAAGAGCAGCGCGGCCGACCACGGAGCGTCGCAGCGGACGGCCGCACCTGTCCTCCGCAGAGCCGGCACCATCCCAGCGCGGCTCCGGTGTTAACCCTGGCGTCGCGCCGCGCCTGCCCCACACCGCGCCACAGCCGTGGTCGTCCTCGCAGCCGTGCATCCCCATCTCCCATGAAGAGACGCTAAGCGACAGCGAGATGAGCAATCGCAACGGGTACCGCACACCCCTCATGTACTCAGCGCCACAGCGCGAGCAGCAGGCACCGACGCCGCTGGCCAGGGCAGGAGCCACGGCCACTGGTGGCGCAGGGCCTCGCCTCTCCAACTCCGTTCTTCACCCTAGCCCCGGTGTTCCACAGCCGTACCAGCAGCAGGTTGTGCCGCCGAGACTGTCATTTTCTCTGACGCGTGGTCCCCCTCCGTTGGCGGGAGGAGGGCGGCCGGTAGAGCCGAACCAGCACCTCGACAGCGCATCACCGCGTCCACAGCAGCAGCAGCAGCAGCAGCAATGCCCTTCCCCACACGTAAGGCCAGGCTACGGTGTGGCGGCGGCGGCGTTGAGCACCGGTAGTCACATGCCTGAGTACACGTCTGGTCGCTCTGGCAAGTACACGAGTGCCGTCTTCGCACCGCCACCGCCACCGGCTAGCGAGCTGGACCACCTTCGCCGCAGCAGCGGCGGAAAGCCGTGCGACTGCGTCTCCGGCTCACATGCGCCTCCCCCACCACCAGCGCGAGCGCAGCCCTCTCAGCATCCACTCTCCTCGTCTTCCTATGGGAGCAGCGCCTATCGGCGCGATGACGAAGACGGCGAGGGGTACAATGCTGCACCGTTCGACTCGCACTACCCTGCGGACGAGGCACACGCCGCTGGCACACACGCGACGAGTGTCACAGTGACCGCTGTCGGTAGGAACAGCGCCGGGGCGCCGGAGCAGCACAGCTGTGCCACGCATGTGCACGGAGCGCCACAGGTGAACAACGGCACCGGCTCGTCGTCCCAGCAACGAAGTCGCTCGTGGCAGCACGCTGAAGTAAACCTGCCGCAGCGCACGGCAGCCGTGCACAAGGAGAACCTGCGGGCTGAGGGGATGGAGCGGCCGCACGACGAAGGCCGCTCTCATCATCGAACGCACGGCTCGGCGCTGCCGCCGCCGCCCCACCCACCTCCAACCACCTCCGCTGCCGCATCCTCCTCCACTGCACAGCGCACGGCAGCAGGTGCTTCCGGCCACTTGCGCTATGGCAGCAGCAGCAACGCAGTCCACTCCACTACACTGCGGACGCCATCTGCGGTGGCCAACGCGCCAACACCGACCTCCCACGCGGCCTTCGTCACCTCACAGGCGGAGTACAACGAAGCCCTCATGAGCACCAGCTCGTGTACCACGGACACGCAGCCGGTCGCCGTGTCGGAGTGCGGCGAGGACGAGATGATCACTGACGAGGACGACGGCCTCGTGAAGAAAGGTCCCCCAGTGCTGGTCCTCGGAGATGAGGTGTTCACACCGGACGGCTACGAGTACGTGAAAGAGGGTGACGAGTACGCAGAGTACGACGAACAGTCCAACACAGAGAGCGAAGACAGCAGAGGCAACCACCAGGAGCTCGAGGAGGAGCGCTGAACCGGAGAGCAGCAGCAACTGCAGCAGCACAATCACCTTCGACGACGCCGAGGAGGAGCCGCGCGGTGCCACGAACGCAAATGCCGGCAGTGCCGAATAGGATGTGCTGAAGGTGTGCCTGCTCCATCTCTCACTTCCTTTCGCGAGACGGCTGCAGCGCGGGTGGGGAGGATGGTGTGCGCACCACCCTGCGCCTCTGCAGCCGTCGTGTGTATGTGTATATCGATGTGTGTGTGTGTGTGTGTGTGTGTGTGTGTGTGTGTGTTCATGTATGTATCTACGTGTGTATTTCTCTAGGTGGCCCATTCTCGCTCTTGCGGTGTCCGCCCACCTTCCACCATGCCGGCCGCGCCTCCGCCGGTGATGTGCGCTCTCTTTCCTTTCTTTTTCGCTGCCACGTCAGCGCGGTAGCGGCTGCGATGCTCCCATACCCGTCATGCGCTCACAGGTACGGCGACAAGAGGCTGCCGCTCACCCGCCCCTTGCTTGCAGCTCTCGCACTGAGCGGGAAGCAGGAGAGCCGATACTTGGCGTGCTGCGCGGACAACAGGATGCAGCCCGCGACGCAGAAAAAGCATGTGTGGTTGCCGTTGTTGCGGGCGCGCTCTCCCTCCGCATGGCGCCTAACACGGTCCCTGCCGCGGTGGAGAACGGCATTCTGCGACACATCGGAGCCGATGTGCGGGCGCTGCGGGCTCGTCGCGTGTGCCTCATATTTCGGTCTGCCTGTGGCCATTGCGGGTTGGAGCACAAGGACGGAGTCGGCAAGGTTGCCAAATCAGCAGCGCAGAAGGAGGGGACGCCAACTGCGTGGATTACAGGTCTCGTCACCGGTCTTCGACGCCAGGTCCGACATCCCCCGCAGCCGCGCTACACACGCCGAGACAAGATATTCCTGGCGGCAGTCGTCCCACACCAGATGAACAAGAATGCTGAGCTCACGAAACGGCCGGAGAACGTGCGGGGCCGGCCCCGCACGTGCTGGTGTTCGCACGTTGGATTCCTGCAACGGCGGGTGAGAGGCGGCGGCAAGACGGTGTGCTGCCCACTGCCAAGCTGGTATTGTGGTGCCCCCTCCCCGCTTGTGCCTTGCGATGAGGGGGCGGCATACCAGGCGTTGCGCCCAGTATGCCGCGCGCGAGACTCGTGGATCGCTCGAGGCCCGAAGCACACCTCGCTGCACGCGATGATCTTGCATGCAGTGACCTGATGACGCACGTCTCACTCGCACTGCACAGGCTTCCCCCGTTGGGTGTCGATGACCGCCCCCTCCCCCTCTCCCTTCCCGACCACCCTCTGTGCCCCCTCAGTGCGCCACGCTATGCGCTCTGTGTGCGCGGGTACATGCTTATCCGCTGGCCCCCTTCTGCTTTACCACACCCACTCCTGTCAGAGGCTTGCGGCTGCAGGGGAGGGCGGAATGCCACCTGCCGCCAGAGACTCACCGCAACGTTCCACCCGTCGTCGCACATACGGGTAAGCCATCCAGGCACACCCCTCCTCCCCCATCCTGCAGACGCCAGCGTCTCCGTGAAGCAGGCGCCGCGATGCAGAGAAAGTGAGCACTGCGAGCACGCGCTGTCAAAGCACAGTTGGCATGGCGCATCGCATCTGAGCAACGCGTGCAGAGGTCAGCCGGGCGGGAGTGATAGGCGGGAAAGGGTGCGGCAAGACCCTATACTAATCAGCCCTCGCCACCGTGCATGCGTGCGAGAAGCATGCGGCATCTCCCTACATCCGACCAGATCTGCACTAATGCAGCACAGATGCCGGAAGCTTGACGAGAGAACCCCGAGTTACGCCATCGAGTCATCGGGAGTCCACGGTGGAGAGCCCCTGCACCGCATTACGGGATGCCGCTACTTGAGGTGACCGAGGGAGAAGCATGCCATAAGCCGACAGAGCACAGGGCCTCAGAGGGCCCTGACCCGAGGCTGGCTGCCGTTCTCCCTGAGCACATCCGGCATGCACCTATGCCCACCCCCTCCTACCCGCGCAACCGATGCCCTCGCTTTCTGCCCTCGAGCAGGACCCTGGAGGTGGTCCGCAGTGATCGAAGCGTGCGGCTCACCCGTGCGCGTCTGGCGCCACTCGCACAACACGCATCCGAAGAACGAGCGCGGGTGTACAAGCCGAGCCCGTCAGACGCGGGGTCGAGATTCAACAGAAGGACGGTTCGCCCCAGATGACCAGGACTCAGCCGTGGTCCAGCAGCGACAGGTAAGCTGTGGCTGCGTGTGACGCATACACGGGGTGCGTGCCGGCACGTTCGTGGTGGTAGGATTAGCACGGTGTGAAACAGAAGCCTCTCGCTTCTCTGTGCGTGGGTGGGGGTGGGGTGGTGGGGGGGGGGGGGGGCTCCATTGCTGTGGGAGTGAGACACTGGCTGCTGCGGATTGCGGCGCCGGTGTAACGCCTGCGACGGATCATACGCGCTTGCCCACACGTCCCTCACCGCCCGCGCACGCGCACTTTCCTTGCCGATGCTGCCGGCAGCGCTGTGCCCGCCCTCGCTGTTTCCCTCTCGTTTTCTTCGCCTCGCTTGGCCCGTTGGTGTTTGCGATCTCACCTTCTTCTGTGCAATTCGTGCACCCGGGTGACGGGTGGGGGGCAGGGGAGGGGGCGCACACCGCAGCGCGTGGTGCCTCAGCGGCCAGTGCACGCCCACTCTCCGGGTGGAAGCCGAGCAGACCTCCCCCTCCCCCCCCCATCCTATCTCCTTGCCGGTGCCGGGCCACTTCGCGTGGTGGCAGGGTCAGGGTGCCTAGGACGTGAGAGGGGGAGGTCAGAGCAACCGGCGGCCGTGCACACGCTTGTACGATCCATATGGACGGGCGACGTGCCAGCGTGGTTGGAGCGTGTCTCCCCGACCCGGGCCCCCCCCCTCACACCGCCTACCGCTGCTTGGCACCACGCGGATAGGGGGGGGGAGAGGGAGGGGAGGTGCCTGTGGCAAGGCCGTGGGCGGGCGGCGTGGACTGGAACTCACCTCGCATGGCAGAAAGATGGACCGACCGGACGGAGAGAAACCACAACGAGGCGTTCACACCTCTGCCGCGGTTTCTTCGCAAGCCCAGCTCGGCTCTCACGGAGGCTGAAGGATCTCGAGAGGGAGCGCGAGGAGGGCGAGAAAGCTGCTGTCCACTGCTGGTGGTTCTTTCAGGAGCATGCGTCCGTGTCTCCGTGCGTGTGTGTGTGTGTGTGTGTGTGTGTGTGTGTGTGTGTGTGTGTGTGTGTGTGTGTGTGTGTGTGTGTGGTAAGCAGCAGAAGAGGAGACGTGCCCACGGACAACATCCAAAGCACGAGGCAAGAAGGTAGGCGCTGCGGCTCGCATGGACGCCGGGGCAGATGAATGAGGCGGTGCGTCATGGCCAAGGGCGAGGATCCCGCTCATGTGGCGGGCTGGGACGACCGTCAGGACGCGGTCGAGTGGTGGTGGACGGAGGCAAACGACTCCAGGGGACGCCAACGATTGGAAGCTGCTGCTGCTGTGGCGGCGGCGGCGGCGTCCTCAACTGTGGGTCTCCCTCTTTTTCCGCGCTTCTCACCAGGCCGACGACGACGACGCCGCCCGCCCGCCCCCCCCCCTCCTCCTCCTCCTCTGTTCCTCAGCCGCCACCTCCACAGCATGCCGTGGTTATGGTGCACATGCGTCAAGATGCAGATGTACTACACGCCTACTGCTCTCACGTGTCCTCTCTCCAACTCTCTCGCTGCGCATGTGGGCCACATCATCGTTGGCGTGGCGGCGCTGCTGCCTTATTCTATGCTCCTCTTTCTCACTGTGATGTGCAACCCGCGCAAACATGAGCCCGTGCTCCGAGCACAGCGGATACGTTGGTTGACTTTCCACTCGCTCATGTTCCGACTTCTTCGATGCATCACCGCCTCGCCGGCTGTGGCAGCAAGCGTCGCAGTCGCAGCAGCCCAAACACCGACCAGCCTGCGCCCTGCTGCGGTGTGCCGCCGTGGTGTTCACTTAGCACCGTCCGTACTAGCCGCGTCGGCACCACCGCCGCCGCCGCAGCAGCAGCAGCAGCCGACTTCCGCCGCAGTACCGGCAAGCACCGCCACGTCGACGACGACCATCGCGGCTGGTCCCTACCGCCGCGTCGGGAATGTGTTCATCGTTACGTGCATCGACCACCCCTTCAAGTTCTCGTGGGAGGTGAACCGCATGCTGCGCGAGCTCCGCCTGGAGTTCATGGGGCAGACTACCGTCGTGCCGGACATCCCGCCAGTGCGAAAGCGAATTTGGCGGGTGCGCCACGTTGTCCGCGTCGACCAGCTCGACCTCGACGAAGCGAAGGCGCTCATCGGGATTCCGGAGCACATCTCATTTCGTGATTTGGCGGGGCAGATCCCACCAACGTTTGGCCGGGGCGGCTCCGTCGCCAACCCGCACATGCGCAGCAAGATGAACTTTATGCGACTGCGGCGCATGCGGCTGCGTGACGTGATGCACCGCGATCAGCTTGAGAAACGGCTCCTGGAAGAAAGGCATCATGCACTGCAGCAGCAGCAGCAGCAGCAGCAGGGTGGTGGCGAAGCAGCAGCAGCAGCAGCAGCGACGACTGCGTAATACTCTTTTTATTATGCCTTCGTCACGGGTCGGAGGAGGGCGTGCGTGTTGCGGAAGCGTGAGAACGGGAAGGATCGATGGGTTTGCTTCCATGCGTGCACGCTAATCCGTACAAGCGCGTTGTCGTCTGCGTGAAGGTGTGTGGGTGTAGTTTCGTGTGCGCCGGCTGGAATCCGCGTAGCCCTCCCTCTCCCAGCGGATGAAGGGAAGAGGAAGTGATCAAGGAAGAACACGAACGCGTTGCTGCGTGCGCGGAGCTGGATGAGTCCTCGCAAAAGACGACCCGCCAGCTACCGTGTCTGGACGTAGTGGATGTAAATCATCCCTGCTGGGTACTCCCACGGCAGTGGTGGTGGTGGTGGCTAGTCCGTGCCTTGGGGCCCTCGAGCAGCGTGTTCCCTGTCGTGCTCGTGACGCGGTCACCCCGCCCATCGCTTCTCCGATCTCTCCACCCTCTCTCCACCTCTGCCTCTGTCTCTCTCTTGCACGTACTTCGCGTCGTCGGCCTCTACACGTGCGCACAGTGTCGTCCTCCTCCACGCTCCTGCCTGTGGGTTGCGCGGTGCGTACGTGCGTCACCTGAGTGTGCTGGTGCCTGTCTTTCGCGTCTCTACCACTGCCTTTACAGTGCAACCTACTTGGGGCGTTTCATTTTGTGCGGTTGCGTGCTCCGTCGTGCCTGCTCACAGACGTTGTCTTTCTGCCTGTGCCCCTCCGCCACCCTCACACCCACACCCCTCACACCACCACCCCTCATCGTTCCCGTCGCTAAGCATGCAGCAGCCATGCTTCTTTGCCGCGCGCTGTGGCGCACAGCGGATTTCGCGGCTGGCGACAGCAGCGGCAGCAACAGTGTCGTCATCGCCCGCGATAATGCGCTGCGCCATGAGCAGCAGCAGCAGCAGCAGCACTAGCAGCAACGGCCTGCTCACGGTGCACGCCTCAGCAACCGCCATGCACGCCCTCCATTCGGGGTCGCTGCCTGTGTCGTCGACGCTGACGCAGCGGAACCTGTCGGCGCTTGCGACAAGCCTGACCGCCCTTCGCACGATGCGCGGCGCCGCTACCATTGTAGTTCCGGCGCGCGCCTCGTTCTTCGCGGGAGCCGCGGTCTCGCCAATGGCGACAGCGTGCTCGTCGCTCTTCGCTGCGCAGCGCTGCTACGGCGTCGCCAGAGCCACCCGCGTTGCGCTCTCCCCAAAGAAGAGCAACGAAGGCAGCGGCCAGCTGCAGGGCGTCAACAACCTCGAACGCTACAAGGGAGAGGAAGAGGACGAGCAGAAGAATGGCGGTGGCAACGAGCAGGAGAACCCGTTCAACATGAACTCCGGTCCAGGCTACCTGCCCTTCCCCCCGCCCTTCCACACCATCAACATCGTCATGATCCTCTTCCTCGCCAACGTGATGTGCTACCTGATCATGAACCTCGGCAATGACGACTGGCGTGACTTCGTGGTGGAGCACTGCACTCTTTCACACGAGAACTGGACACGCATCTACCCCCTCTTCACGAACGCCTTCTATCAAGAGAACATCCTCCAGCTGCTCATCGACTGCTGGCTGCTCTGGCAGTTCGGCGACACGATGCTGGGCTTCCTGGGCAACACGCGCATGACCTTTTTCGCGCTGCTGTGCACGCTCGGGGGCAGCGTCATCCATGTGGCGCGGCAGAAATTCGAGCTGTACTACGGAATGGACGAGCTGGAGGTGCGTGGCCGCTGCTACGGACCAAACCCGTTCATCATGGGTCTCGTGGCGATCGAGGGGCTCATCTTCCGTCACCTGAACTTCATTCAGCAGCCGCCGATCCCCTTCCTCGTGCTGACGGCGTTCGTTATGGTGATCGACGTTTGGCGCATCTTCACGACGAAGCCGGAGGAGCACGGCGCGGCCACCGGCGGTGCCCTCATGGCGTACCTCTTCTGGGCCCTGCCGACTCGCATGCTGGGTCTCGACAAGCTCACTGCCACGCTCTAGGCCGGAAAGAACGCAAGGCGGCAGAGAGGAGGTGCGAGGGATGGCGATGATGATGATGATGCTGAGAGCAGCGGCTATGGCGGCATACGCCGAACGGTGCAGGCGCATCGAATAAACAGCGCCCTATCAGGCAGAGCCCCACGCCAGCAAATCTGTGGTGTGCTGGGTGCTAGGGGGAGGGAGAGGCTTCAACGGTCATTGCCGGATAGCGTGCGTGCTTCATCCATTCTCTGTCCTCTTCGGTTTTTTTTTGCTGTCCATGCGCCTCCGAGTGCGCGTGCGAGTGCACGGCGACTTGTACGTCGCAGCAGCGCTGATCACAGCGTAAGTACTCAGAATGAGGGGAGGGATGATAGGTATGATGGCCGGGGAGACCGGGGCTGCGGCGGTGGTGGTGGTGGTGGTGTTGGTGAAGCAGAGCGCCCGCACGTTCAACACAAAGGTAAGATACCTGTCTATGCGTGGTAGTGAACACGGAAGAGAGGACAGGCAGCGGTGCTGTTGTACGGCGAAGCCATCGGCGTGCCACCTCCATCCCTTCCCGGTCCGACGTCTCCCATCCCGTTCTCTCCCCTGTTGGTCGACTGACGTAAGCGTAATAAGAAGGAAAACCCATCGAGCGAGCATCACGACAAGCCCAGCGACGACGACACAGGGTGCCAACTAGAACAGGGCGTGCAGGCAGCTCTGTGCATGTGTGTGGGCATGTGTGTGTGTGTGTGTGTGTGTGTGTGTGTGTGTGTGTGTGTGTATGTGCGTGTCTGGGGGGAGAGGCGGAGAGGATATGTGATGCCGACACCCGCACGCGTCCAGGCGCAGTCGTGCACTCTTTGTGAGCACCCCACCACGTTTTGCATGTCGACTGGTCACCGCTCCTCCCGTGCAACCGTTCTCCTCCCGTCTTTCCCTCCCTTCCTGTCACGGCATCCCGCTGACCCTTGTTCAACACGCGCGTGTACACATGTGCGGCACTCTTGCGTTCGCGGATGGTTGCACGGGAATCTTCCGGTCGCACCCGCCACTCAAGTCATGCTGTCGATCGACGGAGAATAGAAGCTGCAGCAACACGCACGTAAGACATCGGTGTGGCTCACCCCGCTGGCTACTGTAAGTTGTGTACGTATTTGCCCGCCGTGCATCGTGCGTTCTCAAGCAGCATCAGCCCGTGCTAAGCGCAGGTGGCTCAACATCTTGTTCTTTCTCACTCCCGGCGCCCCCACCCCCTCCTCTTCTGTCGATCAGCGGCGCAACTCGTGTCTCTGCCCGAGAGAGCGTGCGAATTTCGTGTGCATGCAGTGCCTTCGACCGGTCGCACATGCTTCTCGAAGTCCTTGCGGAGTGAGGTTAGGGACAGCCCGGGCAGAGTCATTGAGTGTGCACACACGTTGACGCGGCACAACGGCCACACGCACGTATTTTCCTTCCTTTTGTTAGGCTAGCAAGCCTTCTGAGCGGGATGAGCGCTCCGCCATCGCAGCCGCACTCGATGTGGGTACGCCGAGGGCACAGCACACACGACGCCGCCGCCGCTCTCTTTGAGGAGATGAGTCATGCGGCGCGGACGGGAGGCGGAGCTGGTGCATTACCAACGTCCTTGCTGACAGCGGCACCGCGGTCGCATGTGCAGCACTTGCGTGGCAGTCGCTGCGGGGGCACCGCAGCTGATGCCTCGTTATCGCAACCCTCCTACAGCACAGGCCTGTCGCCGGCGGCAACGACAACCACGACAGTCACGTCGCCCAGCGGCGGCCACACGTCGCTGCCACTAGCGCTGCCCAACCCCCTTCCGACGCCGTCCGCGGCGACTCCGTACTTTTACGTACATCGCCTCGGCTCTCGGAGGTCGGCTGTAGGCCAGTACCACGTGAATTGTCACAGCCGCGGCGGGAGTGATCCGGCTGCGGCGCCACACGCATGGGGCGTGCCGCCGTCATCCCCGACGTACCCCCCGCCGCCGTCGCGGAGCAACTTGTTTCCAGGCCTTGTAAGCGCCGCTACCGCCGGCGCCCCGATGGACATCGAAAACGGCGCCGGTCACAACAGTCCGGGCTCCCTGTCAACATCGTCGCAGTCTCTCACTGCCTCCACGGGACTCGGCGGCGGCGCTGGAAGCGGTGCAGTGGGGGGATCGCACCTCACGACGCCACCTACCACGCGTGGCACGCCTGCTGCTGCTGCTGCTGCCACGCCAGTAGCGGCGCCCGTGTATGTGTGGCACAGCTCGAGCTCGATGGCCGGAGCGGCGCCATGGCTGCGCTTGCATCGGCCCGCCAATGCCGCAGCAGCCTGCGTAGGAGGGCGACGGGGATCGGCGGCACCAGCGGCCGGGACCAGCGGAAGGACTGGCGGCGTGTGGACACCACAGAATCCAGGCAGCAGCGGGGTCGGCACGCTGGCGTCGCCGCCGCACCCCACTTATTCGCTGACGCTGCTCGAGCACGCGCACCTCAGCACCGTCTTTGGAGCAGCCGACGAAGACGCCGCCCAGCGGAGCTCCACTGGCGGTCTGAGCGGGAGGGACACGGGTGGTGGTGTGCCAGCGATGACAAGAGGTCTCTCGCAGCCGCACCATCAGCAAGAGCTTCACGCTGATCCTGTCGCCGGCAGTGGCGCTTCGGGATCACTGTCTGCGGCGCTACCCCTCACCCTCGTCCCGCCGTTCCGCTTCGCACGCGTGGAGTCCGGGGTGTACCGCGGCGCCTACCCCGTCCTGCGGAATTTCCCGTACATTCGGCGGCTGCGACTGCGTACGATGGTGTCGCTCATTCCTGAGCCGCCGACGTACGACCTCAAGTGCTTCGCGGAGGCAGAGCACATCCAGCTGCACCACATCCACGCCGAACGCGCCAAGGGCGAGGTGCAACTGTTGCCGTCGGAGCTGAGCGAGGCGCTGCAGCTCATCATGAACAAGGATATGCACCCCCTGTACATCCACTGTCTGGACGGCCGTCACGTCACCGGTCTCGTCATCATGGCGCTGCGCAAGCTGCTGCAGTGGGATGCGAACGTCGCCAACGCCGAGTTTCAGCGCTTCACCCGCGAGGTGCAAGATGAGGCGGCGTTCATTGCTGACTACACCGGGCCTCTCCTAGTGCCACCGCACTTGCCGGCATGGCTCTGGGGTGGGTCCATCTACGACGCTGCCACTGGCCAGCAGAAGCGTCTGCCTACAACCATACGGCTGCGCTTGTCCACCGCGGTGTCCGGTGGGGCCGGCAGCGCCGCGGCCACAGCGGGAGGTGTGGCCGCAGCACCTGGAGCCGGGCTCGGTTGCGTTTCTGCGTCCGCGTCCGGTGGTGCATCATCGGTCACCGGTACTGGCCCCGTGAATGGCCCGCTGAGTGCCGCGAGCGTTGCCGTGGGCCACAAACCGAAGGGGACGATGCGCGGCCCTAGTGGCGATCTCCGTTCACAAGCCGCAGCACCGTGGATGTGCGTACCGCAGGCCGAGACGGTGGCCGCAGACGGGCAGCATTACATCGATGTTGACCGCCTTCCTGTCGCACCGCCGCTACGCGGCAGTCTACCGGGCGCCGCGGCGCCGCAGTGGATTCCATCGGCGGAGCCGTCAGCCGCCGCGAGCACCGGCACTGTCTCTGGCAGCGGTAGTGGCACCGGCACACTGAACGTGCACCTCCAACTCACCCGGAGCAGCGCGCACTCCTCCCGCTCCACCAGTGAGAAGAGCAACATGGCTGGGCTCCCGGCAGTGGTCTCGGCGGCGGCGGCGGCAAGCTCGACCGGCGGTGTTGGAGGCGATAGCCGCTGGCAGAGCACAGTATCTTGGGATGCGCTGCAGCAGCATCAGCGGCGGTTGGCCTCCTCCCTTATCCACAGAAACGCCGCTCCCAGCAAGGGTCCTGGCGCCAGTGGGCTGCTGGATGGTCGTGTGAGCGCGCTCCTCTGGACGCCGGGGCTGATAGTGCCGTCAGCGACTGTCGGCGGCGGCAGCGGTATCCCGGGAAGTGGCCGCGTGAGTGGTGGCTCAGCTGGCAGTAGTGGTGGAGGCGGTGGCGCTGCCGGTGGAAACGCAAACGGCGGCGGTGGGGCAGTGGTTGGGGTCAATGGGCCGCCGACCGGCTCGTCGCAGCCGCCCTCAGCGCGGACACCGAAGCGCAGCTACTCTCGCTGAGCCAGTGCGGGGGCACAAGCGCTTTATGAGTTGTGCGACGTGCCCTCGTTGAGTGTACGCGTGTGCGCGCGTGCGTCTCTCTGTCTGCATGCCTTGGAAATTAACGGCCAGCCGCGGCACGGAGGCGAGCGGCACACAAGCGGCACAACCGAGAGGAACATGTCACTAAAGAGGCCTGCGACACCATCCCACGGTGATGCTGGTTGGCACACAAGGACGTGGGTGCTCGTGCATGTGAGTGCACCTGCGCGCCTCAGCGTGTCTTCCGTCTTGATTCCATGCACGACGCATGCGCGGAACACACGCGCGCACACCGGCACACACACACACACACACACACACGCGGAGAGAGAGAGAGACAACACAACCACTGTCTCCTGTGCAGCCGCGACATGCTCTGCTGCCACCAACTCGCACACCTCATCCTCTACCTACCCAAGTTTCTTCCCTGCATCTGCCCATAAACACACGACAATACTCCACGTGCACACGCGCGCACCCACATCCACACCCACACACACACACACACACACACACACACGTAGTGCGCACGCTTGCAGCACACACGTCCTCTTGCCTGTCCGCCTCAGCGAAGCGTCCTTCACTGTGTCTTGCATCTGCGCCTCTGTTGACCGTGTTTTGGGGGCTCGATTTCGCTCACTCGCGTCTGCTTCTGCCTCCCCCTCACCCACCCACCACCACGCTGTTCCCGCGTGCGTTCGTGTGCACGTATGCGTGCAGTAGCCTCCCTCCCCCTCCCCCTTCCCCTCCCCGTGTGTGTGTGTATGTATATGTCTGTGTCTGTGTGTGAGTGCGCGCGTGTGTGTACCTCCTCCTCTTCCTCCCCCTCCCCCTTCTTCCTCTTGGTGTGATCGCTCATTGTCGTGTCTGTGGTGCTGTCGACTCTTCTGCACACTCTGTGTGTGTGTGTGTGTGTGTGTGTGTGTGTGTGTGTATGTGTGTGGGGGTGGGTGTGTGATCCTCATATCAGCGCACCTCCAAGGTATCTGTGCGCGAACCCCACTGCGTACTGCTCCTCCTCCCTCCCTCCCTCTCCCCCTCTCCCCCCCCCTCTCACTCGCCTTCTCGGCTTCTTCGTTCGTGCTCGACACCGCATTATCGTCCCCACCACCACCGATCGACCGCTCCTTCCCCTCTTGTCTCCCTTGCGTGTGCGTGTTTGTGTTTTTGGTCCACTGGACAGTGTGGGGTAGTGCCACGCGCCGTCATACTCGTCGTGGTGGGCCGCTGCTTCCCTTCTCGAGCACACAGACAGAGAGCAACCGCCCCGTCCCCGCGCCTCGTTTCCTTCTCTCCTCCCACCACGCCACTCTTCTCGCTCGGCCGTGTGTGCGTGTGCGTGAGCAGGCGTGAGACGGTGCTTTCAGTGATCGAGGTTTCGATTCTCAAGGATGGACTCCGCCGCCCGTGACCAGGCGCATGGGCCCGCGTCAGGGACCGACTCCTCCCGTGCATCTCGTCGCCACAATCACCGCGGCAGCGCCGACGCAGGCCGAAACGGCGACGCTGAGCCATCCGGGAGCCACACCAGCAGCTCGCGGCATCATCGCCACCACCGCCATCACCGGCCGGACGACAGTGAACACAGTTCGCGCCGCCACAAGCACCGATCCCACCGGCAGATGAATAGTGCGCAGGTCGATGGCACAACAGCCGTACCGAGCGAGGACAATTTCGCCGCATCCAGCGCCAAGGAGCGTCAAGGCTCGCAGGCGCAGGAACCGCAGCAGCCTTCGCTAGACGACGAGGCGCCGAGCAGCTGCGTCAGCACCCATAGCTCGCGACTGCCACCCCGAAGACATGAGCGGCTTTCCGTGACGGAAGCACCTCGAGAGCCGCAGAGATCATTCGCCTCACCCGCGTCATCCACCGCGGTGCCGGGCTCCAGCGCCGCCAGTGAGACGATTCGCAACGGAGGTGCGCTAACAAGGCGGAACGGTGCTGCGGTCCTGCTGGCAACAGACTCGGCGGCGATCAATGGTCACATCTCTGCCGGAAGCTCTGTGGCAGCCGCAGCACCTCCATTGCCGCCGTGGGGCCGGAAGTCGTCGTCGTCACGCACCTTCTCAGAGAAGCCGCCGGCTGAGAAGAGCCGTGATGCTGCGGACGGCGCCGCACCAGCCTGGAAAACGCCAGCACGCCAGCAGCCCCCACCACCACCGGAGACGGTCGTCGCATCCCCATCGCCGGCCGCAGCTTCCCTGGCGTCGCTCGAATCTGCCGTCATCAAAGCCGACGCGATGGTGCGCTCTTGGCAGCAGTGCATCGACACGAACATGGAGAATCTTTCGTCATCTCTTGCCTCCTCAGTCTTTCGCTCGGGCCACAGCGCCGCACCCGGTGCGGCGCCACCACCCGCTCCGCCGTCGACGTCCGCCTCCCCGGCACACCTCAGAGATGCGGCGGAGGAGGCGTCGCAGACAAGTTCAAGACTGAAGAGGACGTCACAAGCACCGAGTCGGAGCGGCGCCGGCGAAGTGCACAGCAAGGCCAGTAAAGACTCTGCCGAGGACGGCATGAACCCCGCGTGCCACCAGTCCGCCGCCGCCTCGTCGGTTGGCGTGCCCGCCACAGCCGAGGCAGTCGTCACCACGCGTCAGCCGCCGTCTGTGCGCTCACGCACGTCGTCTGCGGTGGTTGGGGTTGTGCGCAGGGGCAACGCCTTGGTGCGTCCTGAGGTAGGGGAGGAACACGGCGCCACAGGGAGCTCGGCGAGCTCGGTGTATCAGCGCCTACCGAGGGCGGACCCGTTCGACAAGGAGAGCGGAAGCAGCTCTCACTGTGACAGCGGCGCGCTCCCGCCACCTCCGGCCTTCTCGTCGTTCGCGTCGGTGCCGTCCGTTGCCGCGGCCGACGCCGCCGCCACGCCGAAGAGGGCCCGAGGCTCTGCGAACCATCGCTCCTTTAGTGGCTCGTGCGGCGGCGCGTTGCCGCCGCAGCGGCGCGATCATCAAGGGAGCGTCACCAGCCGCACCACGGCAGGCTTTGAGCCCTTCCACCTACACACGGTGCACCGCAGCGCAGTCCGGCGATCGATGTCACCTTGCTGCGCACCGCCGGACCCGCTTTCCAGCATGCCTGCGCAAGAGCGGCAGCGGCTACTGAACCTGCCACATCAGCTGAGCACCGCACCCGGTACCTCGCGCTTAGATATGAACTTCGAGCAGGACGTGAAGGAGCTGTACAGGCAGATGCACCTTGTCGATCCGCACCTGCTTAGCCGTCCTGGGCGGCGCCAGTTTTACATCCCAGAGCAGGCAGACCTGTTCGGCATGTACCCAGAGCCGCCGATGACAACGGACGAGGACGGCAACGAGATCGTCAAGTACCTCGCGCCGATCCCGATCCGAGCGCAGAGCTTCGTGCCGTCGCAGACGCGGAAGTCGTCACAGTCGCCACCGATGGCTCCTGCCTCCGGCGTGCAGCACGGGAAGGCGGCAGGAGCTGATGCAACTGACGGCAGCAACAGCGGTAGGGCGGTGGTTCGCCCCGGCCGCGGTCTCTCCAGTTTTGTCGTCGGGTACGGCGAGGAGACGACGGCGAAGGGGCGCGGCGGCCTTACGCAGCCGCGCGGTCGCATCGTCAGCGACATCACCGCGCCGTACCGACGCAACATGGCGGCTAACACAGGGCGCACCGGCCACATCCAGCGCGAGTCGCTCATGGCCAACTGCCTACCCCCACCATGTGGCTCAGAGACGCCACTGCCAGCCTCGGCGAGGTCGTTGTCGTCTGGCATGATGGCGGCGGACGAGTCGCAGACCTCGACACCGTTCACCATCATGCGGCCCACGCCATCCTCAGAGCTGAGTAACAACATCCCAGTATCGGACAGCGAGTACGGCTATGCGCAGGTGACGACAGCACGCATGATGCCTACGGCCGCACCGTTGCAAGATCAGCAGCAGCCGTGTGTCAATGCCGTGGCGGCGTTCGTTGAGGACGAGGAGTACAGCTACAGTGTGCAGTCCGCTACAGTCATGGTGTCATCGAAGCCGACGCTCACGGTGTCCGCGGCAGTTGTCGCTCACTCATCCCTGGGGGGTGGCGCAGGAAGCAGCAGCAGCAGCCACAGCGAAGGCATCTCCCTGCAGGTGAAACCCACCGTGGCACCACCGCCGACGTGCGTTGATGCTAACACTACGATGGTGCTCGATGCGGGGCCGAAACTTACGGCCACGTCGCGTCCGACCAGCACCGATGGCGCTCCCGCTGCCGTGGCGGAGCGGCGAAGCCGCCCAGTGCGCAGCGGTGAAGGGGCGGTGAACGCGGCAGAGAAGGCGTCTGCGTCATCTTTGGCTGCCGCAAGCGTCTCTCTTCTCACTGAGGCCGTCACGGGCGCTAGCAGCTGCAACAACAGCAGTGCCGTGGCCAGTGCTGTCGCTGCTGGTGGGCCCAGTGAGCCGAAGAAGGCACCAAAGGACTCGCGGCGAAGCACAGGAATCGTCAAGTCACTTCTGCTGCCGCAGCAGGCAGAGCAACTGCAACCGGGAGAATCAGAGGCGGTCGCGGCCGCCGCCTC
Source organism: Leishmania major strain Friedlin (assembly GCF_000002725.2). Classification (NCBI taxonomy): domain Eukaryota; phylum Euglenozoa; class Kinetoplastea; order Trypanosomatida; family Trypanosomatidae; genus Leishmania; species Leishmania major. The sequence goes on along the minus strand of NC_007245.2, from coordinate 323,165 downwards.
ACAGTCGACGGCACCGACGCCCAAGACAGCACCATCGTCTGTCATGGACAAGTCGACCCACTCCCTCGCCTTCAGTGTGACGGCGTCGTCGACCGTCGTGGATCCGTCGACGGAGCCGCCGATCCCCACCGCGCGCCGGCACGCAGATCCGGTGCCCGTGTCGCTGTCGCCGCTATCCGAGTCGTCGTCGCTGTCGCAGCGTAAATGGCGGGAGAGGATCCAGCCGACGAAGGAAACGCAGGTGTCGCCAGCCGCCTCCGCCGCCGCCACCGCAGCAGCAGCCGCGTCGCCGAGCACATCCCTGGCTGGCACACCACCTGCCCTGCCCCCACCGCCACAAGCGAAGCCGGCAGTAGCCGTCAGCAGTGAACCTGACAAGCCTTCGGCTGTTCACGAAGGCCATGTCTCCGCGCTGGAAAGGTACAGACGCAAGGAGGCGGCCATGTCGAAGAATGGCGACATGCGCCGTGTGTATCGCAGAAGCCGGTGTAGCGAGTCCAGCGCCACCGTGGAGGCTGTGACAGAAGTACCTGCTGCCACAGCGGCTCAGAGTGACACTGTGGCGTGCTCTCCGCCGGGATTGAAGCCGGCGTCCACGCTGTCGATGACCGCCTCCTCCTCGTCCCCGAATGTCGTTGGCGGCGCTGCCGCCGGGCACCGCAGCCGCTGCCGCGAAACCCCGCTCGTCCTCGATCGCGGCACGCAGACGGAGTTCGTCTTTGTGCTGGATGACCTGCAAGGCCGCCAGCTCCAACAACTTCAGCAAAAGCAGCTGCTAAAGAACATGCAGCTCATGCAGTTGCAGCTCCAAAGGCAGCCGCTGCTGATCATTAACGCGGGCAGCTACAGCCCGTCCACCTTCACCACGGCATCTACGCCGCGGATGTCACTGAGTCCGCAACCGCAAACCTCAGGCAGCACGAGCCCTTCTATGAAGCCGCGCCAGTGCTCCGCTGGCCTCTCCCCGACCCGGCAGCGGCGCGGCCACTTGGTCAACGATTCCCGCGCCGTGCGGGATGCGCTGTGGTGGCCAAAGTAATGGGTCGCCGAAGCAAGCGGCCGCCAGCGAACGAAAAGGTGTCTCTCTCTCTCTCTCTCTCTGTGTGTGTGTGTGTGTGTGTGTGTGTGTGCATGTATGTTAGTTGAAGCGTACTGTTGGTCTCCACAAGGGGGGAGTGTGGGTGGTTGGGACGAGTGTGCTCTGAGCCGTGGTAGTGAGGAACGAACGTCCCCCTCCCGCCCGCGCGCGCCAACGCCTCTATCCGTGTTCTCTCTCTCTTGCCAAGCGTCCCCCTTCATGCTTTGTCCTTTCAGCGTCCCTTCCCTCCCCCTTCCCCTTCCCTCTGTGTGGGGGGTGCGGAGGTGTGACGTGTGTGTGTGATGCGATCGTGGCGCGCGTGTCCATGAAGACCCATACACGCATCAAACGAGAAGAAACAAGGAAGTATAACGGGACGGTCACGCCAAAGTGGTGAACGGAAAAGAAGGTGATGGAGGGAGGGAAGGCGGTGGTTGTCAAAACGCATCACCCGCCCGCCCTCGCGCTCCGTGCATATCGCCGGCGTCATGCCTCGTTGGGGCCTCCGTGCTGTCGCTGTGCCCCCCCCTCCCTCCACACACACATACACACACACACCTCCTCCAGTGTGCATCGCGGGCTTCGCAGTGGTGGCGGCGTCGACGGAAGGAAAGGAGGGGGCACTGCGCACCTTCTCTTCGTTGCACGCAAACCTCTGTGTGCGTGTGCGCCGTACACCAGTACTGCCCCTCCTCCCTAAAGAAGTGGATGTCTTGCATCACGTCTCCCCCCCAACCCTCCTCCCCGCCTCGCATGGACGCGCACACATGCGTCTGTATCGGAATCACCATGCCGCCAGCCGCCAGACAGAGGAAGGGCGCTCGCCGCAGCCTCACATTACCCCTGTTATCGCTGCCGTGGCGAAAAATACGTGATCAGGAAGGCGGTGCCGTCTGTGCGGGGCCTGTGCAGCAACTGCCTTGGAAGGTGCGAGCTGAAGCGGCTCTTCAGTCACGCCCATCTCCCCCAGCCATCCGAAGGCGCTACCTTGCCCTCTCCCTCCCCATGCGCACCTCTGCCGCAGCTGCGGTGGCGGCGGCGGCGCACGCCGGCGTGCGTGCGCTCCACACAGCCACTGGTGTCGCGGGCAACAGCTGTGGTGCATCCCCGCGCGCCACCGTCGCACCGCCACCCCACTCGGGCCTCACCTTGCCTTCCTTCACGCGCTGTGGCGCGTCGTCTGCTGCTTTCATCACCCGCGCTCACAGTGTTGGCTGCTGCGGGTGTGCAGCGGCGGTCAAGCAGCACCGACTCTACAGCAGTCACGGCTGCTCCAGCAACAGCAGCGGCAGCTTCGCCGATAGCAGTCGCCCGTACGTGCCTGGGCAGGCGGTGCAGGAGACGTACCCGATCATCCAGCTCCCGGCACGCTCACTGTGGTGCCGGCAATACGCGCTGGACGCTCGTCGGGTGGCCCAGGGCGAGTACGCGGGGCTCATCTCCCAGGTGAGGGAGGCGCGGCACTACTACCAGTACCCGTCGATGAGCGCGCCGCAGACGGGGTGGAACGTGCAGATGTTTACCCTCTTCGACAACTCCGTCTTCATCAACCCCGTCAACCTCGACGAGGAGGTCTGGCGAGCCGAGGCCGCGCGGCAGGGCATGTCATGGGTTGCCTTTGAGGAGGAGAAGATGCGCGAGCTGCGCGCAGAGGGGCTGACCGGGTTCGCCTGGGAGCCGTGCGCGAGCAGCGGGTTTCTGCTGCATTACATTGAACGCCCGCTAACGGTGCGGATGCGGGCGTTGGACGAGCACGGAAAACCGTTCACCGTGACACTGGACAAGATGCGTGCGCGCATGGCGCTACATGAGCTGGATCATCTGCAAGGCGTCCTCTTCACGCGGCGCGTGGTGGACACGGACCACGTCGTTCCAATGGAGGGCTTCGTGACCATGAGCGACTGGAGCGACGACTACCCCTCGCTGGAGGCGCGCAGCACGTTTCTCTACACCATCTTCACCCCGCCGTATCACTTTGTGTCCGACGCCGTGCCGGACGGCAACCTGCTGGACCGCAAGTTCGAGGACGGCATCTACCCCGGCTGTGAGCAGGATCGCCAGCAGCGCATCGAACTGACGGCGATGGAGGAGATTCAGCGCAATGTCTGGCGAAAGGAGAAGGCTAAGCGGAAAGAGGGCGGCCAGCAGTGCGGCCGTGGAGATGTGACGGCGGTGGAGGACGACGACGGCAGTGGCGCCGCTGGCGCCAGATGAATCGGGCACGCACATCCAACGCGGAGTCGCAGGGATGAGGGACGTAGTGCCGTTTGGGGAGGCGAGGCAAAGAAACGGCCACGCAAGGCGCGTCTTGTGCGGGTATGCTGTGTAGGACGGGCGCGTGGCCGTTGGACGTCGGGGTCGCATCCACCTCCACAGGTGCTCGCTCCCGTCTGCTCCTTCTACCGATCTCCTCCTCCTCCGCCCCTCGTCGCCGGTGCTGCGGCGGTGGAGTCGAGAAGAGGAGCCTACAGCAATCACAAGCACGACATGGAGAGAGAGAGAGAGAGCGAGATGACATAAATAAGGTGCGCGAGGGCTCATGACGCTACAGTGCAGATCACCCGACTCATTGCTGGAGGCAGTTCTGTCACATGACACACACACACACACACACCTCCTCCGCCTCCCCCTCTCGCACCGCCGTACACAATACCTTTTTATCTAGAGCGCCCATGCATGCCTGAGGATGCATATATATATATATATATACGTGTGCGTCGCTTCACCAACCAATCATCCCATCCCCTCACTCTTTCTCCTCGCCTTCGTGGTCTACTCGCCACCTCCCCGCTCCTCTCCGCTGACATCCACACACATAAGCAGTCAGCGCACGGAGCAACCCACCCCCACCCCCGGGTCTTGGTGCCGCTATCCCATCCAACGTCATCACCGCCTCTCTTGAGGGCAGACAGACACACACGCACAAACACGCTCACACACAATGGTCCATAAGAAGCAGGCATGGGCGAAGCGGGTGAAGAAGGAGCGCTTCAAGAAGAAATTTCTGACGCGCATGCAGGCGACGCGGCTACTGCAGATGGAGTCCGTTCAGTTCCGCCGCCTCTGCATCCTCAAGGGCATCTACCCCCGCGCCCTCAACCGCAGCAAGCAGAAACAAAGTGGGAACGAGAAGCAGTACTATCTCGCCCGTGAGATCAAGTGGCTGGTGCGCGACCAGATAGCGGAGAAGATGATGGCATATCGGGCATGGGAGAAGAAGGTGAAGCGGGCAGAGGCGATGGGCCGCTCCGAGGACCTCAAGGTGCTGCAGACCTCACGCGTGAAGCCGCGCCACAGCCTGGTGGCGACGATCAAGGAGCGCTACCCATACTTCATCGACGCCATCCGTGACGTGGATGACGCCATGTCGATGATCCACCTTTACGCCTTCCTTAGCCCGGAGATCAAGTCCGATACCACCATCGAGATACATCACTCCCTCACCTCCGGCCTGAGCGAGAGGGCCAAGGAGGTGTGCGAACGCTGGGACCGCTACGTCGCACGCGCGCGTGTACTGACGAAGGGCTTCATCTCCATCAAGGGCTACTACTACGAGGCGATTGTCAAGGGCGAGCGGGTGCGGTGGCTGTGCCCGCACGAGTACGCTCACCGCTTCCCCCCGGGCATCCAGCAATACGTGATGCTCAGCTTCCTCGAATTCTACCTGGAGATGATGAAGTTCGTCCTGTTCAAGCTCGAGTCGGACCTCGCGCGCGATGAGGCGGACCGCCTGGCGGCCGAGGATGAGGAAGGTGTGACCCGCGCGAACGCCGAGGACTTCGCGAACGGTGCGGCGCTGGCCGTGCTGGATGTAGGCGCGAACCAGGCGCAGGCCAAGGCGGTGAAGGAGGCGGAGTCGAAGCGCTCTTTGATGGAGGAAGAGCTGCACAAGGTGCGCGAGCTGTTCCGCGGGCTAACCTTCTTCATATCGCGTGAGGTGCCCGCGAAGCACTTCGCCCTCGTCATCAACGCCTGCGGCGGCCGTGTGGCGACCGACTACGTGCCGTCGAACATCACTCACGTCGTTGTTGACCGCCCCGCGCTGCCGCCAGGGATGAAAAAGCATGACCAGCTGGAGTACGTGCAGCCGCAGTACATCTTCGACTGCCTGAACGCGCGGCTGGTGCTCCCGGTGACGGGCTACCGCATTGGTGAGGAGCTGCCGCCGCACGTGTCGCCCTTCTCTGTCTCCATCACGAACTCCGCCGAGGACAACGCGGCGGTGGTGCAGGTGAAGAAGGACCACCCGAGGATTGTGGGCTACGTGCCGGCGCGCGTGCATGAGATCCGCAAGCTGATCAACCCCTCTTACTCTGCGGTCGACCCAGAGGGGAAGGTGGCGCATCTGGAGGACGAGTACAGCGACGAAGAGTCTCACGTGGCGGTGCCGGAGATGGACATGGAGGACGATGTCTCGCTCTCCGGTGACGAGCTTGCGGAGGCACGCAGGAAGCCGGCGTGGCAGGAAGAGGAGGTCACGGAGGAGGTGCAGCGGCCGAAGCTGTCGGCGTTCAAGGTGAAGAAGCAGCGCGAGATGAACCTGATGAACGCGCCGACGAACGAAGTGGTGGCGCGGCGGCGGCAGGCACTGCGCAAGGCGCAGGAGAAGTCACGTCAGACGGAGACGTCCGAGGCACGTCTGCAGCGCAAGATGAGCGAGGTGAAGCGCCAGGAGGCGGCGACGCGCAAGATGCAGCTGCAGGTCGCCCGCAAGAAGGCAGCACGTTTTTACAAGATGGTCAGCGGTGTGGTGCAGGGCACGGCGAAGAAGGTGGCGACGCTGGAGGCAAAGGCAAAGCACATCGCCGAAGGGAAGCTGCGTAAGACCGAGGATGGCAAGGGACTTGTCAACAAGCGGCTGGAGGCGCGACGGCAGCGAGCTGAGGCGAAGGGCAAGAAGCTCAAGGAGAGGAAGGCTGGCAACCCGTACAAGAAACTGCCCAAGTGGGTGCAGTAATGCCGTCTGCCAGTGTCTGTGTCTGTGCGTCTGCGTCTCCGTGGGTGGGCGTCGGTAAGGCGTAGAGGTTTCCCCTCCCTCGAGCGGTGCCTTTCACACCAGAAGGCGAGGAAGGTCTGCGTGGGAAGCCGACGAGGCATGCGTGTCCGGTGAAGGCGGATGTCCCAAAGAGAGTCATCGCAGGTGCCTTGTGTGTACGCGTGTGTGGGCCCGTCGAACATGCCTGAACCCCGTCTCTCGCTGCGGCTTGGTGTTTGCTTGTCCTGTCCCTTCAGCAAACCAGGGGCAGGATCTGTGGACAGAACGGAGGAGGATGAGGCAAGGCAAGGCCTCTCCTCCCTTTCCGTGCTCGTCCGCCTCCCGCTAATCCACGCAGAGGTGCGCTCGTCTTCCACCACCACCACCACCCCCTCCCTCCCTCACCTCCTCCTCCTCCTCGGGGCACTCCAGAGCGACATGTGCGTGCATGCGCGCATGTCCTGTGTGGAGAGGGGAGGGGGGAGAGAGGAAGCGGGCGTGGCGGTTGGGGCAGCATGCTCGTGCCTCTGTGTCCGTGTAATATCTGTCCGTAAGCGCGCATATAGTAACGTCTACCTTTTTCGTTAAGTGAACGAACTCTCCCCCTCCCCACTCCCCCCCCCTCCGTAGAAGCTATCGTTGAGCACGAGGAAGTGCAGCTGGAACCAGGGTGATGCGAACGGCCGCGACGCCTTGACGTGGGGCGAGTGCGTGCGAGGCGGAGAGAGAGAGAGAGAGAGAGGGCGTCGGCAAGCAAGGCCCTCCACCCTTCGTCCCTTCTCTGACAACCTCCTCCCCTTACACACACACACACAAACACGTGCTCGTCCCTCTGCATGGGACGTCCGTCTTTGTCAAGTAGTGAAGAAGTGACCACCTCACCACCCACTGCCTTCCTCCCCCTCCTCCTCCTCCTCCTTGCTGCATCAGTTTGTGTCATCGCCACCACAGCTGCGGCTCCCCCCCCCTCCGCCCTCGTCCCCTCTTTCCCTCGCACGCGTCACCAGGCATCCCGTCCCCCGCTTCGCTTGCCCATGATGGACCCCTACTACGGCAAGGCGCGGAAGCCTTACGTCCCCATCGACACCTGCAGCCCAGGTGGGACGTGGGTGGAGGAGCGCCGGTACAACCGTGTGCGGCCCACCGTCACGGGAGCAGCCGCGGCGGCCATGGAACCCGGCGCGAGTGGTGCCTCCTCGCCGGGCGCGGATAGCTTGACGGCAGCGGACCGTCGCCCGCGCCGAGTTCTCTGCGGCAACTGGCAAGAGGAGGATGCGCTGGAGCGCGACCTGCTTGCGATCCAGGAGGCGCAGCTGCAACAGCAACACAACCAGGCGAGCGGCGAGCTGCTGACGTCATCCTCGGCGCCGGTGCAGCACATGCAAACATTTCTCAAGTCCGGCTGGAACCCGACAGCGACGATGGAGGTCATCACAGAGCAGCCCAACGGCATCTACACGGGCGGCCACACGAGCACACCGTATCTGACGTGTGACTCGCGCCACCCGACCATGCGCAGCCTAGACTCGACCTACCGCGTAGAATTCAACAGCACGAGTAGCAACGTCACATCGCTGCGGCGGCCAGACCTGGGGGTGCGCAGCCAGCGGCTGATGGAGCAGGCGAGGGTGGCGGCGAAGGAGATGCAGGCCGCCGACCTGCGGGCGCGCCAGGAGCAGCAGCAGCTGCGCGAGGTGAGCATGAAGTGGATGAGCCGCTCCTGCGGCCCCAACGTCTCCGAGTACCGCGCGACCATGTGCGACGAGAACGAGGTGCTGCCTATCGTGGAGGAGCTCTCGCAGGATTACCTCAGCGACGAGCCCATCACTCTCTACACTGGCAACCCCAACACTGGCAAGACGATGACGGTGCATGGCAAGACGCCGGTCGACCCCGTGAGCTCGTCGCGCTTCGGCAAGCATACCCACTTCAGTGAGTTCAAGTACGCCTACTAGATATCTCAAGCATAGCGTGTCCTGCTTTGGGAGAGGGAAGGAGAGAAGAAGGGAAGGGGGGGGGGGCGATACGTCCTGGAGTGTGTGCCTGTGTCTGTGTGGTGTGTGCGTCTCCCGTTGTTGATGAAGGTGCCGCGCACGTGGTGTGTGGAGCTCCTCTCTCCCCCTCGTCGTCTCCTCCAGTAAATTCTCCTCTGTATCCGCGTGCTTTCATGTACAGCCAGCCGCTTCGGTCCCTTTCGGTTTCATGTCTGTGTTGATTTTTTTCGTTGTTACTCCCTTGCTGTCACCGCGCATGAGTCAGCTGATGTCTGTTGCGACTGAGGTGTGCCGTGCGCGTGTACGTGCGGGGGGGAGGGAAGGGGGAGGGGGAGGGGGCTGGGTGCATGGGCGGAGGTGCGTCAACCCCTCTCGCGACACACCAGCGCGCATCCGCAGGCGGGCTGCGCATGCGCCCGGCGCACAGCCTGCCCCTCCCTCTCCCTCGATACATACATGCTTTACTGTACCCTGCAGCACTTTCGCCGATCCACTCAACCAGAGTCAGCACACGCCCAGGCGTCCGCCGTCTTCCCTCCCTTCTCCTCCCCCCTCCCCCTCTGCCTTTCTCTCCTCTGCCTCGCAGTGCTCCACGCGCCTCGCTCATCTGCTGCACGGAGCGCCCTCGGTGCTGGGGAATGGCGTGCTTTGTTTTCTCGCGCTGCTCCACCTCGCCACCTCTCTCCTCTACTTGGACCCTTAACGTTGGGGACCTCTGCCACCCACGCACGCACTCTCTTACAAGGCTGTGTTTGGGCGTGCGCTCGCACCCTCCTCCCCTTCCTCTGACATCTCCACCTCACAGAGGGTCATACGCACACAAACCCACGCCCACGCGTGGTGCTCTACATCCCTCACGCGCTGCTTCCTTTAGATTCTGAACCGCTACCGCCGCTATTTTATCTTCGGCAGATGCCGCTGCGGTGCTGAGGCCCTTCGTTGCTGTCTCACTCGTCTCCTCTTCTCGCACAGTTTATCTTCTTCGTTGGCGATATCTGCGTTCGTGTGTGTGTGTGTGTGTGTGCTTGTGTGTGCGAGAGTTGAGGCAGACATCGTTGGGATCGTGCCCTGCAAGCGAGCCCCTCTCACGGCCTGTATCTCGTCAACCGTTCACCCACCCCTCCATACACACGCGCACACACCCTCTCCCTCAGCGCCCGACTCACCACGCGGACGCAGTCACAGAACTATAAAAGTGTGGGTGGATCTTATCAACGCGCCTGCTCGCCGTCGTCAGCGTCGCATCCTCTTTGCGCTCTCGGGCTATCATGGCCTCTTGATCGATCTTCGCTTCACTTGATACACGCACACGCATTTACATCGCCATCCTCCACTTGGAGCGCTGCTCCTTACCCCCGCCCCTCAGGCACGCGCACACGCACACGATGGGGAGCAACGTCTCCGTGTTGCTGCACGCCGACACGCCGGTGCCGAACAGCGTCATAATGACCCAGCAAAAGGTGCGTGCGAGCCCAAACGTTGGTAGCGGCGGTGATGTGGTGGTGCGGTGCCCGAAGATACGCGTCACGGCGGCCGAGAAAGTGAAGCACTGTTTACGCAGCAGCGGCTCAGCCTGCGCGGCGAAGCGGGCATCGCCACTCTCCGCGGAGGAGTCGCCCATCTTGGTCGTGGCGGACTGTGCGGCCCCCGGTGCCTTCACCACGTCGAGAACGTACGTGCCGGTGCTGAACGCCATCCTCGACGACATGGAGGCGCGCAGAACAGCTCGCGCGGCAGCGGCCGACGCTCAGAACAGCGGCAAGGCTGTGTGCCCCATCGGCATCGAATTCGACCCGACGCTGTACCTTGGGGACCGGCTGAACCGAAGCGAGGCACGCGCTGCATGCACTGAGTACTGCAAGCTCTTCTTCACGCATCTTATCGACGCGCTAGAGAACGTCGGAAAGGAAGTGTCGGTGATAGCGGGCGGGGTGGTGGCGCCACCGCGGCTCTCTATCCTATACCTAGACGTGCGCTCGTGTGGACTCGACGACACGACAGGGCCGTGGCTCGCGTCTTCGCTGATTATGCGCGCCGTCCGTCGCACGCGCCCCTACGCGCTTGTGTCCGCCCGCGCCAACGCGGCGGGCAGCAGCGAAGACGGCTTCCTGTCGTACTTCTCGCCAGACGTCAAGGCGGATATGGTGTGGGCATCACTGCAGCACGTTCTGATGGCGCACAACAACATGTCCCTCCAGGGCGTCGAGGCAGTGCTGGAGAACCTGCTGGCAGATGACGCCACGCACGATGTGCTGCTGCAGCAGCAGGGTGTCGATGCGAAGGCACTAAAGTCAAGGGAGGTAATCCGAGCCCTTACCCAGGACCGCCTGTTCCCTCGCCAGGACTCGCAGCTACTGCCCCACCTGTACCTGGTCGACGTACGCTACAATCAGTACAGCGATGCTGAGTTGCAGAGGTTGCAGGGCAGGACACCAGACGCCGACAACCACCGCTACGCTGCCTACTCCTACGCGCGGCCGCCCGTGTCGCAGGCGCAGCACAGCAGCCACAGCGGCGCGCAAGCGCATATGAAGCTCTCCAACGATGCCGCCATTCGCGAGGTCTGGGACGGCCACAAAGGTGCGGCTCCAGACGCCATCTCCGCATCAAACCCTTCCAGCTCCGCCACATCGTCATCGGTTCTCTCCGCAGCGATGTCACAGCTGAGCGTGACCACCACTTCCACGGAAGCGGATCCCCTGTGGGCGAAGAAGGCGTCTGCAGCGACGCCTCCGCCGCCCAGCACGGATGCACAAGAGCGCCGAGAGGTTGCCGCACCGGTGCACACACCACTTCCAACGCCGTCGCCGCCCCTCACGCCACGCGGTGAGTTGCGCATGGCGCAGCCGGTGCACCAGCCATCGGGCATCCAGGTCCGCTCCCATCAAGCCTCACCCGCTAGCAGCCAACAGGCTTACCTCACCAAGATGGTCGCCGCCGCGACCTCCCCGACCTTGGCGACGCAGCAGCAGACCGCGATGCCCACGTCGCCGCGTGTGTTGAGCGCTCGCCACCCTACACACTCTCCGTATCGCGTTGACGTTGTGGAACCACCGCAGGTCTACAAGGTGCTGGCGACACAGCCGCCCAACAGCGCTAGAGAGGCACCGGCAGCAGCGACATCCTCGCATCCGACAGCGCGACGCCAGAGCGTGCCAACCGCCCCATCACAGGGGTCGTCCACTGTCGCGCGTGCATGCTGTCTGTCAGAGCTGGAACGTGAGGAGGGCAAGTTGGCCGACGCGGAGGTGGAGGTGCAAAGCTTGCTGCTGCACCAGCACCGCCACCTCCACCCCCACTCGCAGCACCACTCGTGGCAGCGCAGCAACGGCGGCGGCCACAACCCCAGCAGCAGTGGCGCAGACGACGAGCCGTGGCTAGACGAGGTCTACACGCAGAGTCACGGCCGTGGCACCTCGCCGGAGGTCGGCGCCGGTAGTCGGCGGAGGTTCTACAGCATCCCGGCTCTCGCCCCGCCGGGGCCGCCCTTTGCCTCCTCCGCCGCACGGGTTACTCCTACCATGTGGGAAGCCGCCTCGCGCAAGCGACACGAAAGCCCAGCCCAGGTGGCCTCGCGGCAGGCGTCCCCGACATCGTCGCGTCGACGGCGCCGTACCATCTATGACGGCGTCCAGCCACGCGTCAACTCACAGCGTCATGTGGGCAACGAGCGGCTGGCAAGGGCGGAGTACGAGGCCGCGACGGCCGCCGAGGCACGGGCGAGGGAATGGTTGCGCGAGCATGCGGAGCAGCGTGGAACGGCGGGGCTGCGCAGCGGGCGCGGCGACCCCGTCTCCGCGCGGCAGCACCCAGCATGCGATCCGAGCCCGTCTCAGCGTGTGGAGTGCGGGAGGAAGTGGGGGCGTCATTCACCCCTCACAGAGCTGTCGTCTCATTCCCCGGCGCCGCAGCGGCCAGCAGCAGCCTCATCGCTGACGCCAACAAAGGCCAACGGCGCATGGGCAAGCACACACAGGAGGCGCGTCCATCAAAACCATCATGCAGGAGCGGCGGCAATGCCTGGCACTGAGCAAGATTCGCCAGCGTGGCGGTCTCATCACCCATCCACGACGGCGTCGGCGATCACCCCCGCCAAACGCCACCTGTCGACAGCGGAGCCGCCGCACATCGTGCCGCGTGGGACCGTAACCAGTCGGCTGCGCAAGGTGACGAGTCACCGCCAACGCCACTTTTCCGAAATGGAAGAGCGAGAGGACACCTACTGCGCCAGAAACTGGCAGCCGCGAACAACTTTTCGGACAGCTAGTGTCACGGCTGCGATGCGCGCGCCGCGGGCCCATCCTCTCGAGATGGCAGCGGTGCTGCAAGAGCAGAAGCAGCGCACGTCGACCGAACCCCACTGCGACAGTGACAGCAGCGTGTACAGCGCAGCGATGATGATGGAAACTTCGCCGCTGCGGAGCGGTGACAGGGTACCTCGACGGGAGTGGAGCTCGCCTGTGCAGCGCACCAGTCGCGGCAGGAGCGTAGTCCCGATGTCAGTGCCATCGCAGCAATCGCGGTGCTCCGCCACAGCTACGTCGACACCCAAGTGCAACGAGAACGGCGCTGAGCTGGTGCACGTGAAGCTGCGCACGCGCGCACGGGCAGCATACTGACCTAGTGGCGGCGATGAGGTGGGGGAGGGCGCAGGGGAGTCGTTGGCGGCCTTCTTGCACCAGCCATGTGTGCCACTGTTTGTGCGCTTGGGTACAGTACGCGAAGAACTGGCGGCACACCCCGCGTTCGAGTATGTCGCCGCTCTCTCGCTCGGAGACGCTCGCCTGCTCACTTTCCCCCCCCCCTCCCCTTCTCTGTGCGGCTCGTGAAGTACTTGCAAGCATGCCGTAGAGAAACAGCCCCTCTAACACAGGAGCATCGGCGCGCGTGCGTGCATTGCCACACCGCCGCGGCCGCCGCCGCCGCAGCAGCAGCAGCAAGACGAGGTATTCGTGTGTTTTAGAGGGTGTTCTCCTCTTTAGATGTTTCCTCGAGAGTCCTCCTTACCGTTCACATACCGAGACGCGAGCGTCAACGGCTGGAAAGTCCTCGCATGAACAGACGCGGAAAGGAGCGGTGCCGCATCTTTCGTGGTGCTGCCGTCTCGCAGAGGTGTGCGTGTCGGCATCTGTGCGGATGACCAGGCAGTATCTCCACTCCTTCCCTCTGGGAGGGAGGGGGGACCCTCCCCCGCCCCTCTCCCATCAAGCGCGCGCATGTGTGGGTACAGCCGCCTCTGTTGATGCCACACACACACACACACACACACGCTCGCGGACCGGCCCCTTTCTCTTCGTGGGCTGTGGATCGTGGAGCCAACCACCAACGGCTGCGCTGCCCACGCGCCCCATTCGTATTTCGTCTCCTGCCTCTCCCTCACTGGTGCTAGATTGAACCTCATCGGCAAGCGTGTGCACATCCTCTACGCCGTCTCCTCCGCAGCGCACAACCTTGTTACCTGCACGTGAAGCCCACACACACAGACACACCTCCCGCCGTGTCTCCTGCCCGTTCTCCCCCCCCCTCGCCCCCCACCTCCCTCTCCCCTGTCATAGTGTGCCACTTCGACATCGTCTTCGATTTCGCGCGCGCGTGTGGGGCGCGTGATCCTGTGCCTTCCTTTTACGTGCATGAACGATGCTTCCACGTCAATGCAGTGGTGAGCTGTACCAGGTGCTGGAGCTCGATGCGCAGTGCACCACGGCTGAGATTTCGCAGCAGTACCGCCGCCTCGCCCTGCGCTACCACCCCGATCGCAATGCAGGTGCCACTGTCGAGCAGTTCCAGCGGATCGAGGAGGCGCACCGCGTCCTCAGCGATCTGCGACAGCGTCAGCTGTACGACACCGTCGGTCGCGAAGGCCTGAAGCAGCTCGGCGACTACGGCAGTGGAATGGTAGGCAGCTTGCTGCTAGCCGTCGGCAACGTTGCCGCAGGATGTCTTCTCCTCGGCTTCATGACGGCGTCGCTGTTTATCGCGCTGCTCATCAGCTGCTACAAAATTGACGCGCCACGCGAGTGGCCCTCGTGGGGTGTTGTGCTCATTCCTGTCTGGTGCTTCCTGCCGGTGCTGCTGCTGGCCAGCCTCACGGTGATGATGACGAGTGTGCGCCGTGGCATGTACATCCTGCTGCTCCCCAGTGTACGCCTTCTTCTCTGCGTCGTGATCGCGACGACAACAGCGGCCGCGCTCGATCACCGCATCGCCCCTCTCACCGCCTTCATTCCGTGGCTGATTTGGTACGTCCTGGGTACGGTGAGTGACCTCGCAATGCTGGTGCCGACAGTGTACTCGCGCACGCACTCGCCCTTGTTCGGTGAGGGGGAAGACGCCGGCGTCCGCGGCAATCATCACACGAACACCTCGGTCGAGGATCCGTTCCTGTGGCCTGGCAGTGGCCACGGTGAGGCCAGCAGCATCGATGAATCGGAGGCGACTCACAGCAGCGGCGCCGAAGGCGGTTTCGGCAATGACTCCTTTCTCTCGCAGCCATGGAAGACGGCGCGGTACTGGCGCGAGGTGGCCGAGGTGTTGTTCGAGGCGGTGTGCGTGTACACCTTCCTTGCCTTGGCGTTTCGACGCGCCGTGCAGCAGCAGGCGTATCTCGGAAGCCTGCATTCGCTTCCGCGAAGCAGGGGCACCGCCGGCGACAGCATCGCTGCCGCGCCTCCCGTGCTGAGCTTCTGGGTGATTCTCGCGCCGCTGATGACGTACTTCGGCGTACATGTGCTGATCAGCGTGCTCGAGGGCTCTTTCATGGACTCGACGGTGGCCACAACGCCAGCGTCTCCAGAGGAGACGCCCGTCGCTCAAAGCACGAGCCCCAACGCGGCGGCCCCATCGTCGTCGCCGCAGCAGTGCACGCACCGTCGCCGTGTCAGTTGCAGGGAGCGCGTCGCCAACGTCATTCTTCGCGTCTTCCCGTCGGCGTGTGGACTGTACATGACGTGCATGTGGGCGATGAAGGGAGAGTACGAGTACAACAAGCGCACCAGCGGCCCCGACCCGTCGGCGTTCCTTGCTTTCCTCCCCATCCTTGTCGTTCTCGGGGCCCTGGCCTTCCTTGTCTGCTGCGGCGGGTGTTTGGTGATGTGCATTGGTAGCGCCGTGTTCCCCGCAGAGAGCGCGGCGGCCGACTTTGCTGCCACTGGTGGTAGTGGTGCCTCGCACGTTTCCGCGGGGCGCAACAGCAGAGAGAGAAACTACCGCAGCACTGTGTCTCGCACGTCGCCGACCAGCGGTAACCGCAGCCACACTCACGCAAGACCTAGCCAGCATGCGGGAGGCACCGGCGCGGCTACGCTGCCGAGCTTTCGAGGCGGAAGCGCCACGGATGTCGCTATCGAGCAAGTCGATTAGCACGTGATTCGGCAAGCAACTCTGTGTGCGTGCGTGTGTGCTTGTGTGTCGCGTGCGTGCGCTCATGTGCATCGCTGCGCATGTGCCTGCGTCGTGCATGATTGCTTTTTGGACTTTCCTCTTTACGTTTCTCGCGGCAGGGGAGAAGGGGGGTCGTGTGCCCCGCATCGTCTTCGACAAGACGTGAAGGAACAACATCATGTCTCGCCCCCCCCCCTCCCTCCCTCCTGCGCCCCCTCCTCCATCCTCATCTTCGGACGTGTGCCTCCGCCGCTACCTGGCAACCTTCCATGCGTACTTGTTTGCACCTCACCCCAGCGCGAGAGAGGAGAGAAACTATGTCACGGACAGCTGCAACGGCTGCTTCGGTTCAGGATAGACACACAAGTTCTTTGCAGTATGGGGGAGAGAAAGGGGCGCTCGCATGCTCGCATGAGCTCGTGGGGGTGGGTTGAAAAGTGAGCTCGCAGCGGCTTCATTGTCGGCAGCGACGCCTCCTCCCCTGCCCTCCTCTCTTCGTTGCTCTCGCCCTCCGTGCACGCGATTCTTCTGTGACTCCTCCCCTACCTCGTGTCCGTGCCTCCACGTACACACACACACACACACACACAACATCAAACCCTTGTTAGAACACACACGCATCTCTCTAACGCTCTCTCAAGCACACACCACCACCACCACCACCACCACCACCACACTCTATCACCATGTCCGTTGAGGAGGTGCAGAACGCCGCGGCGATGGCCGACGAGGAGATCCCGACGCTCGAGGCGGCTGAGGTGCCACAGAACGCGAAGCAGTCGAAGCGCTACGCCAAGGCCATGGCCAAGATGGGCCTCAAGCCGGAGCCCAACATCACGAAGGTCACCATTCGCAAGGTTGGCTCCCTGTCCTTCGCCATGGTGCAGCCAGAGGTGTACCGCTTCCCTGGCACCAACACCTTCGTCATCTTCGGCGAGGCGCAGCTGGAGGACACAAGCGCGCTGGCGCAGGAGGCGGCTGCCCGCGCTGCCGTCTCTGGTGCCGCGTCGGCTTCCTCCGACGCCGCTGCATCTGTGCCGGCGGCGGAGGAAGATGACGACGAGGAGGTGGACGCCGGCGACCTGGACGAGAAGGAGATCAACGTGGTGATGAGTCAGGCGAACGTGTCTCGCAGCAAGGCCATCAAGGCCCTCAAGAACAACAACGGCGACATTGTCAACACCATCATGGAGCTGACCATGTAGAACCGATGCGAAAGCAAGAGGCGGGAGGCAGCGGTGCGCTGCCGATGACCTCTCCTGTGCACACGCGCGCGTCAACACACGCCTGTGCAGACGCGTCAGCGCATCCGTCGGCGATATCCCACTTGCCCAACGTCTGCATGGCACGCGAAGAAACGGTGAAGGCCGCCTTATGCGTCGTTGCGCATGCGTAACGAGAACAAGACGGGCACGGGGCACGTACCGGTGCTGCTCATCTCTTCGCTCTTTTTCCGTTGCGTGCGCGTGTGCATCGGGTCCTGTGGGACATGCGCACTGTTTCCTCCTCGCCGTCTCCGTCTCCCTTCTCGCATTTGTGTTTGCCTTGCGCGTGTCTTCCTGTTCGGTTCGGAAACGTTAAAGTGCCAGCCGCCGCCGCCGCCTCTCTCTCTCTCTCTCTCTCCATTTCTATCCACCCCCTCACGATCCCCGCTCCTCGTTAAAGGACCGAAAGTGCGCCGGAGTGTGTGCGCGCGGCAGAGGTGGAGGAGCGGAGCGAACGAGTACGCTCGTGTCTGTCTGCTGGTCTGTCCTTTCCACCTCCTTCGTTTCCCCCTCTCCCCACGCAGCTGCCGTAGCTGGAATGACCCACGCCTTGCGCGCACCGCCATCACAACGCCCTTAAGAAGTCTAACCTAAGCATGAGGAGGAGGAAGAGGAGGACAGGCACCGCGGAGGCAGTTCATGTACGCACGTACATCTATATATATATATATATACCTACACACACACGTAAGCTGCCACCACCACCTCTCCTGAAAAACAGAAAGACGACAATCGTTTGAGCAGCGGCAGCTTGCGTAAGCGCCTATCTCATCGAGCCACCACATGCGAGAGGGGGAGAAGATGAGTGTGTGAGAGAGAACGAGAAAGTCACGCGCATCCGCACGTCCCTCTGCCTCCTCCTTGATGGCACTTCCCCTCTCTTCCTCCTCCTCCTGCCGCGCCCACGCCGCTCCTCGAACACGAAGCGCAAGGGTGATCGTATCACGAAGTGCGACTGCGGCACGCATGTCTGTGCACGCACGTGCGTGTCTGTGCGCATGAATGCGCGTGCATGCTGAGCGTCCTTCACTACCGCCGCCTCCTCCTGCTCTCATTCCCGCTTCATCCTTTCTCTCCTCTGTCGCATCCCTCTCATGAACGCGCCTGGTGCATGTGTCGGTCGGTGTGTCGACGTTTTATTGCAGGCTTGCATCGAATCACATTCCTTTTCCAGCGCAGCATCACGCACACACCACCACCACCACCACCACCACCACACTCTATCACCATGTCCGTTGAGGAGGTGCAGAACGCCGCGGCGATGGCCGACGAGGAGATCCCGACGCTCGAGGCGGCTGAGGTGCCACAGAACGCGAAGCAGTCGAAGCGCTACGCCAAGGCCATGGCCAAGATGGGCCTCAAGCCGGAGCCCAACATCACGAAGGTCACCATTCGCAAGGTTGGCTCCCTGTCCTTCGCCATGGTGCAGCCAGAGGTGTACCGCTTCCCTGGCACCAACACCTTCGTCATCTTCGGCGAGGCGCAGCTGGAGGACACAAGCGCGCTGGCGCAGGAGGCGGCTGCCCGCGCTGCCGTCTCTGGTGCCGCGTCGGCTTCCTCCGACGCCGCTGCATCTGTGCCGGCGGCGGAGGAAGATGACGACGAGGAGGTGGGCGCCGGCGACCTGGACGAGAAGGAGATCAACGTGGTGATGAGTCAGGCGAACGTGTCTCGCAGCAAGGCCATCAAGGCCCTCAAGAACAACAACGGCGACATCGTCAACACCATCATGGAGCTGACCATGTAGAACCGATGCGAAAGCAAGAGGCGGGAGGCAGCGGTGCGCTGCCGATGACCTCTCGAACTTTACGGCTCCGATGAATGTCGCCGATCATGTTACGCATGCTGCTGACTCTGCTGGCACGCCACTGAGTCGCACCGGCACACGTGTGCGAGGCATCCACTGCCGGCAGCAATCACGGTGATGAAGAAGAAGCGGGATGTCGACAGAAGGACCAGGTTGCTGCGCCCATGTACTCACTGGGGGTGCACACGCACTCCGTTCTTTCCATCGCATGCGGTCCGGCTGGCCCTTGCCCCCCCCCTCCTCCCGCACCCCCCTTTCGGCCATCACCACCACAGCCGGATGCATCGTGTTCTCGCTGTCCAAGTCGGCTTGCGCGTGTGTGTATGCGGGCGCAGGCGCACGTCTCTCGTGAACGCCGCGGCACACGGACGCGCTCCACCTTCGCGTTGGAATTCCTCTTTTGTTTCCGTTTTACCGACGGGCGTTTACCTTGCCGCCACCTTCGTAGCAGCGGAGAGGGGTGGAAGGGGTGGGGGGCGGCGCGGGGGTGCATCACACAGCGCCAGCGTGTGAGCCTGCACTCCGCTGATGTCTGGTCTGTGGTGTGGTTTCTGTCAAGAAGCCTTACTCGCCCTTTTCTGTTTCCTCATTTACATGATTTTGCACAGTCACCCAAACGAACAAGAATGGAAACCACCGTCGTGAAGGGATGAGCAAGGTGGCCACACCGACGTGCTCAGCGCAAGCTTCGATCGGCCTGTCCCTGTCTCTCTCTCTCCCATGACGCCTCTGTGGGGAAGACGCCAACGGCGTGTTTCGGCAAGCACGCAACCCCAACGCTTGCGTGCATGCACTCATAGACGGCCACCCATCCCGCTACCCCGCACCCGCCTCTACCATGCCTTCACTCGTCACTTCTCTCACCACCACCACCACCACCACCACCACACATACACACACACACACACACACACACACACGCAGAGAGATCGCTCATCGCGACCGTCTTTGCGTGCCCTGCCCCACCACCACCCCCTCGTGCTCTTTCCCTTCGGAAGACTCGAAGCGCTACAGTCGCCAACATGGCCCGCCGTCCGTCTCGCTGCTACCGGTTCTGCAAGAACAAGCCGTACCCGAAGTCGCGCTTCTGCCGTGGTGTGCCGGATCCGAAGATCCGCAACTTCGACATTGGCCGACGTCGCGCCACCGTCGATGAGTTCCCGGTGTGCATCCACGTCGTGTCGCGCGAGCTGGAGCAGATCGCGTCCGAGGCGCTGGAGGCTGCCCGCATTCAGGCCAACAAGTACATGGTGAAGCGTGCCAACAAGGATGTGTTTCACATGCGCACCCGCGCCCACCCCTTCCACGTGCTGCGCATCAACAAGATGCTCTCGTGCGCCGGCGCCGATCGTCTGCAGACCGGCATGCGGGGTGCCTTCGGTAAGCCGAACGGCGTGTGCGCCCGCGTCCGCATTGGTCAGATCCTGCTGTCCATGCGCACCAAGGAGGCGTACGTGCCGCAGGCCTTCGAGGCCCTGCGCCGCGCCAAGATGAAGTTCCCCGGCCGCCAGATCATCGTCATGTCCAAGTACTGGGGCTTCACCAACATCCTCCGCACCGAGTACGAGGCTCTGCGCGACGCCGGCAAGCTCGAGCAGCGCGGTACCCACTGCAAGCTGATCGCCCCCAAGGGCAAGATCACGATGCGCAACGTGATGGCGTAAGCTCTCGCAGCAGCGTGAACCGCGTGGAGAAACGGGCGCATGCATGCATGCGTGTGTGTGTGTGTGTGTGCGTGGTGAATGACATCCGCAGCGTGCCGCACGCACCTGTGCACGAGCACCTCCGGGATGAGCGACCTCCTGTCGATGGTAACGCGATGTCACCCATGGCAGTTATCTTCTGTGTTGCTTGATTTTGTTTTCGGATTTTTCTTTCCAGGGCGCCCCGCGGCGTGCGCCTTTCATTTCGTGTTTTTACCCCTCGGCAAAGAACCAGCAGAAGCCGGGGTGTCGGCCGTGTAGCGGGCGCTCACCCGCTCCACCTCCGTCCCCTCTCGCGCGCACCGCCTCAAGACGCGGTGCATCGCCTGCGCGCCGTCTTGCGCCCACAACTGCGTTCTGCGGTCACGGCTGTTCCGTGCGCGTCCGCGTGCGCCGTTGATGACTCTCTCCGACGCACCACCGATGAGCACCCTCTGGATGAGGGCACGCACGTACGTAGACACGCATGTTGTGTGTCTATGCACGTATGTAAGCTCCTGCGCGCAGTCTCTCTTGCCTCGCCTCCTACGTCATTGCTTCGCCCTCGCCACACCTGCAGCGGCGCCTGCGTGTACTGTGTAAGTTTTCGCACTCGCACGGAGAGCTTCTACGCAGCAACGGCACAGTCGAGTGCGTGGCGACGCTGGCACACCGGCGTTCACCAGCGTGTTTGCCCCACCACCACCAACACCGACACCAACACCCCAAACCTTGGCGCCCCCTTCATAGACACACACGCAGGCCACATCGGCCGTTGTGCGCATCTTCGCCGGAGACCGGCGAGCCCCTCTTGTCGCTGTGTTTTCCGATTTCCCTCTCCCATCCATTCAACGGACCCGCAAACCTCGCGTACTGTGTGCGCACGCTCATGATGGCACTGGCAGCAACAGCAACGGTGACCGCGAGCGAGGTCATGGAGAGTAGTATCAGCGACAGCGGCGAGGCCAGTGGAAGCTCCAAGAGTCGAAGCAGCAGCGTGGACTCGGCGCGCGCCGTAGCCGCCGCGCGCGCGTACGACACCGCCGCAATCGCCATCATTCCTGGTCTCGTCGTGCCACTCACGAGCGCCTCCTCCAAGGGTGGTTGCGCGGCCCTCGCGTCTGCCGTCGCCTCTCTTGAAGCGCTGGCTGACACGGTGGACACAGTGCTGCATCGGCTGGACAAGGCAGCGGCGTCGCAGCAGCGGCGTCTCAACGCCGTTCAAAAACGCATCTGCATCTGTGCTGATTTTATCGACTGCTTGCGAGGGCGACGCACATCAACGCTTCTGGAGAGCAAACCTCGATACCCTCAGCCCGTGCCGTTCAAGCCCCGCAGCCGCGATGGCGGCGTGAGAGCGAAGGCGGTCAAATCGCAGCGGGGCGCGCAGGACGGCACGAACGCCGCTGCTATCATAATCAGCGGCGTCCCTTCAGCGGTGAGCACGGCTCACAGTCATCGCTTCCTGCGACCACGCCGCTCGTCGCCGCTGCCGCCGGTTGCGCCGAGCTCCTGCAGCGGGTCCTCCACTGACGACTCCGACGACGACGCAGCACAGCAACCGCAGCAGCCGTCCTACCAGCCGCCGATGCGTGCTGTTCCAGTGGTGTCCGCGTTCGCCGACTCTGAGCGCGCCATCGCCACCGCACACCGTGGTTTCGCTTGGTGTGGCGGCAGCCTCAGTGATGTCAGCAGTCCTGCTCCGCCCGTGAACGCCGTCGCTGCCATGCGGCTGGCAGAGTCCATGCCACTGGAGACAGTTCTCTTGGACGGTGAGGAAAGTAGCGCCGTGACGGTGGGGCACGGGGGCCGTGGCGAGGCAGCTGCTGGGCACTTGAACGGGCGGGGTACGTTGATGAACGCAGCCTCGCTGCAGCCATCTTCCTCCTCCGCGCTTGCCTGGCAGCCTCGCTGTCTGCCGGCCGTGCGAGGCGGGCAGGCCATGCATAACGCGAGCGAGATGCCCAGCACTCTCAGCGCCCTTGTGAGCTTCCCGGCACGCCGGATGGCTTACCGGCATCTGGTGGCAGCAAGCAGCAGCAACGGTAGCGACGCGAAGGGCGCCATCGCGTCGGCGCAGCACGGCGCTCCCATCTACAGAGACCCTTACAGTCTCACAGGGCTTGCGGCGACGGCACGGTCGACACCGACGACGTGGCTGCACAGCACCAGCACGGTGGACATCCAATGCAACTTTACTACGCCGTTGCAGGCGCAGCAGTATGCTTTCGTGCCCGGCGGCGACGCGGCGGCAGCGTCATCGCGAGCCCTGTTGCGGGACATGCCGCGGAATCTGCCGCTTCAGCACTTGGCTACCGTGCGGCGCTGGGACCAACGTGGCAGGGATATGCAAGGCCACACCAGCGGCAGCACTGGTTCCGACGACGTCGAAGAGCACGATAACGACGGTGGTCCCCGGCAGCAACGCCGTGCATCACGTCGGGGTCCGCGCGGCTTCGAGACGATCGCCCCTGGCCAAGAGCAGCGACAGCGATGGGCTCGTCGGCGTCACGCTGTCGGCGACGGCAGCACGGCATCAGAGGAGAGTGACGACGATACTGAGGCCGCGACCCGCGCGGCACACCGCAGGCGTGAAAGCAGCCGAGCAAGGCCCAAGCAACAGCAGGCTCGCGAGACCTCTACCCAGCCCACTACCACCGCACTCTCCGCTCCGCCTGCCGCGCCTCCGTCGCTGGCACCACCACCGCCGCCAGGGGTGACGCGCTCCACCACGGCGCCGCCACCGCCGCCGCTCCCACCGGCGGCGTTGCTGCAAGGCAAGCCGAACCCGCCAATGATTCCGCTCGGCAGCGGTGGGAGCGCTCCTCCGCGCCTGCCACCACCACCGCCTCCGCCGCCACCGCCACCGCCACCAGCGTCGAAGTTGTTGTCCGAGCTGAAGTCTGCCAGCGGAAGTTGTCCGCCTCTGCCGCCGCCACCGCCACCACCGCCGACCTCTTCTAAGATGCCTGTTGGTGCGAAGCCAGGCGGTGGTGGTGTAGCTGCCCCCGCCGCGCCACGTGTGCCCCCTCCCCCTCCACCACCACCTCAGCCACAGAAGTCCGCAGTCAGTGCCCTGACTTCAATGCTGGGCGAGCGCCGCAGGGTCCTGCAAGGCGACGACTCGAGCAGCACCAGCAGTGGCAGCGACACCGGAAACGGCAAGTACGGCGGCGCTCGCAGGAAGCAAGCAGACAGCTCGGACTCGTCTTCATCGTCGACACCTCCGGGTGTCAATCCTACCGCGCGAGGTCGCATGGTCGGTTCGGCAGCGCCGCGGCTGCCACCACCGCCGCAGCTGGCCGGTGGCAGCTCCTCGAGCAGCGACGACAGCGACTGATGAAGGTGCTACGGGCGAGTTGAGATGAGGAAGCCGGGACAAGACGTGTGTGCTTCAGAAAGAGGCAAGTAGTCCCTTCCCCCCCCCCCGCCCCTCCCCATCCACGTGGCATGCCTGTGGCCACATAATGTCTGTAGATCCTTCCATGTCTGCCTAGGTGAGGGAGTGGGGGAGGAGGAGCGTATCGGCGGCTCAGAGGCACGCGGAGGCACCGATCTATCCGTCGCCTCTGTTTCGCTTGGCTTTGTGGTGGTGCTGCGGCTGCGGCCCCCCCCCTCCCTCCCTCTGTGTATCTCTCTCTCTCTATATATATATATATATGTGTGTGTGTGTGTGTGTGTGCGGGGGATGGCAACGCGAGAGAGGGGGACCGCTTGCAAGTCGAATAGGGACACGAAAATCTTCACGGAAAGGCAGCAGAGCACGCACTGCCGACTGTCCCACGCATGCAGGCCAGCGAGCTTGCAGCGACTCCCGCTGCCGCCGCGAGCGCCCTCCCTCAACACCACTGCTCCTCTTCGCCCCTACTCCTCTCTCTCCCCTCTCGGCACTGCTCTGCGCATGTTCAAGGCACGTCAGGGAGCCACAAGCGACGCGGCACCCCTCCTCCCCTCCCTGCCCCAACCACCAGCCACCATCCGCTAGTGCTTTCTCTCTCTCTCTCTCTTCTTTGATGGAACCTCTCCCCAGGCAGGCGGCGATGCGGAGCCCTGCCGCGCCCGGTCGTGTGACGGCGGCAGCGGGGCCGCCAGCGTCCTCCGCGGCGCAGCAGGGCGCTGCCAAAGGCACAGTGGCGGCGGACGGCACCGCGATGCTGACGGCACCGCTCGGCCTGCAGGCAACGGTGCTCTCCCAACCTTCCTTCCTCCCCTCCTTAGGCGAGGATCTCGGCGATGTCACCGAGGAGGGTGACATCCTCTTCCCTGTTCTTGGTGACCCGTGGAGCCGCGTGCAGCGCGGCCAGCCGCCGTGTAGCCGCCTTACCTCAACGTCGACGGCGTCACCGCAGCAGCAGCAGCAACAGCAGCAGCCCACCCGCGGGCCCGTCACGATGCCGGTGAACTTGTGTTTCTCCACATCGATATGTGTGCAGCCAGTGCTTACACTGCCGCGCAAGATGGGCGCACTGCTTGCCAGCGAGGTGTTCCGCGCTCTCCTGTGCTTCCACAACGCTGCCAACTACAGCCTGACGCAGGCGCGCATTCACGTAGGCGTGGCGCAACCGCCAGCGCCGCTGCGGCGTGCCTTACTGCGTTGCACCGTGGAGACGCTCCCCCCCAAGTCGCACTACACACTTGTTGCAGCGGCGCCGCTGAGCGAGGCGAGCACCTATGCGCTGGCGGTGGCGGTAGACTACTACGACCCGAGCGGGCTGCAGCGGCAGCTCAAGTGGAACAGCACGTTCAAGACGGAGCAGCCGATTATGGAAGTGCAGCCGAGGTTTCTGCGATATGTCCGGCCAACGTGGACGTTGGCGAAGGACCAACCGGACGGCAGTGAAAACGACAGTGAATCCGAGCCGCGCTCGTCAACTGCCTCACGCGCGTACGCGCTCTACCAACTAAGCATTGGCCTGAAGAACATGTCAAGCGTGCCGCTCTCTCTCACCGACTCTAAGCTGGTGCTGCCAAGCCTCACCCATCACCGCGGTGCGGCGGTGTTTCGTGAGGTGGTGGCAAGCGACGGCCGAGTAGAAAGCGTGCAGCTGCGGAAGTGTTGTAGCACCTCGTCAACGGCAGCGGAAGCATCGCGGGTGCCGGCGCCGGTCCTCCTCATGCCGGGCGACACGCACCTGCTGCTCTTCACTGTTGGCATCCTCCTGGAGGAGCTGCGACACGCCACGGTGGTGCACGGCCGCGGCGGCCTCATGACACGTCGTCTTAGTCCTCGGCTTGCATCATTGGGCTATGTGCAGTGGACGTGGCGCCGCGCGAATGGAGAAACTGGAACGGCGCGGAGCGCACCGCTGCGTGTCAAAGAGCTCTTGGCAGAGGCGGAGGTGGAGCTGTGCGTCACGCACGTCATCGCTGAGTCGGCAGCCCACCCCTCGACACGGCCACCGTCGTCGAAGACGACAGCTTCGGAGGACGGTGACGTTGCGGCAGCTGATCCTCATCACCATGCGCTGCACCAGCAGACACCGCCGGCGCCTCTCCTCGCTGGGTTGCCCGTCACGGCGCACTTCAAGGTGGTCAACCACAGCAACGTGCATCGCTACGACGTGGCAATCAAGGTTCGCGTGGAGCGTCTAGCGCCGCAGTGGCTCTACACGGGGCCCACCGTGCGCCTGCTCGGTCTTTTAGAGTCTGCAAGCAGTCTAACCTTTTCTCTGACCCTCCTACCATGGCAGGCGGGGTGGCGGAGCATCTCACGCGACGCGATAGAACTCGTGGACGCTCGCACGTTGCAGGCGATCCTGTGGCCGCCATCTGCGACAGCCCTACTGCAGTCAGTCTCGGGCGAGAGCGATGTCGCCCTCGGTAAAGCGGCCAGCATCAGTGGCGACAAGGCGGACGGACGTGAGGAAGCGACAATGGCGGCGACAGCGCCGGCCATCGCGGCGGTCGCCATGAAGGCCCTCCCGGCTGCGGATGCTGACACGCTGTGCGATGTGTTGGTTCTCTGACGGAACGCGACGTGCTTGTGCTCGCTCTTATAGTTGGTGTGTGTGTGTGTGTGTGTGTGTGTGTGTGTGTGTGTATGGGCTCGCGTGTGTGCGCGATCATCGCGTTGACGCACCCATGTGTGGGCTGTCCGAGCATGTGCCCGTTACCAGCACAAAAAGCCTCACTAGCATATCTTCTCTCGCGCGTGCATGCGTGCGTGTGCGCGCTCTCGACCCCTTCACCTTCCCCACTCCACCCCCCCCCCCCCCTCGGACATGCGTATTTATCTGCGCACAGCTCTCCCCAACCCACCCGACCGACCCAACCCCATGTCTCTCCTCCGCCTTCCCTTACCCTCCTCCTCCTCTCTGTGGGGGGAGGGAAGAGGAGGAGGGGATACGTGTCTGCGTACATGTGCCTGCCCTCTCTCCCACCCACCCCCCATCCTCCCACACCCTCCATACCCCCTCCCCTCCCCCTCCACCGGTTCTCTCCCCGGTCTCCCGCTGCGGCACCGCCGACGAGAGCGAAGCGCTGTCGCTCCCTCTCTTCATCTCGTGTGTCCGTGGGCGTGCGTGAGAGTGTCGTTCTGAGTTGTCGCCCACACACGCATCTCTCCCCTCCCCTGTCTTTGCTCTCTCCCCTCTGCTGCTGATGACATGCCAGCCACGTCATCGATTCGCCCCTGCACACCGCCCCCCCCCCTTCATCCGCATCCCCAAGCGTCGACAGCGCGTGTCTGAGTGTGGTGCCGCTGGCAGGCTGCCCTCATCTTTCCGTCGGCTTCTTGGTGAATGAGCGGCGTTCATGTAGTCTATGAAGGAGCGCAGCTGCTCGCCAACGCTGTCCCTCGCCCCGCGGTTCCCCTCCCTTGGGAGGAACCCCCGTCACCGCCGCCGCTGCAGCAGCGTCAGCACCTCTCCCACAACCGTCGCCGGCGCAAGCCCACACCGCGCACAACGGACAGGACTCTCTTGTCCTTCAGCGGCAAGTTTGCGGTCAATCCCGCAACTCCCCTCGGCACCGCCACAGCCGCGGCAACGGCAGGCGGAGGTTGCAGTGTAGTCAACGTGTGAGCAGTGGGAAGTCACCGCCAAGTTACGTGTGCCCATGGACTCGCACGCGTCACTGACCTCCCTTGTGATGGCCTTCCACACGGCCGTTGACGAGCAGCAACGGTCTTCAAGCAACACCCCGTTCCCCAGCAGCTGTGCGTGGCCCGACGCAGGTGGTCCCGTCAGCCATCACGCGTACCGCGGCACCCAACGCCGGGTGTCGTCGTTGTCCCTGAATAATGAAGGCGCCACAGAGACGACAGCTGCGAGCAGCGCCGTCGATGGCGCAAGTCGGCCTGCTTCTGCAACAGCCGCAGCCGCTGCTGGGGCATCCTCGCAGCAACGCGCCCTCTCACCGCTCAGCTGTCCTGAGCATCACCGCCGTCGCTCTTCCACGTCGTCGCGGCACAACTTGGACAGCGTCGTCGAGGAGTTTCTGCAGAAGGCGACGTACGACGCAGATGTGCCGCCGGGCCTCCTACGATTTCTACAAATACAGCGAAACCACCAGCTGCAGCAGCAGCAGCAGGCCCAGCAGCACAGCCAGCTGCACCCACGAACGCACTCTCCGTCGGTGCCGACCCCCTCCGTGAACGCCGTACGAAATGGCGCCCGGAGAACACCGCCTCTGCAGTCGTGGGCAGTGCCCTTGCACGGACTCGACTCTGCCACGTCCCGCAAGGCGGCAACAGCGCCAATGGCAACGAACAGTAACGACCACGACGTCCTCTTCCATGACTACAGCAGCAGCTGCACCGTTGGCAGACAGTTCTGCTGGCTCACCGAGGCCGTCGCCCCAGGGAGTCCGAGCAGCGTAGCGGGGGAAGACGAAGAAACGGGCAAGGCTCTCAGCGCCACCGGTGAAGGTGGCAACAGCAGCGCGCATGCGCGGCCAAGGCCAACGACGGCAACGACTACAGTGAAGCAGCCGGAGGAGGACATTTTTCAGCAGGGTCACTACAGCAGCCATGCGATGGCCGCACCGCCGGGA
Source organism: Leishmania major strain Friedlin (assembly GCF_000002725.2). Taxonomy (NCBI): domain Eukaryota; phylum Euglenozoa; class Kinetoplastea; order Trypanosomatida; family Trypanosomatidae; genus Leishmania; species Leishmania major. The sequence continues at coordinate 294,992 of NC_007245.2, read as the reverse complement.
AACCCTCAAGACGCGATGGAACGCTGTCACCTTTCCGCATCGGCTCTGCAGCGTCGCTACAGCACCATCGCAGACTTCTGTCAGGGCGTCCGCGACGGGGATGGCCGCGGCGATGGCACCACTGCCTGCTTCGACTCGGCCGCCTCTCTTGTGAGACTGCAACGCGCGTACCAACCGCTGTCTAGCACCGCTACCGTTAGCAGCTCCCACTCCCCGGCCTTCGTTGACTTTCTCGGCAGCCGACCATGTTCACAGCCGGAGGGCGTGCCGCGTGTGCTGCGGGTGTCCGATAGCTCTCTGCTCCGACGGACAAGAAGCGACACTGGCACAACGCTTGCTGTTTCCATTCACGAGGCGGCTGGGGTGCAGCCGTGGGAGCCGCAGCAGCCTCGGCACAGCGCACGAAATCGTGGCGCTGATAGCGCCGGTGCCGGTGGTGGTGACACAGAAGCTACGTATCAGCCAACATCGTCCGCCTCCCTCATCCCCTCCCCTCCCTCGCTGATACCCTCAGTTCTGCGAGGCATCACCACCTCAGCGAGCGCGCGGTTCACCGTCTCCGGCGCGCGGCAACCGCCACACGTGGTAAATGGCGAGGATTGGAGGAGCCGCTCCTGCGTGCCGCCATCGCCGCTGCCTCAGCTCTCGTTGGCCGCGCCTCGCGCGTCCTCGCGACTGTCGGTGTCGGCGCGCCTCTTCAGCGGTGCCGCGACGGCAAACACCACAAACCTCAGCAACGCCAGCACCACCGACGTCTCCTACGCGAACCTGCCATCTTCTGTGGCTGCTACGTGCAGCATGTTGGCGCCGACCCCATCCAGTGCAGACTGGGGGTCGTTCGGCAGCCTTGGGATGTCGAGCGTGCAGCAGTACCATCACCACCACCACCACCACCACCACCACCACCAGCCGCGCTTCCGCCGAGTTCGAACCGGAGGCGCGAGCAATCATAGCAGCAGTGTCTTCAAGCCGACGGGGGCTGAGGCGGCGGCGGCGGCAGCGGCGGCTGTCAGCCTCATTGACGTCATCACCGCTGGGAACGCATCGGGTCGAATATCTTCGTATGGGGAGATGGAGCCGTCGCTGACGGCCGGCGTGACGTGGATCGGCCAAATCTCCTCGTACGCCGCGTCGGTCACCTCGCCCACCACAGGCACGTTCACCAGCACCACCAACTACTGCTGCAGTGGCGCGAGTAACTCCATGACGGTTTGAGTGACGCGAAAAAAAGGGGGAGAGGAGTACCGATCCCTCTCGCAGTCGCTCTCGTCACGCTGTCAACGTCCCCCTGACAGTCATCATCGCCTCCAACACAGCGCCTGTGTCGAACCAAGGGTGAGAGATGAACAGTGCGCTCCACCGCGCTGCTGCTATTCGCGCATCGGATGAGCGAGCGGCAGTGTCCTCTGTTGTCGGCATCACCGCCGGCGAAGTCACAGGCACCTGCCGCAGTACCATCGCAGCCGCAGCACGAGCACCTTTGCGGGAAGTCTTTGGAGTGGCACCGGCACCGGCATCGCGACACCCACCCCTGTACACGCCAGAGAGACGGCACGCGGTCGGCATTGCTGGTTCCAACAGCAGCGGTAGGCTCGAGCCTGCCACACCACCACCGCCGCTTGCGGCGACAGCACCCACGCACCTCTCCAGCGCAGCCGCGTCGGTCGTCAGCGCATGATTGTGCCGAGTCTTCCAGCGCCGGGTATGTAGGTGTGGATGGGGATGAGCGACGATGCCCACTGATGACGGCAGAACTGACGGAGCAGATCGAGGGACAAGGCGAGCCCCTCGCTCTCGTTCTTTCTCGGTGACTCAACGTGGTGTGTGTGTGTGTGTGTGTGTGTATGTGGGGGTGCATGCACCGAGAAGCACTGGGCACACCCACACCCCATCGTGTGTGTACCAAGTGCCCGACGCCACCACCACCCCATCCACTTTCTCCCGCATCGCTAGCCACGCACGCGATGTCATCTCCGTATTATCGATTGTGTGTGTGTGTGGACGTGTGTCGGTTCTGCTCTTGCGGTCCTCTCACCCACCCACCCGCTCCTTTCGCCATGAGCGTGTTTCCATGTATATCTGTATATTCGGCGTACATGTGCGCGTGCATATGTGTGTGTGTGTGCATGTGTGTGTGTATGTGTGTGTTGCTATTTTATTCGGTCGATGCGCGCACGCACGCACGCATGCGTGTGTATGTGTATCCTCGATGTTTCGTCTTCCTCACTCCCCTCCCTCTCCTCCTCACTCCCCTCCGCGCCTCTCCTCCTCTCCTCCTCTCCTCCCCTCCCGCTCCCGCTCCCGCTCCGTGCTCCCGCCCTATTCGTGTCGTGCACACATACACACACACACACTATACAAGGACACCGTACAGACGAAGCGAAAAGGAGGCTGAGCGACACCGCCTATGCGCGCGTGTATGTGGGGGGAAGGGGGGTGGGAGGGTTTGCGCGTGTGCATGTGTATACGCACGTGTTCTTGTGTTGCTGCGGCTGCTGCTTCTGCTTTCAACGGTTCTTTCATGGTTTCACCCGGTCCCTCCCTCCTCCTCCTCCTCCATCTCCATCTCGTCGCCCTCTCGTCTTCATCATGGAGAACGAGGAGATGGTGGTGATGGTGGTGGATGAGGGGAGGCGGCGTTCTGCTGCCCACGCGCACGGCCAGTGGGCGGATCGGCTTGTTGGATGTCTCGTTCTCCACCCTGCATGTGTGTGTATGTGTACGTGTGTTTATGCGAGAGGGGGAGAGGGGGGAGAGATGCACCCATCAACGTCCCCTCAAGGTGTGTGCGGGGTATAGCACCACGTCCCCACTCGATGTACAGGGTTATGTGCATATGTGTGTGTGTGTGTGTATGTAAGTGTGCGTGTGTGTAGACGAGTGCAGTCGTGCCGAACGGCTTCCCTAAGCGGTATCTTTTCATTTTCTTTTCCTCTCGCTCTCTACTCGATGCAGTGCCTTTCCTCCGTGACTTGTGTCGTGAGGGATCTCGTTGTGTCCGTGGCTACATAGAGCTCTTGTTTTGCTGTTGTGCGCACGCACGCATGCGTGTAAGTGTAAGTGTGTGTGTGTAAGTGTGTGTGTGTGTGTGTGTATGTAAGTGTGTTTAGGGAGACGGTAGAGGCGGAGTTCCGTGCTTGCATGCAGCCACGCCGACAGTGGCGAAGCCCTCACGCCGCGCGGAAGGCGGCCTCCTCCTCCTCCTCCTCCTCACACACACACACACACACTTACACACACATCGCCTGGAAGAGCACCCCCGGTAAATATCGGGAGGTTACGGGAAAGAGGCGAACGACCGAAGCGCCCACAGAAGAATGCACGCGTTAGGGAGGGGCCAGTACTCCGTGCCTACGTAGATACTCACTCACACCCTCTCGCCCTCGCTCCCGCTCTTGTCTTGTGTAGCCACGCAGATGGGTGGATGGGAAGGAGAGCAGCCGTCCCCGTCCCCCTTCTCCCCCTCCTTCGCAACCTCGTTCTGCGTACTTCCCTGCTGTTTCCACACGCGGACACACGTCTGCGCGCGTGTCCGAATCGAACGGGTGCGCGCATCTCCGAGTGTTTTATGTAACCGACAGGAGAACAGGGCGGGAAGGGTGGGGAGAGCGCACCTGCGTGCGTGGTATACAGGGTCCAGCACCCCAACGCAGTAGGGAGGTGAGGGCAACGCATCGCTGCTGCTGTCGGCGGTCAGGTCATGAACAGTGTTTTCTTCGAGGTGACCTTCGACAGTCAGCACACGCCTGCGCCATTCATATCACGGACAACGTGCCAAAGTGTCTCGAGCGTATCCCGCCGCCGGCCCTCACAATGCCTCCTGGTGAGAGGAGGCCGTGCTCCGATGACCGAGTCGGCGTACTGCTGTACCGGCGTGTGTGTGTGTGTGTCTACGGCCGCTTCCCGCCACGCGAAGTTGGGGCCCTGTCCAAAAGCCCGTGATGGGGTGATGCATGCAACCTCACGCTGTATGGCAGAGACATGGACGCGCGCTGAAGAAGTGAAACAGCGATGCGTGCAGCCGGCAGTGGGGTGCTCTGCATCCGACACGCGTCATTGGGAGAGGCGAGTAGAGAAGGATGGAAGGGCAGCGGGCGCTACACCGTTTTCCGTGATGCTGCCGCGACTGTGGCTCTCCTAGGCCATGTTATTCCTCTGCACGTGCACGCTGCCCTTGTTTCCTCCCCTCTCCTTATCACACACACACACACACACACGTGTGCCTACGCCAGCGTCGGCACGGGCGTCGCTGCCTCTGGTGCCATCACCTTTCTCTCTCTCTCATCTCGCCCGGATACCACGACGTAGGACGGCTCATACCGTCCACCACTAGGCACGACGACTACCACTATCGGGAAGAAGGACAAGAAGGGTTACGGCCTCTGCTGCCGCGGCAGCAGCGTCTACAACGTCGTGCACCGCAGGGCCCATTCTTCTACCCCCCCCCTCCCCCTCTCCCCCCTGTCCACACGCCCTCGCACGGGGTGGGGTGTGTGTTCTGTTGCGTCTCCTGTTGTTGACGGCTTACTGTGGGAGACATCCCCCGTAGACACACAACGCACAGCACTGAGCCGCGCGCCACCTCATCATCCGCTCCTTTCCATCATACTGTTTTGTTTGTGGAGGGGAGTGCATCTATCCTTCGGTGAGGTTGTGTGGGAAGCCTTGCCGCCGCCGCCGCCCCGCACGCCACGGTGACAAGAGTGGCCGAGCAAGAGCTTGGACGCGCCACTGCATTCCTCCACACAGACGCGAAGCACGCGTCGGGCGCCTACAGAGGAGCCCTCCGTTACAAGCCAGCGCACAATACAAGCTACACGGGCACCGTGCTTCATGAGCGCCGTCGACGCCCTTGCTGCCGCTCCGTCGCAGCCCCGTGAGCATCTGAACATTATCTATGCCGATGAGGGCAAGCGGTACAAGCTCAGCTTGCGCACCCCCATTGGCCGCCTCACGATTGGCAAGGTGAAGCAGTGCCTCGCCGCCGCCAGCTCGTGCCCCATCCCGCTGCATGACATGGTGCTGCACCTCAACGGAGTGCCGCTGAGCAACGACAAGGACCTGTGCGCCAGCCTCGGCATCGGCAATGGAGCCACCCTCTCCGTGGAGCCTCGGCATCCACCGCGCCGGTGCAACGGCGGCGAAGGTGATGGCGACGGAGGTGCGTGGCAGCGCCACAGCCCGCGAATGCGAGGGGCGAGGGGGACGCCATCGCCTGTCGGCGCTGCAGCCGCCGGCTCCCCCGCGTCGTCTTCGTTGTCGCCACCGTTTCCGATGTCGCGCCAGCGCCGCCTGCTGGAGCTGCAGACGCTCCAGCAGGCGGATGAGATGCTGCGCAAAGACGACGCTGTGCGGGATGACGTGTTGCGGCACACGATGCACCACGTCGAAGAAGAAATGGACCATGCGAACCTGCACTGTCGCCAGCTCCAGCGGCAACGCGAGAGCGCGGAAGAAGAGCTGCACCGCATGAAGGAAAAGGAGGCCGAGGCGGCACGCGAGCGGGAGCGGCTTGCCGTGCTGCGGGCGCAGGAGGCGGCACGTGCGACAGAGCGCGCGGCGCAGCTGGTGGAACGTCGTGAGCAACTCCGTGCCGAGCAGGAGGCCGCCCGCGCCGTGGCGATGCTGAAGCTCGAGAATGAGAAGAAGAAGGCACTGCTGGCGCAGCAACAGGCCTTCTTCGACGCCGAGCGAGAGCGGGCGCAACTGGAGCAAGAGAACTTCGAGGCCACCACCAAGGCTCGGGAGCTTGAGCTGCGGGCGCGTGAAATCGATATAGAGCATCTGCGGCTCGCTCGCATCCGTGAAGCGCGAGCACTGGACATGGACCGCCGCCTGGCCGTGAAGCAGCGACTGCACTACTACGCCCAACTTGGCGTCGAGGCACCGCGGGCGCTGCAGCGCGAGGCGGCGGCGCTGTTGCTGACCGAAGAGGGGAAGACCGATGACGATGCGGAGGATGAGGAGCCGGCGGGCAACGGCAGCAGCCACTGGCCTAGCGCGCAGCGTCATGGCCCCGACTCCAAGATGAGCGTCACGGGGCTCAATGGTCACACCCGCCAGTCGGTCGCACGTACTCTAGACACGAACAACAATGACCTCGTGCGTAGCCGCGGGCCATCGTCGTCCCCGCTGTCGCACGCCGACCAACGCGTGGCTGGGGTGGCAACGGTGCCAGATGGCGGCTTCTACGATGCGCGCGAGAACGCCGAGGAGAACCTGCGGCGCCTCGGCGACGATCTCGGCCTCGGCGACGGGCTGCAGTTTGACGACAGTAACACCTGCGTCATCAGCATCGACGGCGAGTACACGCTTCTCGTGATGTACGACGCCGCGACGGAGCGACTCTACCTGTACTCAACCTTACTGGCGTCGCTGCCGCCGGTAGTGCAGGCCACGGCCGAGGGTCAGCTGAAGCTGTACGAGTTCCTGCTGGAGGCGTCGCTGCTGGGGCGCGAGATGTGCGGCGGCGGTGTCGGTGCCTCGTTGCGGAACGACTTTGTCCTCATGTCCGCCAGCCTGTACATGCCGACGAGCCAACCGTGGTCGCTGCGCACCCTGGCGCCGCAGTTCCTGCACTGTCTCCGGCACTGGCGCACGAAGCTTACGGAGTTCTTGCAGACCCTTGAGGCTCAGGAGGGCTGCGGTCAGGGCGGTGGTACTGGTGCTGTGCCTGCAACCCCGCCAGCGGCAGCACGGCAATCGCCACAGCACCATGTGTACACTTCCGCCGCATCCTCCCTATCGCCCTCCATGGCCCGCAGCGCCCCGCACGCCGGCTCAGCGGCCACCAGCATCGCTAGCCCTCACCCGAAAAGTTCCGCGGCCTCCCCATCTCCGTTGCAGGCCTCCAACTCAGCGGCGGTAGCGGTGACACCACTGGCGGCGCCGCACACCTCGTCGTTCAACGGCAGTGCCAAGCGTGTTATTCCAGTCCTGGGGCTCGAGGTGACCGGCACCGTGCTGGTCAATGGGGTGCCGACACACTACCAGGACGGCGTCCTCGTCGTGAACGCGGCGGGTCCGTCGGTGCTCGCGGGGGTGCAGCCGAACGACCTCATCGAGGCGCTGAACGGGACGCGCGTCCGCAACGTCGGCGACTTCCGTCGTGTCATCGAGGAGGAGCTGACGCCAGGCATGATTGTGCCGGTGCGCATCAACCGTGGTGGGGTGGCGATGGTGGTGACGGTGCGCGTAGAGGCAGGCCGATCGCTGTAGCACAGCTGTGCAACGCACTGCTCGGGTTTCCGAAGCGCGTGCGTGGCATGCGCACGACAGAGAGAGGCAGACAGGAAAGCAGCGAAAAGTGGTGAGGAGGTGGCGTGAGTCGGTACATGATGGGGGTGGACACCACCACAGCAGCAGCCATGTTCTCTATGATGCGTCACGGCATCGTCGTTCGTTTCCAGCCGCCACAAATGCGCACCGCAGCCATCATCACCGCATGTGCAAGTCTCGCCCATGGCATACCACCACCACCGCCGCCTCCACAGCCGCGTCGTTGCCGTGGCTCTTGGGCACACGCACGCACACACACACGCACGCACACACACACACACACACATACACACGTTGACTTCAAGACATAGAACATCGGTACAGAAAGGGGCGCTGCTTTGGCGGATGGCGCTGCCAGCTGCCGCGGCAGCTGCATAACTGCGAAACACGCACACGCACGCGACGCTCACGTCGGGAGAAGGCGAGAGGGGAGGGGGCTGACACAAGCCGGGGGCCGCACGGTCAACGCGGTCGCCGATGACAACAGCTTGATTGCCACCGGCGCCGCCCATGTCGCGCTGCAGAGGCGCGCTCTTCTGTGTGAGAAGTTGTGTTGTCAGGGGAGGTGGTGGAGAGGGGGAGAGTCTCTGCGGCGGTGCGCGTGCGTTTTCGAGGAGGCGGAACGGCGGTTTCGCTGCCACGCCTCTTTCCTGCGACTGCGCCTCTGCCCTCCAGCGCCTATGCATCCACACGCGCCCGCCTCGCTGCGCGCGGTGGAACTGCACACAGCTCATGTGTTTGAGTAGTCGCGTGTCTGTGTCTGTGTGTGTGTGTGTGTGCTCGGGCTCAGCTGCACGTCGAGCACAGGCACACGCCCTACTCTGTGCATCCGCCCACCAACCCATCCTGTCGACCTGATCATCTTTCTCTCCCTCCCTTTCCCTCGCTCTGTGCACATCACCCCGCGCCACTCCTCTGTGGACGGCGTGATGGCTCCTGTTTCATCGTGTGTTTTTGTCGAGGCGAGCGAGACGCTCGCACAGCGACGCACAAGCGCTGAGATGCACCCGAATGTCCAACAACATGACGGACTTTCTGCGCGGTCACCCGCATCACCGCTCGCACAAGTGCCGGGTCGATCGGACAACACACACACATACGATGCCAACGCGAGCGAGGAGGTCGACGTTGTGAGCGCCACGACTTGCGCTTCATCTCCAGAAGCGGTTCTTGAACAGCCGCGCCACGTCGCCCCACCACAGCAGCGTCCAGGGCGTCTGCAGCGGGCGCCTCGGCGTCGCTGGCGATCGCGCTCGGCATCAGCCCCTGAGTTGTCCTTACCGACGCCGCCGCCACAGCATCTCTTCACGCGTGCGCGCGCCAGTCGCGAACATGCGAACGAAGATGCACGGTCGACAGGGGTCAGCCTCAGCAGTGTCACGGCCGTGGGTAGTCGCAGTCGCAGCTCGAGCATGCTGGATGGCATGCGCCTCAGCCCCCCGCTAGTGACAACGGCAGCGCCAGGCATCTCCGGGGTTACGAGTGCTGATGACGAGGAGCACAGAGCCGAGCACGCCTCCGTGCTGTCTTGGAATCCGCGCTCACGAGCTCACCCTCTACATGGTGTCACCCATCACGGCAGCAGCGCCAAGCGGAAGCGATGCCTCGGCCACCGACCGTGGTCGGCAAGCGACGGACGGCCGCCGCCTGACTCACCGCAGCAGCCGCCGCTGCGGACGTCCCTCCCGAGCGCTCGCCCGTATACGTATGATATTCCTGCGACACTAGCAGGCCTTCTCTGCCGCTACCTCTCCCGGACACCGCCGTTATCACCGGTAGAGGCTGCAGCAGGGGTCCCTCTGCCCGAAGATGGCACCGCGTGCACTCGCTTTCTCTCAGTACGCTGGGGCTGCGTGGAGATCACGGCGCCGCAGTCCCAGTCCAGTCCGCATCGACGGCCTCCCGTGGAGGGGTGCTCGTGGACCGCGGCGTCTTCTTCCCCTTCCGCGCGCCCCCCTCCTCGTCCACCACTTCGTGCAGCGTCGTCCCCTTCACCACCACCGCGGTTGTCGGCCACCCACGTCATTAACAAGCACGACGCCGACAAGGAGAAACGTGGCAGCAGCTCCGGTTGCAGCGCCACGAGTTGTCACGTTCCGCATCGGTCGCAGCAGCCGCAACAGCAGGAGCACCTGTGGAACCTTCTCACGCACTACCCGCGTGACGCGAGTGCCTGTCTCGCGCTGGGCCTCAGCGTCTGCGCGGCGCTGGATGCCATGCGGGCAGCACCACCACCAGTGCTGCCCGTGGCGGTGCTGCAGGACATCGCGGCGACGACGGCGACAGAGGTCTGCTTTTTCGTCCACGCCTGCGAGGAGGCGTGGCAGACGCCAGACAACGCATCACCCGAGTCAACGGCAGCTCCACCGCCGCTCGCCAGGAGCGTCGACCACGCTACGTGCACGTGTGGTTGTTTGGCCGCGGGGCAGCTGCTCGACCCCGCTCTGTATAGGTTTCATCTCCTGTACTACCGCCACCACCATCGCTATGCGCCGTTGCCGCGGGGCGACGGCGGCGAAGGTCAAGCTGGCGAGTCGGTGATGCGCGATGCGCACAACGGTGGCGAGCGCAACGCGCTTGAGGAGGCGAGGGCAGCGGTTTTTGGCCACCCGCACGTTCAGGGGCAGCTGCCTCGACACCCACAGCACGCCCCGCTTCCTCCCCATTATGGGCGGCAGGTTCCCGGCACAGCGGCCGAGCGGGCACCCGTGCCCACTGCCACCCCTCCCCCTCCCCACTTCGCGCGTGTTCAAGGCACCTCGCCGACGGTGCTGCTGCCACTCCTTGCCGTGCAGACGCTCTCCAGATTTGTGGGGGTCTCCAACGCGCGTCGGAGTTCGGCGATGTCTCGTCAGCGACGGCGCTGGGGACTACGCGAGACGCGGCGAAGTTGTCAGCGCTCTTCCGCCGCCCCTCCAGGGTCCACTGCCACTGCCTCACCACCTCTGCTGGCGGCGGATTCGGCGAGCGCGGCGGCGCTGGACAAGCAGGCGATCTCGAGACCATCCACGATGCAACCGGCGCAAACGGCGAAGGGTAAGGACGACGAGGCGGAGGCGGATCCAGTTAGCAACTACGCTCACTTCTGCGATGAGACGGAGCGGTTGTGGGCTGTGATGGCGAGCGTCTTGCTCGCTTGGAAGCAGCTCGAGCAGTGCGTCTCCTTGACTGTGCTCGTGCCGCGGCTGGAGGTGCTTCCCTCATCCTCATTGCACGCGCGGCAGTTCGCGCCGCAGTCACCATCTTTGCATGTCTCGAGATCGTCGGACCTGTCTCCGCTCGCGCGCGCCGCCGCGTCGATGCGGCTGCACCAAACCACTGTTGAAGGCATGCTGCTGCATGCCGCCTTTGAGCGCGCCGCGCTCGCTCGCCTGCGCGTCCGTCTTCTCTCCCTTTCCCCGAGGCCCCGAGACACGGCAGAGGCAAACCTGAGTGGCGACGTCGCATCCTCGCTGCTCATGATGGAGAGCTTCCTGTACAGTGAGTTGAAGGGTCGGATTGCCCACCTGCCGCTGTGGTGCGCCGTGGCGGTGGAGGTGCTGCAGCTCTACATTGAGCAGTCTCGCCACGATCGCGCGTTGCGGGAGCGAAGGGCGCAGGAGGAGAGCGACGGCGCTACTGTTCCGGGCGCTGCGGGCCGCAACGATCACGCGGCATGGGACTTTGTGCACTCCAGCCGTGTGCAGCAAGTCGTGCTACTCGCCACACGCATCATGACCCTTCCCTGCATGTTCGCCAACGGCGCCTCCACTCCTGCCTTGGCAGCGGCCCGAGCCGAAACACCGCCGCCGCCACCGTGTCGGACGTGCAGATGGCACCGAACCTCGCTGGCAAATCACGCTGCGAGGGCCGCCCGTGAATGTGACGACTCGCAGCACGCCTCGCATGACTTCCAGGCCGCCGCAGCAACACCCGCTTCGCCTGTAGGTGCAAAAGTGGCTGTGCCAGTCTCGGCGGCGACCGTGACGCAGCTCTCGGCGGTGATGGCCCGGCATCCGCTCTTCGGCGTTGCTGTGGCGGTGGTCGGTGGTGGCGTACCACTGCACTGGGCCGAGGCGTGTGTGGCACCGCGCGCAATGAATGTCCACTCTCTCGCAACAGTGCCACCGCCGCCTCTGCCAGCACAGGTGAACAGCCGCAGTGGCGACGGGGTAGATGCGTGTCGGACTCGTGTCGCCGCCATGGCGGCAGCAGACGCTGAGGCACAGACAGCGTTGCGTCGACTGGTGCAACTTCTCCACAAGTGGCTGCGAGAGGCGGAAAGGCGTGCATGACTGCCCTGTCGGTTTTTTTTTTCTTCTCTCTCTCTCTCTCTCATCACCTTTTCGATATCATGCGCCTGGAGCGACGTGAGGGAAGGGGTGGGCAGTGCCCCAACAACACCACCAGCACCAGCACCAGCACCAGCACCGCTGCTGCTGCTGGTGCTGCTCGCCTATCCACCCCTCCCCTCCCCTCTCCTCTCCTCCACGCGCATGCCCATACCAACACGAAGCAGATCTTCGTGCGTGATGTGTGCGTATCCTTTCTCGCCCCAACTCTTCATCTATCGTGTGTACACAACCTTCTGCTACAGCTCAGCTGCTGCGCTTCGGCCCTCCTCTCTCCTCGCCTCATCTATTCCTTGAAACCATCAACAAGCCACTGCAGCAAGGCCAAGACCGCAGCACCGGGAATCCAAGAAGCGAGCGGTATGCCCCACGCCCTGCCCTCCCCGCCGCCCACCCACCCCCAACTCTCTCCAGCTCTCTCTCTCTCTCTCTGTATGGCCTCCCCTTGGGGGTAGGGTGGGCGTGGACTATCAAGCGAGAGCAGCAGCACCAGCACCATCACCGCCATGTGTGCGTGTGTAGCGTACGGATGGGTTGCCTGCGGATGTGCTGTCCCGCGTTTCCCCCACTGCCACCACCACCGCCGCCGCTACCGCCATCACTGTCCTGTTCGTTGAGCACGGTGCACACTCCCGCACGGGCGTGTTCATTTTCTCGCCTACTCCGGGCACGCACACGCACTCACTCCCTTACTCTGTCCCTCTCTCTCTCTCTCTCTCTCTCGCTGCCCCTTCCCTCTTTAACGGTCTCCCACACTATCAACGATGCGCCTCCTCTTGTGTCTGCCTGTCCGGCACCTGGGCGTACGCGCGCAACGTGCATGGCGGGGATGCACACAACACAGCGCGGAGGTACACTGACCAAGTGAGCGTCATTAGAGAAAACTGTGCGCGTGGCACAGCAGCAGCGGAGAGCGTCGACGGGGCGAAGAAGTGCACCGAAGAAGAGAGGCGCCTCCCCTCCTCGGCGCTTGTCGGCCGTGTGGAACACGTCTGTGTGCCTGTGTGCCTGTGTGTGTGCCTGTGTGTGTGCCTGTGTGTGTGCCTGTGTGTGTGTGTGTTTAGGGCTACAACGTTCACCTCTCCGGTTCCACTCGAGGCCCGGGACACCTCAGAGGGAGGGTGCAACGGAACGCGCGAAGGCAGCACAGACCGCAAAACTGCGAGCATGAGGGCAGTCAAGTCGCGCAATGCAGGGGGGCTTCGCTCGGTTAGAGACGTCGACAGCAACCGCGATGCCGCCGCGGCGCCGGTCCACGCGAAAAGGGCGGCAGCGGCGGCATCGTTGACGGTGGCGGTGCATCGCAGCGATGGCTCCGACACGCATAGGGAAAAAGGCGTGCCGGACGACGCTATGCTGGAGGTGAGCGTAGGTGCTACTGGCGAGGAGGACAAGTTCCCCGAAGACCCCCTCGCCGTCGCGTTCGCGCTGGACGCACCGCTGACGTTCACCGCCCGCGATAACCCGAGAGTCGTTGCCCGGCTGCCACTTCGCTTCAAAGACGTGCTCCCTACTGTCTGCCACCAACTTCAGTTCCGGCAGCGGCAGGCCACGCATCAGACCTCTGTCGATGCGGACAGCTACAGCACCAAGAGCAACCCACTCTCGTCCCCCGTACCGCCGACGGCCGACGCCACCTCATACGCACAGCCGCCGTACCAGCACGCGCACTTGTCGGACATGGTCATGCGGCTGCTGCCCATCGCTGTGGGCCAGGGGCGCAGCTGCAAGACAGCCATGATGCACCCAAGTGACAGCGACGAAGACCCCGCCGCCGCCGCCACCACCGTGGCCGCGGCCGCAGCACACGGGCCGGAGAACACCGATAAGCACCTCCATCAGCAGCAGCTTGCAGCGTCAGCGAAGGCGAGGGCGGGTCGCGAGGCAGCGGATGCTGTGCTATGCGCGCCAGCGCGGGTGCCCGTACTGGAAGACGAGCTGTACCGCAAATGGGCAGCGGAGCAGATCCTAGACTACCTCTTCACCTCCCCTACGTCGGCAGACGGCGCTGGCAGCGTTGACCGCGACGAGGCACGGCGCAGCTTCACCGTCGCCGCGTGTCTGAGCGGCATGCGCGAAGTTCCTGCCGGCACGGTCGAGTACGTCGACCTGCTGCGTCGCATGCTCGCTCTGGCGGACTCGCGGCGTGGTGCTGAGCCGAATGATGCCGTGGACGACGCGGACGTAGATTTGCCAGCGTACGTGCGCGATGTGCTGGTGGGAGTGTTACCGCCGGAAAACGCACCGGCTGCTGATGCTGCTAACACGGCGTCTGCCGTCGAGCGGCTGCCGGTGGTGACGACGACGTTGCGCTCCACCTTGGATGCAGTGCTGCCGCCGCGGCTCTTCCTCTACTACCTCATCCACCAAGAGACGGCCGTGGCAGTGCAGCAGCAGCGCCAGGCCGCCCAGCAGCGCCAAGCGCGCCTTCGTCGTCACCTGGAGACGCACCCGGACGACGTGAGCGTGCTGGAAGAGATTGAAACCCTCCGTGAGGCGCTCGCTAGCGAGTATGCGGAGGTGCCGGTCGGTGCTGTCTTGGTCACCCTCGAGCGGACAAGCGATGTGCAGGCGCCGCGCGACTATCTCGTAAAGCTGGAGCAGACGCTGGACGAGGTATTGCAGAAAGTGCAGGCGCGATGCTGCGGTCGCCCGCTGCAGCTCATCCGCACCAACACCGCTCGTCCGTCATGCTCACGACCGCAGCACACCGCATCGGCCTCGGCTGCCTCCAGCGGGTCGCCGTCGTCGTTCGACCCCTCGCCGCCCCCCGACACGCAGCTCAAACAGAAGAACGCCAGCAGCAGTGTGAAGGCGGCCTCCGCGAAGGGGCGAGAAGCACCCGCAGCCGTGACTATCCTCGCTACGCCAGACAAGTGGGTGTGCACACACACACTGAAGCCGCTGCCAGCGCAACCGGTAGCCACGTCCGTTAGCGGTGGCGGCTCGGCTACCGTCGCCGCTACGCTGAATGTGCTGGAGCTGAACAAGGAGCGGACGCTGGTGCAGCTCAGCCTGCTCGGTGAGGAGCTGCTCCGGCAGGTGACCGTCGATCTTCCCGAGCGCGGCATCCTTCTCCGACGCCTCCTCGACGAGGCGCAGCTCTCCATCGACGCCCGCGCCATCCTCGCCCGCGAACGCTGCAAGGCCACGCAAGAGCACTTGCTGGACGGCCAAGACGCGCGAGAAGCGACGGCGGCACAGTGCAAAGTCCTCGAGAGCGAGGTAGCGGAGCTACGGTCGCGGCTGGCGTACGTGACCGCGCGCAAGGCAGCGCTGGGAGCGTGGGTGGAGGAGCAGAAGGCGCAGGAGCTGACGGCGAGTCGCGAGCGAGCGCACTTTGAACGCAACCTGCGCGAGCGGTTGGTGGCGCACACGGAGCGGGTGAAGGCGGCGCAGGATGCCGAGCGTCGTAGCTCCTTGCCAGGGTGATCCACGTGAAAGGGCGGAGAAGAGAGGGAGCAGGGATATACACGAAGCGCAGCTGCCATGATACGGCGTGTGGATCGTCGTGCTGCAAGTGCGCACAAGTCCGTCGAAGTTGCGCGCTCGGTTCGTTTCCCCACCACCACCACCACACGCACCCCACCATCCACTCTTCTCCCTCTCCTTTGGTCGCTGTTACGGTTGTGACTTCTAGTCTTCCGTCGATGTACACCACTCAACGCTCGAGGCGCCGCCGCTCTCTCACCCAGCCATCCAGTCCGTGTGTGCGAGTGTCAGCACAGCATCCTCTTCCCTGCGCGCGTGCATGCATGTGGGTAGGTGTCGATGTGTATGCGTATGTGTATACGTATGTGTGTGTTTGGGTGTCTCGCGTCGCGTTGGCGGTGGCGGTGGCGAGAACGCGGGAGCCATGGCACGCGCTTCTCTTCATACTTTCCCAGATCTATCGCCGCCACACACACACACACACACACACACACACACGCATGCGCCTTTATGTATAGACTTTCAAACGCACGCGTACGTCCCTCCTCTTTACCTTCCTCTTGCTCACGCAGCCGCGATCCTGGGTGGCTTACTTTGTGGTCGTCGTTGCCATTTTCTGTGTGGACTCCGCCATGTCGAAACGTACCCAACAAGACCTCACACGCGACCACACACGCTTCCGCGTCTGTGTGTGGGGGGGTGGGTGGGTGGGCGGGTGCCTTGCGCCGGGTGGTTAAGGGGTCGTAAACTCTCCCTCTCGGCCTGATGTGACCACCTCGCGCGCCACCTCCCCTCACGCCCACCCTACGCTGTCCCTCTCTGTGCTTTACCGGCGTTCTTTACTCGCTTCCCTCGCCTCAAAGTGCTCTCCCGGTGATGGAAGAGGTGAGCAGCACAGGCGGAAGCAGCGAGGCCGGTTGGATACCCTTGAGGAACCCCCGGGGGTAGAGGAGGGTGGAGTTGCGCGGTGCGGGAAAAGGTGTCCAGCCTCCGATGGTGATGGTGTACATGCGTGTCGCTTCCTCCGCGGCTGCGTGCACACCGGCACACGCATCCACCTTTGGGAGGCGTCCCTTCCTCTCACCTCCCCCCCTCCTCCTCCTCCTCCTCCTCCTCCTCCCCTTCCCGCCTTCTGTCGATGTCGTTGCCTACGCAAAACACTTTTGCGAGCGTGCTACCGCCGGCAAGCCCCCGCCATGCCTCTTCCGATGTCCTCGTCACCCCGCATCGACACCCCGCTGCACATTCCCCCTTCGCTTTCCTACTTTGTCCCTCCCCCCTCCCATCCCTCCACTCCCTGCTCGGCACGCCGATCACACGCACACACGCACGCACACGTGCCTTGCAGAAGTGTTTCCCACTTTTCAGATCTCCCCGTTCTTCTTCCTTCGACAGCCTCCCCTCCCCCCTCCTCCTCCTCCTCCCCTCCGCGTCCGTGAACCGGTGGCCCATTTTACCTTTACTTTGTGCTTCATTATTAGTGCGCCTAGAGTCTGTGTGCGGCCGCCTCCAACGCCTCGTCACCACGAATCCGCTCCACCCTCCACACACACACACACACACACGCATTGCATCGTATCCATCGCACACGAACGCACGCGCTCGTCTTCCCTCTCACCAGCTCCGTCTGTCAGTTACCCGCCTCACCCTAACACAACCACTGCGCCATACATCGACAGGCTGTGCCACCACCACCACCACCCTGCTTGCCCTTCTAATCTGTTTCTCTCCCTTTCTTCTGTCTTCGTCGACCAAGGCGTTTACATACATCATCCACACACTCGTGCCCGGAGACACCCGCCACAGCAGTGAGCAGCAGCAGACCGCAGCGATTCGTCGTTGTACGCCTCCCCTCCCTTCTTCCTTCCTTCCTTATCCACCCACACACCCACACACACACACACACCCGCTCTCTCGACAGCCACTGCGCGTCATGCTCACAACACGTATTATTAAGGAGACGGAGAAACTCCAGAAGGAGTGTCCGCCGGGCATCACGGCCACACCCACCAAGGAGAACCCGCGCTACTTTATGGTGACCATCCAGGGGCCGCCGCAGTCGTGCTACGAGGGCGGCCTCTTCCGCCTGGAGCTGTTCCTGCCCGAGGAGTACCCGATGAAGCCGCCGAAGGTTCGCTTCCTCACGCGTATCTATCACCCCAACGTAGACAAGGTGGGTCGCATCTGTCTCGACATCATCAAGGATAAGTGGTCGCCGGCGCTGCTCATCAACAAGGTGCTGCTATCTATCCAGATCCTCATGTCGAGCCCAAACCCAGATGATCCTCTGGCGAACGACGTCGCGGAGCACTGGAAGGAAGACGAGGCCAGCGCGCTGCAGACGGCCCGCGAGTGGACGCGCAAGTACGCCAAGCCGTGAAGTGACCGCAACATGACCCCGTGTATTTGTGTGCGTATGTGGGAGGGGAAGAGGAGGGAGAGCAGACACCCGACCGAGTACATCTTCTCCCGACCTGTGCTTTATACACACACGTGGATGGCGGAGTTCCTTTCTGTTGCTTCTGACGGTTGTTCTTTTGGATGTTGTCACCGGTGTGTGTACGTGCGTGTGTGTGTGTGTGTGTGTGTGTGTGTGAGTGTGTGAGTGTGTCGTCCCGAAGGTGGTCCTGGAGATGAACCGCAACATCGCCCACGACCCCCCCCCTCCACACACACACACACACGTACACACCACACCCCTGCCCCGCTCCCCCCTCCCCGTCGCCCCCTTTTCCTCCCAACACCCGTTTTCGTGTTCCATTTGTGTGCCTTTCGAGTTTTGTGCGTGCGAGCACGTGAGGGAAGGGGGAGGGGGGATGGAAAGATGTGGGGATGGGGGGAGAGAGGGGGTTGCGCCGTGTGGCGTGTCCTGTGTACCGTGAGCGGGCACGCTCGAGTCTGACGGGGGAGAGGGGGGGGGGGGGCACACACACCGGCACTCCCTCCCTCCCTTCCTCATGGGTGTGTCGCGACGTGGACAGTGGCGGCGCTGAATAGGGTCAGTTATAGGAAAGACACAAAACAAGCAAACATGCAACCATGTAGGTACATCTGTGTGAGCGACGGAGGGGGAGCGCGCGGCACATAGCCATGCGACCGACAAGAGGCAAGAGGCCGACGGTGCGCGCCGAGGAGGAGGTGTGGCTGTGCAGATGATGAAGGGATAAGGGGACTGGGACAAGCTGCTGGGTGCCTTCAAGGGCTCCCAGAAGCCCGTCCCAACGTCCCCTGTGCACGTCGCCCTCACGAACAGACGCAAGCACGATTGGCGCAAAGTATCTCTCGTCCCCTCCCCGCCCCGAGTATTTCGCCGTCTGATGAGCTATGCGGGACGCGTCGGCCTCGGCGTGCGTGTGCACGCACCGGCGTTCGCCACCAACACCACCCGTCCTTCCATTGCCGCGTACAGAAGGGGGTGCGACACGCGTGCCTGTGTGCTCCTCCCCTCACCTCCGTGACTCCCCAGCACACTTTTCTCCCCACCCCCTTCCCCTCCTTATCGTCCTTACCTCCTGCGCTGCTCCCCACGCGTGACGGGCCATCCCCTCCTGCGTTCTCGTTCACGGGCGGCCTCGCCGCGTCGGAACAGCCAGATCTGCCCACCCACGCCTTCCATCGTGCTCGACCGAACCCACGCAGCAGCGCGGCGCTTCGTTGTTTTTTCGCTCCTTCGTAATTACACCTCCTCCGCCCACGTGACAGCTAACCCAATGGCTCGCTCCCGCGCAGCGCCTCGTGCCAGCGGTGGCAGCAGCCACCACGCCGCCGCCCCACCGCCGCCGAAGAAGGCGGAGCCGCTGCATCAGTCGACCCCCCACGCGCACCCGCCGCAGCCGAACGGCGTCACAAACATCTACGTTCAGCGTCCGATGGCCGGCGGTGGCGGTAGCGGCATCCTCGGCACGATGGCGGCCGTCGCCGGCGGCAGCGTGCTGGGCCACGGCATCAGCAACTACCTCTACGGCCACAGCAACCAGGCGCCGACGCAGCCGGCAGAGGCGCAGCAGTTGGCACAGGCCGCGCAGCAGGAGGGGCACGTCTGCACGCCGCAACTTGTGGGCTACTCCAAGTGCCTTGAGGCGAACCCCGAGTCCGCCGACAGCTGCAAGTGGGCGTGGGACTACTTCACGCAGTGCCAGAGAGAGCACCCGATGCAGCCTCCACAATAGTATTGACGGGACATCATGTAGGCGACTTTGATGAAACCTTGTGGTGATGGTGGCGGGTAGGTATGGGGGTAAAGGAGGGCGGCACCCGCACATGGGATTCCGTGTCTGTGTATGTTTGTGTGGGGGTTAGGCTCGTCATGTTGACCCAGTTGAAGAAGGGGAAATCCGAGCGCCGCCGCCGCCCCCCCCCCTCCCCTCCTCTTCTCCCTCGGTACAAACGGCCCAAGCATGCACACGCGCCACCGCCACCGCCCCCTAACGAGAAGACACCCACAGAAGCAGAGCATATCTACAGCAGAAAAAGAGAGGAGGGGGGGAGGCACACACCCACGCACGAGCCATACACATAACGTGGACACGTACGTATGTATCAACGGTGCACCACCGCCACCACCACCACCACCACCCTCTCTCTATCACTCGTCCCCCATCCCCGGTACGGCATTACTGTCAGCCAAAGTAGACACAGTGACGGGACGGAGAGAAGGGCGGCGAGAATATTCACTGGACATCCCTCCTTTACTGGTGTGTGTGTGTGTGTGTGTGTGTGTGTGAAAACGTGTTTTGTGGCTGTATCGCCCCCTCGCCCACTCGCTCCGCCCCATCCTGCGTGCCTGTAACCGTTGCCCTCGTTGTTGCTGCCCATGTGCTTGCCCGGGGGGAGGGGGTGAGGCTAGAGGGCTTCTCTTGTTCGCTGTGTATGTGTGCGTGTCTTACCTCTCTAACTATATATATATATATATGTATCTTTGCGCATGTTCCCGCACCGTTTAGGACGGAGGAAGGGCGGTAGCGGCAGCAGCCTCCCATGCGTTTTCATTCGTGTCTACCTAGAAACAACCCAACGCCCGCCGTGTGTGTAAGTGTGTGTGCGTGTGTGTGTTTGGCGGGCAACCGGCGACTTGCATGCGAGGGTACATCCTCGTCGACGCCTCGCCCGCTGTTTTGCCTCTGTTCCAGTTCTGAGAGCCTCTGGCAGCACCACGTGTCCTCCCGCTCGCCTGCTTCTCCGACGCTACCCGCCCTTTCCGGCTATCGGCTCAGAAACTCCCCTCACGCATCCCTACAGCCTCGCATGGGTTGTTGTATCCTCTCTCTCTCTCTCACCTCTTCCCGTGTGGCACATACACAGACCCTCCTCCCCCCCCTCCTCCTCCTCCTCCTCCTCCTCCTCGAGATCAAGGCATACAGCTGATCAGAAAGCGATAGAAGAGGTTGGACCGCTCGCACAGGCGTACGTATCACCACGGCCACCACCCTCGGCGTATGTTGGGGCCGGATATCAGGTCCTTCACACACCCTTTCACACTCTTCCCCGCTCCTGCCCTTGTGTTTGTTGTTTGTCTCGCCCTCTCTGCGTGCGTGCGTGCGTGGTGATTCACGGAGGTGGGTGAGCGTTTATCTGCGCGTAGCCCATCCCACCCGTGTACGCTGTCGTGCAGCGAAGCATCTTGGCGCCTCCCCGCTCTCTCTCTCTCTCTCACGGTCTCCGCCCCTCTGCCAGTTCTGCGTCTCCTCCTCCTCCGCGCACGACGAACACACGCTGTCGCGGGGGGAGGGGAGGGGGCGCCTGCGGGTTATTCTAGATCCCTCTTCCCTTGCACACATCCGTCATCCACCCCACCCCCCATCACACAGACACGCGGCTGCAGAGAGAGAGAGAGAGGAAAACGGAGCTCACCTGTGTGCCTTGGAGAATGCCCCGTAGTCGTGGTGGCGGTGGTGGTGGTCTTCGTGGTGGTGGCCGCCAAGGCTCCTTCAGTGGATTTCGGGCCGAGCGCCGCCCCGGTACCACGTCGCACCCGCCGCAGCCAAACGGCGTCACAAACATCTACGTTCAGCGTCCGATGGCCGGCGGTGGCGGTAGCGGCATCCTCGGCACGATGGCGGCCGTCGCCGGCGGCAGCGTGCTGGGCCACGGCATCAGCAACTACCTCTACGGCCACAGCAACCAGGCGCCGACGCAGCCGGCAGAGGCGCAGCAGTTGGCGCAGGCCGCGCAGCAGGAGGGGCACGTCTGCACGCCGCAACTTGTGGGCTACTCCAAGTGCCTTGAGGCGAACCCCGAGTCCGCCGACAGCTGCAAGTGGGCGTGGGACTACTTCACGCAGTGCCAGAGAGAGCACCCGATGCAGCCTCCACAATAGTATTGACGGGACATCATGTACAGCGATACCAGAGAAACGGTGCGAAAACAACAGGCACACACCAGCCCCGCCGCCCCCCCCCCTCCTCCTCCTCCTTCTTGCGTTGCTGCACGCAGTCGCCACCAGCCGTCGTCAACGCGGCATGTGTGGCCGTAGTTGTATCCGCCACTCCTCTCTCCTCAGTCTCATGAACCGCCTCGGTCCCCGCAAGTTTCTTTCCACATCTGTGCCCGCTGCTTGTCAAGATCCCCACTGCTACTATACTCTCGTGTGTGCGCGTGTGTGTCCGCGCCGATGCGCTGCACGCTGCCGCACCTTCGGCAGTCTCCCTCCCGCCCCCCGCGTGTCACTGTCCACCTTCACGTGACGACACATCCCTAATCTTATTATGGTCCTATGCTTCTCTTGCTCTAAACACACACACACAGCGCGACCGCACTCCTCTCCCGCTGCCACCGCCACCTCTTGTCATTGTTACCTCCGACGCTTTCGATTTTACTCGGCGCAGCGCTGCGTGGCCATGAGGTTGCACGCACGTGCGCAAGCACCTCATACATGACTGCCAGAACGCAACCCCACGCAAACAGCCTCGCCAGATGCTTCATCGCCCTCCTCCCTCGACCACTCCACGTGGCGCCTCACCACTCGTCTTTGCACCCTCCCTCTTTCCTCCTTCAAGCAGCTCTCGATGAACGCACCGGTGCATGAACGCAGTGGCACCAGCAGCAACAGCGTGCCACCTGCGCACAAGAAGCAGCGCTATGAAGGTGGGTGTAGTGGCAAGGTCCTTCACGACCGTGACGCGGATAGTGTGTCTGTCTGGGGTGTCCTCGTTGCGCAGAACCTGCCGTCGAGAGAAAACGGGCTGCTGGCACACGCATCGCGTTGCCGCTGCCCTGTGGAAGGGGCAGACGTGCCGCGGAAAGAGTCAGTGACGAAGCTGATAGCCTCATCGTCCCTGTGCAACCCTGGAGAAGACTGGTTGTGGCGGCACGTTCCACCAGCTCTACGGCAGCTCTACTTTCCGGCGTGCTCCCACAGCGCCAGCACGTACCCCTGCGCATCTGCGTCCGCGGAGTGTTCTGAGAAGTGTTGGACGGCCTCGCTGCAGCAGGAGGGAGACAAGTCTCACCCCTCACCACCTCGCCTTCTCCTGCCCCTGTGCAGCACTCGCAGCAACAACGGCGCTGTCCGCCTCGGTCGCCTCGCCAGCAACGATATCGTCTTCGCCACGAATCCGTGTGTCAGCAATGTGCACTGCACCATCGCCTACCAGCCGGAAAGTGATCCTCGTCGCGGTGACGCGGCGGCGGCGCAAGACAAGGAGGCACAGAGGGCCGCCTTCGAGGCGACCGGCGCCGTGGCCAAGGTCGTGGATCCGCTTCATCACAGTCCTCGACCCGCAACGGAGGCGCCAGCTGTGCCGCATCCACGCGGCGATGCAACCGGCCGCAACTCCGCCGCCGCCGCTCACGTTGTGCTCTCGGACTCCAGCACAAACGGGTGCATCGTCAACGGCCAGAAGGTGGGCAAAGGCCGCTCGGTGCGCCTGCGCGACGGCGACGTTGTGGAGCTCATCAACGCCGGCACGCGGCACACAACGGACTACAACCTCGCGTTTCTCTTCCTCACGGCGGAGGTGTTTGTGCGTTGGGTGGCACAGCAGCCGCATCAGGCGAGCACGACGCAAGGTGCCGATGAGGAGGACATCGCCTCGGCGGAGAAGGCTGCGAAGAAGGAGCATCAGCAACGTCAAGCACTGCCGACAGCTGCGCGACGGCATGCGCTGCTGTGCAGAGCGCAGTGGAACGTCGAGGCGCAGGTGCGGCGCATGTACGGTCACAGCGTTGACGAGTACTACTCCCTTGATCGGGCACATCCGCTGGGGCAGGGAACGTTCGGCACCGTGTACCGTGCTGCCTTGCGCGCAGAGGCGTCAGCCTCATCGCAGTCACCGTCCCTCCTCGACGCTGGTGTTGGTGTCGCGGCTGGCGTGCCCTCAAGCTGGGAGTACGTCTTCAGCGGCGACGGCGTCGTTGAGTGGATGGCGAACCCGGCAGAGGTGACTGAGCTACGGGAAGCCTACATACGGGGGAAGGAGCAACGGGCCCCGGCCGCGGTGCTGCATGTGTCCGCGTCGGCGGCCTCGACAACAGCAGCGGAGGCGGACGCAACCACTACAGATGATGCTGCGCCACAGGTGTTCGCCGTCAAGATCATCCGCAAGCAGCGCATGTTGGTGGAAGCTCTTCGGCAGCAGCAGCAGCAGCAGCAGCATCTCGAGGAAGGCGAAGGCGGTACGGATCGAGCACCTGTGTCGTGCATCCACAACGCCACCACCGTCGCCACCCCTGATACTGCGGAGGCAGTGCCAGGGACGATATCGACCGCAGATGCCGCCGTGATTGAGCAGCTGCTGCTCATGGAGACGCAGCCGGACGATCTGGCCGCGCAGAGACGGAAGGAGTGGACAGCAGGTGTGCTTGCCAGTCTTCAGCTTGCCGACTCAACGCCCGCTGCCCTGGCGCCGTCCTCCTCGCTCAGCGCATTGCGGAAGTCGCAGCACAAGCCGCGAGACGACGACGACGACTCGAGTGATGACGGGGACGCACAGCCACTGCCGCAGCAAGATCGTGAGCAACGCCGTCGAGAGCTGATCCGCTGCCTCCCCAAGGCACTCCGCCGCACATATGAGAAAGAGCTGCAGCACCGCCGCCGTCAGCAGTGCGAGATCAACATTCTCCTCGCCGTGCGTCACCGCAACATCACCGCATTGTACGAGGTGTTTGACCAGCCAGACCACCTGGCATTGGTGATGGAGCAGGCGACCGGAGGGGAAGTGTGGGACCTGCTGCAGATCTACAAGCGACGTGAGCGCAGGGGGCAAACAGGTGCTCGTAAGAGCGAGCGTGGCGCGAACAACCATCGTGACACCGGTGCGCAACGGCTCGGCGACGGCAAGAGCGACTCGACAACGGCAGCGGCGACTGCAGCTACGTGCGACGACGACGACGACGTTGAACTCGTCTCGGTCGGCGGCCCGCTGCCGGAGTTCATGGTGAAGATCATTATCGTTCAAGTGATTGAGGCAGTGTTGTACCTGCACACGATGGGCATCATCCACCGTGACTTGAAGCTCGAGAATTTGATGCTGCAGCGCCCCTGCGACCGCTACGCGCTCAACGCGCTGCAGCTGCAGACGTTGGTTCATCAGCTCCGCGCCTACTCTCGCCCGCACCATGCAAGCGATGCGTCCACATCCGCCGCGACGACGTGTGAGGAGGACAGTGAGGCGGTGGAGTTCACAAATCCGCTGTCGGTTCTGTACACGGTGCACGTACCGCGGCACATGTGGCCGGTCGTCAAGGTCATGGATTTCGGTCTCTCGCATGTGCTCGACCAGCTGCAGACACATCCGTTCGACGCCGCCGGGGCGCCGCACGGCTTCATCGGGACGCTCTCGCAGATGTCACAGGGCGTCGAAGGCAGCTCTGCTGCAGCGGCAGCAGCAGCAGCCAGGGAGGCGGTGCCGGAGCGGGTGAAGCTAATCTACTCCCGCAACGACGCAACGACGAGCTGCGGCACCCCTATCTACGCAGCCCCTGAGGTCACCAACCCGGCCTTGCGCCCGGACAAGATGGGGTACGGTGCAGCAGTCGACATGTACTCCGTCGGCGTCATCGCGTACGCGCTGCTGACGGGGCGGGCACCGTTTCCGTCAGCGAAAAACCCGCGGCGGCCGGGCGGGCCACCGGTGGTGAACTATGACGCCCCCCTGCGCGTCCAGCGGCACCGTCGCCGCCCAGCCAGTGCTGGGCCGCTCCCATCGTCACGGCCGTCCAGCTCTGCGGCACGCCCTCCTTCTGAGGTCGCGTGTCTACCTCCGCTGTCGGTGGCAGAGTCCGTGCGCGTGGTGCTGCCGAAAGAACGTGCCGAGCTGTCAGCTGCGTCTTCCACCGCCTCGGAGCAGACTCGGCAGTGGCGCCGGCGCGCCGAGGCAGTGGCGGCATCTGTGCGGTGTGCGGAGCAGAAGGGTGCCCATGCGGAGGGCAGCGATGGCGGCAGCAGTGCAACGCTGGCTGACCCGCTCTTTGCCACCACCGTGGAGCAGCTCTGCGCATCACTCACCGCATACGCCGACATGTGTGCGTCGGGTGGGCTGGAGGTGGACCTCGATCGCCTCGTGTACGTCTCCGCGGACGCTGCCGCGACCGGTGCACAGGCAAACGCGTCCGTCGGTCGCGTGATGGCGCCTGATGGGCACGTCGCGGATGTGTTGCTACCTCCCATCTCGGCGCTCGGCACATCCTTCCTTCGCGGACTTCTGGAGAAGTACCCTTCGCGGCGGCTGACGGCTTACGAGGCGCTGCAGCATCCGTGGTTGCGCGAGTGCGTGTGATACCCTGAGGCGATGGGTCTGGCGAGCCTATCATCACCCACTGGCGGGTTGATTTCTGAGTGTGTGTGTGTGTGTGTGTGTGTGTGTGTTGTTACGCCCGTGGAAGATTGTCTTGATGACGCGTTGGAGCGCACGGTCGCGCTGTTCCCTCCACCACCATCACCACCACCGCTGAGGCTCGAGCAAGGATGGTGAGGATCCGCCGTGCCGAGGTCCCGCGCCCGTGCCTGACGCTTCGCCACAGCGTCACACCACAACGAAACCGCACCAAGAAAAGAAAAAAGGCAAGCCATGATGGAGCTGTGTGGAGCACGGTGCCGCCGCGCACAGAAGGTCGCCGTAGCGCCCGTCTGGCGCGCGTACGTTCGCATGCCTGTGTGCACGTGGGCCTTTCCCTCCGCACGCGCTCTCGCGGAATGCCTCGCAGACGCACCCGCAGAGCCACTGCTCACCAACTGGACTCATGTGTCCTCCCATACTCCCTCTCTTTCTCTGTGTGTGTGGCGTACTCCCCCCCCCGTGCGCCTGTTCTCCCTTTTGTTGCCATGGGCATCAACACCGCTGCACGCGCGCATTGTGTGGCTGCCGTTGCTGCACCGGCACGTCTCCTGCCACCCACCCACCCGCACGCCATACGTGTACATGACATTGTTCTGCCATGGTTTCAATATCAGCTGCGTTCCGTCGTTCGCGATACTTCCGCTTCCGTCGGCCTCGTCTACCACTTTGTTGTTGTTGCCGTGTGCCGACGTTGTTGCGGTGGTGGATTGCAACTCCGCGCCATCTCAGTTGCAGTCTTGCCACCCACCCACCCCTCTCTCTCTCCACAACCCCCGCCCCTGTGCCGTCATCCATCCCCTGGCTCACTGACAGAGTCATCATCACCAACGGCCACTTGTTTCTCTGCGTCGCACGTTCACGTGGTTTCGTGAATGTAGCTTTCCTCTTCCCTCACCCCACCTCCTTCTTCCTTGCTCTTCGCACTCTCATCTGTGTGTGTGTGTGTGTGTGTGTGTGTGTGTGTGGTGTCGTCTTGTCCGCTGCCTCTGTTCCACACTGGCATACGTGGGGCTGCAAGGGCACGCACGCGTGCTCTTCACAGTCTCTCTCTCTCTCTCTCTCTCCTTTCTCCTCTCCGTTACGCCCTCCGCTATCATTTCCGTGTGTCATTGGTCTGCTACATACTTGTGTGTGCGTGTGCGTATTTTATTGTGCTTATCGGGCTGTCGCTTGACTGTCTTCCCGCCGCCTGCGCCGTTCATCGTCGTCGTCGTCGTCCCCCGCTCCCTCTCTCGCGCCCGTGTCCTACGTCTCGGCGATACTGAAGCGCGTGTATCTTGTTCGACGTGTGCCCTGGTGTGTTCGTAGCGAAACCGGCAGCATACGTGCGAACCCCTTGGCGTGGTGCGGTGGTTTGACAGGCTGTCGCAGCCGCAAGAGCCAGGAGAAGCGCACTTGCTCGTGGTAACCACACGCGCACGCACCGTGGCAACGACGACGACGACATACGTACACGTCAGACACAGCAAGCGTTGTGTTTTCCCTTTTCGCTTCCCCCCCCCCTCCTCTTTCGTTCCTGCAATATACCGAAAGGGAAGGCGATTGAAGAGCTTGTTGCTGTGTGTGTGTGTGTGTGTGTGTGTGTGTGTGTGTGTGTGTCCTGCTGCGCTGCACGCCCTTGCATTCCCTCCTCCTCCGCTTCAGCGGCGTCCGGCTCTCTCCTCTCCTCTTGCATTCCACTCACGCCCGCTTCTCTGGTGCTTGCTCCTACGTGGCCTCTCACACACGTAGGAGCGCCCACGCACACACACACACAGAGAGAGAGGGCGCAACACGGGCGAGGGGGCGGGGGGGAGAGGAAGAGGAAGAGGGGGGTGGGGGGTGGGGGGCGAAAGATGGAGCACCGACCGCGACCGGAACTGACGTTCGCGCAGGCGAGGTATGTCAACACGTCCCACCCAGCGACGGCCACGTTCCCGGCCGCCTGCAACATTTTCGCGAGCGTGTCGAGCAGCGGCTCGATGGCGTTGAACCTCCTGCGCGTGGCAGTGCCGGCGTTGGCGTTGGTGATGCTCATTTTGTGGATGGCGCGGTTTGTCGTGATGCACCTTGAGGCACGGCGGATGCGGCAGCAAGCGACCCATTGGAGAACGCTGCCGAGTTACGCTGAGGTGCAAGCCATGGCGGCCGCCCTGCGGCCAACGCGTCCAGCTTCGTCGCAGGAGGCAGCAGAGGATGATACCACGCCTGCAGCAGCGGCTGAAGCTGGAGATGCAATGCACTGCATCATCTGCTTCTCCACCGTCGTTGACCACCCCGTGGAGCTGCTGCCGTGTGGTCATCAGCAGTTCTGCGCCCGCTGTCTCGTGCAGATATGGCAGTGCTCCGGGATTTACCGGCGGCTTCGGTGTCCGCTGTGCCGCCAACCTGCAGAACTTGTGTGCCCCGTGATCGTCGCCAACTCGAAGCCCTCTGTCGATGATGTGCTGCTCTTGCAGAACTACAACGGCGGTTTCTGCGGCACGAAGAAGGTGTCACTGTTAGACTGCTGCGTGCTGCGACTGCGCGTCATTACACATGCGCGTCTGCTGCCTATCGTTATCGGGCTCCGCATCGCCGTTCTCCACGCCACCATGTTTGCCTACATGCTCATGCCGACAAGCCTGACGGAGGTAGTCGATGGCGCCGTACAGCAGCAGCAGGCCGTCAAGCCCAACGTGCCCTCGTCGGCCCTCGCCGCCGCGTACGCCAGCGTCGTGCGCGTCTTCACCGTTGTCGTGTACACCGCCGCGAGGTACGCGGACGACTTCTTTCTCGTAGCCGTCAGTATCATTCTCACAGGCCACCTCCTGCAGAGCGCGCTGTTCAAGGATCTCAAGCTCTAGCCGCCGTCTCGGGAGAGGGTGGTGAAGGCTGCGCGCGTGCGTGCGCGTATAATCAGCATTAACGCCCAGCCCCCACCCACTCTCCCCGCCCCGCCTCGCCTCGCCAGCTCTGTTCGATAGCTGCTCTCGACATGCGTTTCTCGCTCGCTTTTCGCTTCGCGTAGCCGTCGCCCCCACCCGCCGCGGCCACGAACCACGGCGTCGGAGGAGGAGGAGGAGGAGGAGGAGGCGGCCGCGGAACCTCCGGTGCCCACCGCGTGGGAGACGTGCGCACGAGCAGATCCGCACCCGACCCCTTCCCCGCCCGAGGCCGAGGAAGTCCCTCACGTCGTTCCCCACCCCCCACCCCCTGTGCTTTTCCTTGGTGGACCAAAACACCGAAATGTACACACCTCTGCGCCAATAAAAAAACAAAAAAACTCGTCGTCGTCGTTTTTTTTTTGTCTTGGCTGTTCCCTTCTCCTCCCCCCTCTCCGGAGCCATGGCGATGATAGTGTGCTTTGCGGGTGCGCACCATGTGCGCGCGCCTGGCTCGCCCTCCCCGTGGCGCGGTTCCCTTCACCGAGCTCCCGCAGAGACTTGCGAAGAAAACATGGAAATGGGGAAGCACATCCCCTCCTCCCCCCCCCCCTTGGCTGAGCATCTGCAACGACGATTGCGCGCCCAACGGCCGCGGCGCCCCCTTCGGCACGCACGACGTGGCCATGCGAAGCTGCACCGCGGAGAGCCGAGGCACCGGCCCCCCAACCCTTTGCCACCACCATCACTTCACCGCCCCCTTCCAGAGTGCGGCGCCACCCACTTACCCGGGCGCCGAGGCCGCGACGCCGGGCCGGCGACCCATGGCCCCGCCCCGGGGGTGGGGCAGCCGGTCGAAATACCCCCACCCCCTTTCCTCCGCCGCTGAGCATGCCGCCAGGGCCACGCACGGCCCCACCATGGCGACCCCCCCCTCCTCTCACGAGGCCGCCCAGCATGGCGGGCACCAAGCCGGCAGCACTCCCACGCCCCCCATCCGATGCGCGCCCTCAGAAACCTATGCCGGCTGACCAGTTTGAACTTTCAAGTGGAGCCCGCGAGATGTCTCCGCATCCAACGCTGTTCTAGCTGTGCATGTCTCCCTACCCTTCGCCTTATCCGTGATCATGATTGAATTGGTTTTGAGCACAGGGCAATTGTACTTTGATTAAAGCGCTACTCCACATGTCTCGGTGTTGAGCTTGTGGAAAAAAAGAGCAAGATACAGATTTCCAGTGTGTAAACGCTGTCACTTCACCCCGCCGCCGAACTATCGGCTCCCCGAAAACCATTAAAAAAAAAAAAGATGCACGCCACCTCTGCTTTGCTCCAACTCTCCCACTAGCACCGCACAAAATAGCACTGCTCGCTACGTCTACTGTGCGCTCTATATGACCTCTTTTTAATCTCTCTCTCTCTTCCCTCCTCCTGCTTCCTTGACAGCCCTCGAAATAAAAAAAAAATCTCAAACATCACTGAAAAAGCGAGTAACGCCAACTAGAACACCAAGTCTGCCCTTTGTTCGCCAAAATGACGATGAATTTCGGCAATATGACCCTTGGGGGTGCCATGGCCACCTTCGGTGGTCAGTCCAACCCCATGTGTAATTACACGAGTCCGCTGGCGAAGAAGTTCGTGTACAAAGAGGTCGGGAAGGTATACTACCCACTCCGCCGTCACGTATTCCGCACCAAAGTTCGCACCGCCGCAGAGATCCGCTTCAACGAGATCGTCAAGCGGTACATGAAGGAAAAGATGACGTTCAAGAGGGGCTGCTACGCTGCAACCATCACTAACACTGTAGAACTGGACCACATGGGCAGCATTATCCCGAAGGACGAGTACGAGGTCAAGCGCCTGACCAGCTATATGACCAGCAAAAAGATGAGCAATGACTATAAGAAGCACATGCAGGAGCTGTGGACTCGTGTGCTGTTTGTGTGCGAGTCGACGAACCTGGTCGGCGTGACTGAGAACGCGATGCACCAGAACTCACGCCCTGGCACGGATGAGGAATTCATGTCCCTCATTTGGTACTCCTCCTTCGTCACGACGTTGATGGCGTTTGTCGTGACCCTGTGCATCTGGTGGTACCGCTACGGCCAGGCCCCGCAGTACGCTGAGTTCAAGTAATCGACACAACTTTCACGAAAAGGAAAGGAGAACAAAAATACTAACTTACGTGTTTCCATCTTTTTTGTTGTTCGCTTCCAATTGGGAAATATTAGCACTTAGGATATTGCAAACGGCTTCTCTTTTTCTTTCGCTGTTGCTGGGCAAAGTTGGAAAATGGTGCGTCATATTAAATCAGGGTTTCAGCGCTTTGTGATTCTTTTTTCTGTAACCCTAAGCACGCCTTCTTTTCTGATTTCCTTTCATTTTTCTAGTCAGCTCTTCAGATTAGTGTAGTCAAGCAAACAACGGAGTTGTTGGGAAATCGTTACGGAAAGAGTGAAACCTCCGTGAACTGTGACTGGGGCAGCATCCACCACAGTTTTGTGTCCATGCATTCTGGAGTTCATCGAAGCAATTAGCGGTGCAAGTCGCCCCCTACCGCAGCAGAAGCTCGGCAAAGAGAAGCAGCATGCCCTCTGCTGGGTGCGCCTTAACTTTTTCGCAGGGTCGCAGTGATCTCTTTCGCGTCTTGAAGCCCAACGTCATATAATGATTCTAACGTATCCCTTCCCCCTGTTCTCCTCAATATTTCCTTACCAAGCCACCATTTCATTCTCGTCGATATATGTTATCAAAAATGCGCTTTGCCTTGTGAGCTATCAGCGTCTTTCTATTCACATGAAGCGGCGCTGATAATGAGCAATGGAAAAGAGCAAGTAATAGCACTGCTGCAAGAGCTTGGAACAACTGCAATTCCAAAGTTTGTCGACAGCGGAGAAGCACTCGCATACATGGCGTACAAGGATGGAGTTCTTGAAAAAGCAATCACTCTTCTGAACTCAGAGCATAGTGAGCCCAAATCAAGTAGCATTGAGCCACTGCGTGTCAACAGTGAACAACTTGCTAACGCTGTTATCGAGCGTGTATTTGATGAGCATACACGAGTGCTTCGGTCGAAGCTTGCCGAAGCTGAAAAAGCGGCGGGCATGTGGAAGAAGGTTGCTCTTTGCGGAGGCGCTGAGGAGGGAAAGTCGGTGTGCCACACCGCTCTTGCACAATCGACCTTGTGCGTTCCAGCGCGAGTCTCAGTCGGCTCGCAAGTCTGCAGTACAGATGAAGATACAGCTGCATTCGACAGCAACGCGAGCGTGCAACAGCGCAAGCTCGTCTGTGAGGCAGTAAAGGAATGGCTGGCAGGCTGGACTGCGAAAATGCTGAGTACTGTAGGCGAGAAACTAGAGCTGTGGTGCTCCTCGCAGCTTGGCCTCACTCCCGTGAGGATAACCCAGGACGAGCATGAAGTGAGACGTCCTAGCCTCGATGACAGCCTGATGGCGTTGGACAGCCAAAACTCATCGAGACATGCACCTCGCCAGGTGGATAATGCAAGGTTGAGCAGCGGAAAGATTTCAAGCAGGGGAAAGAACAAAATAAGTGCAAGAAAGACATCGCCGTCTCTTGCTCTTTCACCTGGTGAAAATCATGTGCAGCCCTTGATCCTTTCTCCTTTGAATGCAGCCGCCTCCAGTGTGCCGACGCCGAGTCACCCTAAAGTGGGTACGCATTCCCCTCAGTATGCTCAGCCTGGATCACAGCTGTACGTTATGCGGACAATGAGTTTGAAAGCGCGTGCGAAGCAACTCAACGGCAAGCAGCAGGCCGCCATATCAAACATCCCAGTAAGTCGAAAGCCTCATCTACCACATATATGACAGATGAAGACGGCGTTCTTCTCGTTTATTCTGTTACTCTATCTGAATCGTTCTTCTTTGTTCTTCTCATCTCGGTGGGCATTACCCTCGCCTGCAAAGAAAGCCGCAACAGCAACGAACAGGCAGGAGGTCTCAGACAAGCAATATATATACATATATATATAACAAAAAATTTCTTGGTTTTCAAAGCAATGTATACTGGCTTGTGCTTCTCTTTCTTGTTGTCTTGGATCTTCGAATACTTGTGCACGTATTTTTTGTTTCTTCCGACTAGCTTCATCGCTTCGAGCGCACATCCGCCCCCTGGAAAAAAAAACCTATGTAATAGAAATAGGTGTGCAAAGGCTGCCCGTGTAGGTGCCGTAGCCAAAGGACGTTTTCTGCAGCAAGATTTTGTTTGTCGTCTCGGTGGCAGGCGGGCGGGGAGGTTTTTAAGGTCTCTAAGACGGGGGCTTTCCTTTTTTGTGGGGCATCCTCCTCCTCAAGGGCATATGCACCTCGATGCGCTTAGATTTCTTTTGGCCGCCTGTTGCATTCATTCTACTACATTGTAGATGGTTCTGTTCCTGTACATTTGCCTCGCAGTGCTCACCACGACGGAGGGCGCCCTCCTGGTCACAGCCTTTTGACACAATGAGCTACTGTATGTCGAAGTCTATCGTCCATGTTGACGATGGTCGCCAGAAATTTGATGCGTTCATCGGACTCTGCTCCCTTGGAATGGACCTGCTGGCAATCTAGTTGGACAACTACTTTGATGGACTCACATCGGAGTCCCTCTACACGTCCTGCTTCAATAGGAATGGCTACGAGTATCTCCTTGCAAATTACCTCCAGGGACGCCAAGGTGCGCTGAAGCAGACAGGCGGCATCCCGTCACGAGACTGGTCACAAGACTCCCACCGCTAGCAGCGTAAACGGCGTCATGAACGCTTTTCTCGGTTACCGGGCTGCTGCGCTGGAGTCGCGCCAGTGGAGCAGCAACTTCAATCTCACTCTCATCAATGCCTTCGCCAGCACGCACACAGCAGATGCCGTCGCAGCGCTTCTACGTGACTTGGCAACGCCGCCGGAGCTGACGGCGCATAAGGTATCTTCGCCTGCAATGAAGGAGAGAACGGAAGCTGGGGTTGAGCACGCAACAAGAAAAAATCACCTCTCATGGCTTGCAAGCCCTTGTCCAAACCATCGAAGAGCTCCGACAGGGCCTCTGCAATGAGTGCAGCGCCCATAGCACACAGAGTGGCCGCAACCTCGATGATCACAATTCCATTGAGATCTCCTGCGCTGGTCACAATGACGTATAGCGGGCACGCTGTTGTTCGTCGAGGTGATGGACGCGAAAGAATGACGACAGGAACAAGGTCTGGCGCATGGATGTGACTGGGCACATCACGAATCCACCGGTGGACGGAGCCCTCACTCCCACTGGCAACCGCTAGGTGGGGTTTTTCCTTCTGTGCGTGTGTGTGATTCGCCCTCCACTTCGGGCAGCGAGCCTCTGGCGGCGGTGATGACGCTGGCAACACTACCACCGCAACGGACGAGGCAGCCACCCGAATGCTGGGCTCACACACCACACACACACACACACACAACTGCGATGATGCGATCGAAGCAGAGGCAGCAAGGATCTCCCAGCGGCGGCTGTTAGCCCATCGTTCTCGGACCGCCTGTCTATCCCCGTTACTCCGCCAAGCAGCCAGGTGAGTCCTGATTCTTTTTTGTTCATCAACACACCATTTTGTTGTCCTGACGCGTTATGTTCTCCACACCGTGTGTGTGGGGGAGTGAGGCGAGTGGGGGTGGGGGGTTTCTCATGGTCAATCTGGTGTGTGTGTGTGTGTGTGAGAGAGAGAGAAAGAGTGATGTTAGTGTCCTTCGACTCGCTCGCGTGGCTGCTTGTAAGAGGGGCGTATTGCGGCTGCTGCTGTGTGCATTCGCGGGTGGTGGTGGTAGTGTTCGCCCTTCTCTCTTTCTTACTCCCTCTCTCACCGCGTGTATTAATGCGCCGTCTTCCCTCCTCCTGTGCCTACGCTCTTCTCTAAGGCGGTGCGAATGCGTGTGTGAGTGTGCGATGTACGTGTTGGGAGGGGCAAGGCGCTGCTCGGGAGGGAGGGAGAGGTGTGTAAGGGCCAGAAAAGCAGGTTGATCGTATGTGAACAGCAACGGCACGCGTAGCACAAAAAGTCGCATGAGTACAGGGCGACCCCCATCTTCACTTGGGTGCTTCACTTCTTGGAGGCGTGTGTGCGAACCGCGCCCCGCAGCGCCGACTCGTTTCTCCTTTCTCTCAACCTTCTTTCTCCCTTCCACTTCCCTCCATGTCGTCTGGTGACGCGCACCACCATCGCTGCGACTGCTCCCGCTGTGCCTTCTTCATGTCTGCTCCACCTTGTCTGTCTCCGCGACTGTATGCATCGACTCCACATCGCACCCGCCACCGCTGTCTCTGCCATCTGCCGCTTCTTCAAATTACTTTGCATCAGAACTGCGTGACGCATACGTAGCTGTTCGCTCCGCTCCACTCCCCTCCCCACCCACCACCACCTCTCCTCGCGTGCGTGCATACTCCTGTAGGTGTGTGCGTGTGTGTGTGTGTGTGTGTGTGTGTGTGTGTGTGTGTAGGGCCATACTGTCGCGACGGCCTCGTCTACGCCTTCTTCATCTCGGCCCACCCACCCACCCCTACTTTCCATCTCTTCAGAGCAGCAGTTGTTTACACCACGGACAGACTCACGGGCGGCTCGGCACACACACCTCGCTTTCTCTCTGCCGGCCCCCTCTATCCCATCTCCACGCCGGTTGAAGATTTTCTTTGGTGGCTTGGTTTTCGCTTCTCGCCGTCTCTCGTTGTGTTTCGGCCCGCACCTCTTAGACGCACACCGAGGCACGTGATGGCGTGTGGGCGTTGTTCTTGTTATCGGCTTACCATCACCATCTGCTGACGCGGCTTCCTCTATCGCCAGCTCGATCTCTCCGGCCGCTTCCTTTCTCTTTAGATTTCCGCACCCTCGCTTCTTGGTGCGCACGCCGTGTGTGCGTGCCTTCATTTTAACTAGATCACGCTTGGCAGCGGCAACAGCAGAAGCCCCGTCACACACGTGGGCGGCACGGACGTACATCAGAAGCCTCGCACTATACGTTGACTTGCCTTGCTTTGTTGTTGCGTCCTTGCTCCGCTGTTTTTCCTGCTCCCTTCTCTTCTCCGCGCCGATGCAGCCGCCGCCGCAGCAGCAGCGGTCTGTCTGTCCGCTCTCCTCCGTATCCGCGCCGAAGCCGCCTCCGCGGACGGGACAAGCAGAAGGGAAAAACGACGGTGGCTGCGCACCAAGCGCTGGCGAGGGGCATGTGATACGGGCGAGCACGTACGCGCTTTGGGAGCAGCTCTACGCGCCAGCTAGCGTGCCCCTCACCGTGGAGCGCTTCTTGTACCTCCGCCTGTCCGCGAAGGGCAACGGCGAGAGCAACGATGCTCGCGGCCACCAGTATTGTGCCGATGATCTGAAGTGGGTGAGGTCGCTCTTCGGAGAAGTCACCACCCAGCTCGATGCCTCCGCTCCGTCAGCGTCGATGGCGCTGTCGACTGCACCCGCGGCGGCGGTTGCGCCAGGAGAGCAATCTCGCGGTGCTCCGTTGAATGCGGCTACTGCAGTGGCAACGGCAGCGTCTCTCCAGGAAAGCCGAGACGACAAGGGAAGAGACGAGCCACAGAGGGCCTGGAAAGGGAGTTTGCCCGACGTCGCATCGAGCGTCGCTGCCCCACCCACCGAGCAATGCACCTCCGCGGATGTGGAGCAGACGTCGGTCTCGACGCCGCTGCGCGTGCCGCAGGCGTGTGCGAATGCCAAATCAGCCAGTGTTGTGGACAGCGGGCGTGCCTCGGAGCCCCGGAGCGCCGCGACGACCCTTTCTCACCCTGACGCCGTCATAGCGTCGGACGTTTCGTTGTCGTGCGCGTCGGCGGCGCCCATGAGTATTGAGCGGGACGACAGCGCGAATTGCATCGACGAGAACGAGGAGCCCGAACCCTGTGTTGACACGTGGTCGGTGGAAGCGGCATCGGCCGCCCCGGCGTTGCACAGGCACACGCCATCCACGTCAGTAGCCGCCGTGAGAACAGACGAGAAGGGCAGGCGCAATGGTTCTGGACGCGATACAGGCTGCAGTCCTCCGTTGGTGCATTCCGCTTCCAGGGGTGGTGATGGGGAGGGCTGCGGGGCTGTTGATGATGAGCAGGCGCACACACTTGCGCAACAAGAAAAGGCGGCGGAGTCGTGCGGCGCGTGGGAGAGTGCCACCGCCACGACCACACCCGTTCGGCCTTATCGCCTCTACTGCCGCTACCGCACCTCGCACGACACGGACCCGTCTGCCGAAGGGGGCAACGGCAATGAGGAAGAGGACGCAGAGCACGGCGGAAGAGGTGAGGAGGACAGCAACGATGTGGGGTTTCTGTCCCTCGCCACCTCTCCATCAGCTGCTGCTCCTGAGCAATGGCGCCCGTGCCCTGTGGTGGGCACCGATGTCGGTCATTCGACGCCATCGCCAAAGCCAACTGTGGTGTTGGAAGACACCATGACCGCTCTCGCCGTGTCAGCGCTGCCGTGTGGCCTCACGAGGAATGGAGAGGACGGCTCTCGGCTCGATTCACCGATGCGTCACAGGCACACCGCCAGGGTGTCGACGTCGATGAGCCCGGTGGTGGACCCTAACGGCCTCGTCTTCAGTCCGTCGTGCCGGCAGCAGATGCGGTTGCGGCTGCAGCGCCGTTGTCCCCGTCAAACGAGTGAAGGAAGTGATGCGGAGTATGCGCCCCACACTCCGGTGCCTGGATCGCCATCGCAGTCGCCGCGGCCGCCCCCATCGTGCTGGTCGACACCGCTCTTGCGGGAGCGGTGTCGACGTGACGCTCAGACTCCGCCAGCGCCGGCGCCACTTTCTGCAGCCTCGCAGCCGCCGGTCTCCCCGGCTCCCTCTCCGACTGATATGGCAGACCGCGGTGCGGGCGCCACGGATGAGCTCTGCGCTGGCAGCCACGCCGCAGACGCCGCCGTGATGGGCGCTTCGCCATCGCGGGTGATTCACTTGAAGAAGGAGAAGGCTGTGGTGACAGTCTCAAACATCGGCCAGGAACGCCGTAGGAGTGCCGCTGCCACAGCGAACGAAGACGACGCTGAGCCGCGGGACGCCGTGGCGCTGGATTCGCCGGTGGATGCATCTTGCTCTGCGGAAGCCGGTGACGACGGCCAGGGCAGGCGTGATGGCAGCTCGGTCGCACCTGTTGCTATTGGCGTCGAGGACGAGCGTGTTGGCGGCGATGAAGAAGACGCGGAAGGAGATGCCGTGGAGCCGGCATCGACGGTGTCCTTGTCGCCCCAGCGGCCGTCTCTCGAGTGTCCTGCGCAACGGCGCGCTACCGCCGCGCCGCGAAGTGACCATGCTGAAGGCCATACGGAATGTGACTTTCCAAGTGCGGAAAAGGCGGTGCGTACGGCAAACTCTGTCCCTGCTCCGGTGGCTGATGTCTCGGTCGCCCCCTCGTCGCCCTCGACCTCCCCACCACCCCATGCCAGTCACGAGTCCTTCAACCCATCAACGCATGGGGAAGAGCCACAGCAGCGCCATCCGCACCGACCTCTGCCCGAGAACAGGGCAGCACGGCGCTCAGTCTCTAACATGGACTTCCGGTGGGCTGACGAGGCCGATGATATTCTGCGCCGGCAGCAGCAGCGGGTTTACTCACTGCAGGCAGCGAGGACTGCCACGCTTGCTGGTGGTGATACGCGTTGCAGTCCGAGTACGAGTCGGTGCAGCCCAGGCGGTGGCCCTCGGCGCTATACGCCGCTCTCTCAGGATGGCGAGACTGCCCAAGGCAGCCAGAGCGGAGACGGCACAAGACTGGCACGGGCGTACGGCGGCTCAGAAGCATCGTACAGCGTCTCGCCCCAGCCACAGGACCCCGGAACGCACCACTACTCCGAAAGGGCGATGATGAGGCGAGAAGGCATGGGTGTGGAAGCGGTGGCGTCACACACCGACGGCAGCGGCATCGTGACAGAGCAGGGGGACGTCGCGCCCTCATCGCACCGCGCCGGCAGAAGCGAAGAGTTGGCGTGTCTCAGCGTCACTCGCAGTGGTGAAGGACGTGCGGACATCGCGCTTGCTTCGACGTCCTCCTCCACGCCACCGACGGCTCCCCTCCGCCAGCCACTACTGGCGTCCGTAGCCGAAGCAGCAGCGGCAGATGACGCGTCCATGCCGCACACAGATCGACTGCAACAGCAGCAGCAGCCGGCGCCTCACCACGCTGGCACTAAGCGACTGCGTGAGAATCACGGCGGCGATGATGGCCGCAGCGACGCAGCGCATGCTCGGCGCTCGCCGGCGCC
The DNA here is from genome assembly GCF_000002725.2 of Leishmania major strain Friedlin. NCBI lineage: Eukaryota > Euglenozoa > Kinetoplastea > Trypanosomatida > Trypanosomatidae > Leishmania > Leishmania major. The sequence goes on along the minus strand of NC_007245.2, from coordinate 256,114 downwards.
GTCATCTGTGCCAGTGTCGAGTCAGACGGTGACGAAGCGGAAAAGGAGTGACGGCAGCGGCGGCGCTCCGTCGAGGGAGCGCCGACACCGCACTGACGACCGTGTTCGCCGACGCCAGAACTCGAGAGGAAACATGGCTGCGAAAACGGCAACGAGGTCGATGTTGTGTGCCTCGCCAGCGACTGTCTTTGCGCTTCCACGTAACATATCGGTGGATCCCGGGGCATCCATGGCCGCCCCGTCGCTCACCACGGCGGCCCCACCCGCAGGCCCATCGCTGTCGCTGCTGCGCCCGCGTGCGGGGAACTGTGCGAGCGACTCCCCATCAGCTGCGCCGGCACCGAAAGGTGCGAAAGGAACGTCGACTCATCTCGGCGCTGCATCGCTCCCCCATCGCCGCTGCGGCCTCGCCGTCACGCGAGAAGGCGCGCAGCAGCAGAGCACACAAGACTGCGCAAGGGGCGGCGCGCTGCACGCCCTCCCTCGAGGCCACAAACAAGCGGCGAGACAAAGTACAACGGCACCAGTAGTGCGCAGAGAGGGAGAGTGTGTGCAAGATATGTGATTGCTGCAGCAACTCTGCTCGCCAACGCGGAGCAAACGGCATGGCTGACTCGTTGCTGTGGTCTCTGCCGCATCTCTCTCTCTCTCTCTCTCTCTCTGTGTGTGTGTACGTGGTTGATGGCGCTGCGTTGCTCAAACAGCTGCCTCTCCCCCTCGCTCTCTCTCAGCGTGTATGGTGTATGGTGTGTGTGTGTGTGGCTGGTGCGTGGACACACTGCCCACGTGCGCCAGAAGTGTACACACCTGTAAGCGCAAACGCGTAGACTCCATAGCGCTGTGCATCTCTAGGTACACACATGTGTACAAGCGTGTGTTTGTGTACTCATATACGCATGTATCCTTCTTGTTTGGGAGGACGCAGTGGGGAGGAGGAGGGGGGAGGAGTCGTGTCTCTCTGCGGAAAGGGGAGAGGGGGGTGCTCGACGTGCGCGTTCGCTCTTTCCTTCTTCGTGCTGCTGCGGCTCCTCCCCATGTCGCCCTCCCATCGCTTGCTCTCGAGCTGTGCACGCGTGTGCGTGAGTGTGAGTTCCACGGTGCGCAGATCTCGCGCCGCGTGCAGGTTGGTGGACGGCAGAACAAGCACGTCCACCCAAAGACGCCGCGGAGAAGGCACAGCGGGAGGAGCCTTGCCGCTCGTTTAGATAGCCCCTTCCGCGTGATGTCCCTCCAGCTTTCTCACCACTGCCCACCTACGCTCTTCTCTCCCCGCTGCCCACATCAACACACGCATACCACATACACGCCATCACACACACACACACACACACATTTCTGTGTCAGTACTACGGCAGGCGCCCTTCTCCGCCTCACCACCCATCAGTGAAGCATGTCTATCTCTTCTTCCAGCGGCAACAACCACGGCGGCAACGCACCGCCGCCGCCACCGCTAACGCCGGAGGAAAAGGCCGCCCGTGACGCGCGGCTGCAGCGCGAGCATGAGTCGTACATCCGCGGTATCGCAACGATGCGCTCGCTGCCACGGCTTCGGTCCACCATCGCCGGCGCTGGCGGTAAGACGAACACCAACACGCGTATTGCAGAGGAGCGCGAGGAGGTGCGCCAGCAGCACCTCCGCGCCGCGGCCGCCGCAGCAGCGGCGCTGCTGCAACGTCGTCAGGTGCATCAGGAGACAGTCGCGAAACTAGAGAGCGTCCAGGCAAAGAAGCGTAACCGCCGCGCCGCCAAAAAGGCGAAGAAGCAGCAGCGACTCGAAGAGATGTTGCGCAGCAAGCTTGACTCGGGCTCAGACGCGAGCTCGGACGGCTCTGCTTTATCATCGTCAGCGTCCGCATCGCCGTCGCGCGACTCGGACGACGATGGCGAGGATGCGTAAACGTGCGACACATTTTTTTTTTCTGCACACACACACACACACACACACGCACGCACACATGCGCATACACACTACAGAGAAACGGGTCGAGTGCGCGCGTTTATGGCGGTGCATGGGCTGCCCTCCTCCCCCTCCCCTCCCGCCGCCCTGGCGCTGAGAGGTGGAGATGCCGAGGAAAGGAAAGGAGCGACCGTGCATCGCCGCACGCGTCTCGTGCACAGGTACCACTTCAAGGAGCCATGCAACACTGGAAAACGATTCCCATGTCGTAGCCTTGCTCTGTCGTGTGTGTGCGTGTGTGTGTGTGTGTGTGTGTGTAGGTGGGTGGGTGGGTTTGCATCAACAGCTGACAAGACTCGAAGATACACACACACACACACAAACACGCGCGCGCACATCGATGCACACCTCTCTCCAAGGCCCTGCGGCAGTGCCGCCCGTTGGGCGCGGGCTGGCAGACACACACATGCGTGTTGTTAAGCTTCACGGTGTGACCGCACACCTTTCTCTCTTGCTCTCCGCAACCACATCAACTCCCTCCCTCCCACTCACCCTCTGTGTGTTGGTAAAGTTTTTCGTTTATGTGTGCGGGGAGTGTGCATGACTGGAAACGCACACGTGTGCCCACCGCACACACCCACACATTCACAGCCATCGTTTCCCCGTCGCGCATCTGTCCTCGCTCTTCACGCCGCAGTTGCTGGTGCCTCCAGCAACTCAGGCAGCACGCCCTCATCCTCGTTGCACCACCCACTCACCCCCTCTCTTGTGTCCAACAGGTCTGCGCGGGCTTACTTGTGTGTCTGTGGAACGGCGGTGGTGGGTCCATGTGAGGGTACTTGCACAAGGCACGACAAGGACAAAGTCAGCGCGTGCCTCTCCCCACTCAGTCCTCCTCCCTACCCCACCCTCACCACGCAGACAGCAATCAGTGGCGCAGTCTTCTCTACATATATACATATACGTCTAGACATACACTCCCACGCACAGCCACGCACGCACGCACCCATACACGGCGCAAAGAGAGGTACGTGTAGGCCCGGTAACGCGTGTTCTCCGCTCACGCACCCTGCGCCCTTCCTCCCCCTCCCCCTTCTCTCTCGTACATACACACACACGCACATACACGCTACCTCTCCCTTGTTGCCGAGACCGTCGGTGCCACAGTGGGCTTCTGCTTCTGGTTTGGTTGGTTTATCTTATACTCACCCCATCCGTCCTGCTGCTGTGTGTCGTCACCAACCCCCCTCTCCTCCTCCTCCTCCTCCTCCTCCTCCTCCCTCCCCCCCCCTCCTCCTCCATAACCGTTCTTGCGTTCTCCCATCCGCTTTTTGTTCTGTGGTTCGCCATCACACCTTCTCCCTTCCTCATCCTCATTCTTCTTTCATTCTTTCCTCTGCTTCGATCGCTGCGACGTGCGAGAGGCATTCCCTCTGCGGTGTCGACACATCTGCGGGCAGTCACCGTCTCGCTGCCGTCGACAACGCTTGTCTACATGCGCGAGCGCCTGAGTACGGATGAGTATGTATATTGGAGCGGCATACTGCTCCCTCTTATCCGAGTGATCGATCTCGCTTCGGTCGACAGCCCACTCGCACTCGCACTCCGTGCGTGTGTGTGCGTGTGTGTGTGTGTGTGTGTGTGTGTGTGTGTGTGTGTGTGTGTTGTCGTCTTCCTTCCCCTCCCCTCCCTTCGAGCTCAAAGTCCAACGAAGCGACACACCACAGAGGGTGCAGCATGACGAAGCTGACCCATGTGTGTCTTGTAGCACTCGCTGGCTATGCCCTGGCTGGTCTTGTCGGCACCTATTTCCTCGTGCGCTTCCGCCGCCTGCACTGCGTTCGGCAGGTGCAGCCGTGGTACTGCATTGTGCACTACGTGTGCTATGGAGGTTTTATCGCCTACTTCATGAGCGCCGGGTCGATGCGACGTTGCCGCGGCAGTCAGGACATTGGTAAACGGACGGCCTCCCTATGGGGTGCCTCCTCGCAGCTGTTGCCGCGATGGACAAGGACGTCAGCTGGCGCGTCGCCGCCACAGCCCGACTGGGCACAGCCAGCTTCGCAATCCTCGTCAGTGTCGACGTTGTGGCAAGTGGGTGTGCTGCTAGGTCAGGTGGTGCTCGATGCTTTCTTGAGCCCTTGGACAGAGGTTGTACCAGCGTCGTCTTCACCGGCGGCTGCAACAAGGATAGTGCGTCTTTACGACATCTACGAGCCTCTCCTGCAGGCCATCGCCGCCACGGCGTTCTTCAGCAGCTTCGCCCTGCTGTGCAACGCGCGATGGCGCTACGCAGTGATGGGCACTGCTGAACGGCATCCCGGCCTCTGGAGGGCCATTGTGGGCTTCACCACTACCACAGCTACACCAGCAGCGTTGGTGGGGGCGACTGACGAGGTGAACAAGGACGGCGCTTCCATCCTCGATGGAGCAGGCACCTACGCCGCCGCAGCAGCCTCTCTGTCGCCTCCCATGCGCCGAGGCTCCGTTGTGGCACCTCGAATTCTCGTCCCGCAATCCCTCGCAGCGCAGCGTCGGCGTTCGGCCCTTGCGTCCTCGTACGTAAATCATGCTCGCGATCGTGGTGGCAGCACCCAAGGCAACCTCGCAGACAGCGGCGTCAGCACGCGCATCTCCATCTCCACCCCTGGTGCGGAGGACGTGTGCGGAGGCGGCGACCTTACCGCCACCGTCCGCGCCAAGCAGGTGAAGCGTGCTACTGGCGGCCACGAGGCAACGGCCGCGGCGGCGCCGAGCCTGAACGACGTTCTGGTGAAGGATGCGACGCTCAGAGGCAGCCGGCGCAAGTCCTGGCGGCGCAGCTTGCGTCCTGCACGACCGCAGCAACAGCAGAAGCGAACCCCATCTCCTACCAACGACGACTACGATGACATCGACGACGATGACGAAAAGGTGTGGAACATCGTGGAACCTGGCAGCTCGGCCAGCCACGTCACCTCCTCGTCCCCCTTCAGAGATTATGAGGACCCATCAAGCACCAGCAGCAGCCGGTGGCGTCGACTGCTGCGCTGCTCCTGGTGGCGCCTGTGGTCTTTCAGTGCTTGTGAGTGCGAAGAGGGACAGGAACGTACCAGCCGCACCGGTCGTGCTGGTGATGGTGATAGGGGCTGCTCGTCTCGTGAACGGCACCGCCATCTCCAGCACTTGCGCCAGCGGTTGCTCGTTGCTTTCTGGTTGAGCGACGTCGTGGTGGTTCTTCTAACATTCCTGATGTTTGCTCTGCTAGCGGTGGCTCGCGTCGCCGCCGCCACGGCGACGGCGTCCGCCTGGGCGGCTGTAGAAGCGTCGACAACGCAAGAGAGCTCTGGGCCGGAGCGCGGAAGACGTGGAGGTCAGCGACTGCTCACAGCCACCGCAGCCGCGGCAGCCGTCCCATGCCCCACAGAGGGCTTTGTCGGCGTAGCTGGGCTGCTACTGCTCGCTGCGGTGCGGGTACTTGTGGGCCGCTGGATGAGACTGCCCGGGCAACTTCTCACCGCGGCGTCTGCGGCCGCAGCGGCTGCGTCAGTCGCAACGCCCGCCGCACGCCAGCAGCAACTTCGGCCGCGTCTGCCGTGTCGCACCTGGCGGAGGCTAGGCAACAGCACATTTCGCGGCAGCCTTGATCTCTGGCACCTTCCGTCCACTAGACGACTGCACGGTATGGAGACGGCAGGATCTGCCGCGATGAGCGCAACCGCAGCAGCAGCCGTGGTGTCGATGACGCCAGTGCCGTTCCACTTTCGGCATGTGTTGACGGTCGCTCTACTCCTGCTAATGCTACAGTTCTTTTCGGACGCCGCATGGGCGTGGGCGGCGGCGGTGCTGCTCACAACGGGGAGTGCAGTAGCCAACCTCGTCGACGCCGTCGCGGACCCGCTGCGTTGGGTGTCCACCGAGTATCGCCGCCTTTTGTGTCGCACGTGGTGGGAGCTCTTCTTCTCATTCTCCTTTACACCGCCCTCCCTCGAATCCGTGAACGCGCAGGGGCAGCACGTGGCAGGCTCCATGCCGGCAGCGACGCCGGGGCCGCTCGGTGGTCCGGGTTTGCCAGCGGCGGTGGGCAGAGAACTGCTGGTGAGCCGGGGCAACAGCATCGGCATGGCAGTCAGTGCCGCTGTGATGCCGCCGTTTGGCAGTCGTCTCCGTCGCCACTCCATCGCCCATCGAAGTGCGCGCCTGATGAAGGCTGGCGGGGGCACAAGCCCGCCGTGGACGGTGCGCCGTCTCGGGGCCTCCTTCACCGGCGCAGCCGTCGACCCCGCCTCGTCGTTGCCCCCTCCCTCCGCTGTGACGGCAACGGCAGCGACGGTGCTGGGAGAAGGCGCAACCGGCGTCGTTGCGGGCGAAGGCCGGGAAGACGATGGGCTCCTCGGCGGCGACGCACCAGGCTCACACGGCGTAGATGGAGCCGGCGCGGCCGTGGTGACGGCCGTCTCGCCTATGCAGTTCTGGCACAGTGTAGCCGCGAAGGTGCTGCAGCAATCTGGCAGAGCCACGGGCGAAGCGGCGGAGCTTGGCAGTAGCAGCTCACGCGCTCTTGGAGGTGCTGAAGATGTGAACGGCGTCGGTGTCGTCCCCACTGTCGCCACCGCCTTGCTGCACACGATGCCGGCCGTCAATCCTCTGACGATGCTTTCACCGACGCCGGGTATGGAGCACTTGAGCTCCACGCCTGCCCGCTTCACACGCGAGAACCTAAAGGGCTCGATGCTGTTGACGTTGCCGACCGTCGCACGCGTGGGCGGGAAGGCCGAGGCAGCGGAGCTGGAGATGCGAGAGCGGCTGCTCGCGATGGAGCGCGCGAAGCTCCGGCATGAGGAGAGGGCGATGCGGGTACGGCGACTGTCTGCCTCGGACACAATGGCAGCCGCCTCAACGCTTTCTGACGAGAACGAAACGAAGTTGCACGCCGGTAACCCTCCTGCGCACTCGGCGGTGCCAGGCGCTCGTGAGCACGCGGACCATCAAGATGACGGTGGTGGGGCTCCTGAGAATGCAAAAGAAGCCCAGCAGCAGCAGTCGGTCACGCAAGATGGATGGCTTTCACGGGCGCTGGCAACTGTGGTGCCCAGCTTCGCTGCGACACGCTGCATCTGTGAGGGCGACGGGGTGCCGCCATCGTCACCGTCGACACAACTGGACTCCACCTCGACGATGTTGAATGTGTCCTTCAGCGAGAGCGTATCGCTCAGCTCCTCGACAGCGCGTGCGTGGACCGATGAAGAGGAAGGCTTCGCGCGCTTCCTGGATTGCGTGAGCCGCAACGGCGACAACACGTACGCCCTGCAAAGTTTACTGGCGGTTTACGGCCACACTTATAGGCATCGGGTGGACGCCAAGGGACGCAGCGCCTTGCACTACGCAGCCATGGGAGGGTTTGTGCAGGGAGCGATCTTTCTCAGCCGCATCGGCGCTGAGCCGAACGTGCTGGACAAGGCTGGCTACGCGCCGCTGCACTACGCGGTGCTCTACCGCACCGAAGTCCACACGTCGCCGCACATCACGGCCGAGTCACCGAGCGCAGCCGTGCAAGGGGCCCGACATCTCGTAGGCATACCTATCGTGGAAACCACTGCCGTGCAAGCTGCCGCGCAGGCGACAAGGCGTCGGCGACGCGACCAGCAGCAGCGACTAAAGTGGGTGCAAGCACAGTTGCAGGCCGCCTACTCGGCTGGCAGCGACGCATCCAGTGGAATGGAAAACCGCAAGAGCAGTGGCAGGAGCCCACAGAAGACGGCGTGCACGAAGACAGCAAGAGAGACCTCCCTGCGCACCAGGACCGACCCGGTGACCACAAGTACGCCTGGCAAGCCGCTTGCTGTCTCGCCGCTCCAAATCTTCACGCCGTCATCGCAGCGGCCGCTGTCGTCCATGAGCGTCAGTAACGTGGCCGCTGGAAGCACAAGCAGCGCCGTACGTGGGCCGAACCCAACGGCGATCCCAGCAACAACCACGGCTGTTCCGGCGACGACGGCGGCGGCCGCTGCCGCCGCGGCTGTCGTGGAGCCGGAGGAGGGGCACTGGTACGGCATGGTAGGGGCACTGGTGCGTCTCGGCGCGCAAGTCGACCTCCCCACCGCGAAAGGGCTGACGGCGCTGCACCTGGCCGTGATGCAGGGGTCCGTTGGGCTCGTCAACACCCTGTTGCGCGAAGGCGCGAACCCGCTGCTGGGGCTGGAGGTAGAGACACTGTCACTCGCCTCCGTGATCAACGCAGCCTCGTGTTGGGAGAGCGACAAGGAAAACACGGAAGTCCTCGTCAAAGGCGCCGGCAAGACCGCTGCGCCGTGCAGCTCTGGCGGGCAAGCCAACGACCAGGCCGCAACACATCCAACGCAGCAGCAGCAGCAGGCGTTGTCAGACACGCCGCAGCGCACCAGCAACAAGGGAAGGGACACAACCTCTCTCGTGTCGAGCGAGAACGACAACTCGCACAAGGCACTGGGAAACGCCAGTGTCCCTCTTGCGGCCTTCACGCAACACTGTGAGTGGGTGGACATGCATATCACCAACGCCGGTAACCCCATCGCCAACGGGTACTGCAAGTCGCCGCTGCTGCTTGCCGTGGAGCTGGACGCGGATTTGGCAGTGGCCAGTATGCTGCACCGCGTTGCCTTGCAGGCGACCACGGCCCGGGTGGTGGCCGGACTTTCGCAGAGTATGGTGGCTGCCCCACGTATGCCCGAACGGCCGCCGCCAGCAGCGCTGGCGGCACCTCCAGGAGCCGCGTCTCTACTCGCGATGGTATCGATGCCGCATGACTCCCTGGCGTCGCTGCCTGTCGCCGCCGCCTCTGGTGGTCTGCCCACATCTCCCGCATCGCGATCCCGCGCCTTCACGGCGTCGGCGGTGCATCCGCTGGCTGACAACGGTGCGGGAGACGCCGCCACCGCGCTTCCGTCGCCAATGTCAGCAGCCGCGGCCGCCATACCCGATTCGCCATCCACGCGAACTTGGTGGGAGCGGTGCTGCCTCCACGGCTTCAACCCTGTGCACATCGCTCTGGTCCTTGGCAACGCGCAGGTGGCACGGGTTCTGCTTCTACAAGGGTGCTACACCGAGGATGTCGTGCACGACCGTGACGCTGCCGCGGCTCCGCACAAGCGCGTGAGAAAGGCAGAGAAGCTGGGCGGAAGAGCGCGCAGGTCGAGCTTGAATAAACTGCGGACGATCACTACAGCGACGCCGGCGCTACCAGAAGGTGCACTGGCAACGACAAGGACGACCGTGCCGTCGTTGCTGTCCTCTCAGGCCACGGCGGCACCCGACGTTACAGATAGCACCTCACTGGACCTCGCCAGTGGTGCGAACATCAGTTTCCATGTGGAAGGGTTAGCGGCGGAGCAGCAACAGCAGCAGCCAGTGCTGGCGCACGTCGCAGCCCCCCTCTCTGAGGAGGCGGACGGGTGTTCGCGGTATACGAGTGTGAGTGGCGAAGCAGCAGCAGCGCCCACCGCGACCCTCTCCCTCGTCCCTGCCGTCTTCTGGGTGCGGCCGCTGCGCCTGAACCTATTCCACCTTGCGGCCGTGGGCAATTCGACAGAGTGCCTCGCGTACGTGCTGCGCTGGCGTGGCGCGCCAGACTACGTTCCGTGTGCGCTGGACGACGTCTTCGAGAATGAGCAGCGCGGTGAAAGTGTCCGGCGAGAGTCAGCGACGGCGACGCAGGGCGCGTATCAGCGTCGTCGACAGCAGAGGCGGTTACGCGCCTATCAAAGTAGCCAAGCTGCTTGCAACCTCGCTGGGGTGGCCGAGTCCTTGGCCGTGGTGGCGGCGACTACCGAGCCGAACCCGCCCAATGCGGAGGAGTACGTCCTCCCTGCAGATGGGGGCAGCAGCAGCAGCAGCAGCGCAAGCGCACCTGGGGTAGGCCACATGATGGCGAGCGGTGGAGGTGCGGCTGCTGCGGAAGCAGCACCTCTGCTGGAAAAGATTGTTGAACTAGACGACGTCTCCAGGTCGCCCTCCTCACTGCCCGTTGCCGCCGCGACGAGTGAAGTTGTCGCAGGAATCGAGGCGGCACTGCAACGGTCGCTGAGTCCGTCCTCGACGAACCGAAGCAGAACAGGCACCACCGAGATGGCGTTCAAGAGCGACACTGACGTCATTGCATCCAGCTCCAGCTCGGACATTTTCAACCACACGTGGAGCAGTGCGAGGTGGTCTGCTGAATCCAATGAGGCCGCCAGCATGGCAGCGGCGCCGACAACCCCGCTGCGAGAGCGACGCACGCGAGCCAAGCAGCAGGGCTTTGTGCGCGCTCTTGTCACGCTACTGCAGACCAACATTCGCGTCGATGCGGTGCGGCGTCGAATGCGCAAGACGGTGTTCGGCCGCAGTGCCTCTCGGAAGACGACGTCACCCCGGCGTGTCCACTCGCGTCGTCAGTCATCGCAGCGACTCCGCATGGACGGAGGAGATGACGAGGACGGGGACGGCAGCAACGACAACACCGTGATGGCGAAGACCTGCTTTGGCTCCATCTCCGCAGCTGCGGCGCTGCACATGGACATGGCCGTCTGCTACGCAAACATGGGCCACCCCCCTCGCCGCCGCAAGAGAGGTGAATGTGGTAGCGAGAAGGACGCTGACGACTCCAGTTCGCGCAGCAGCAGCAGCAGCAGCAACCACGAAAATGTGAAGTGCCGCATTGTTGAGGCTCCCGGTGCACCCCGAGAGCTGTACCGACGAGCTACTAAGGGGGCGGAACGACCTCGCCGGCAGCGCGCCAGCGCCTTCGTTTCGGCGGTGGCGAAGCTGCGCCACTGCATCACCGGCGTCCCGATCGACTTCACCCACCTCGCGGCGGTGGAGACAGCGGTGGATCGGGCCTGCGCACAGATGGTCTCCGCCAGCTCCCGTCGCGCCCTGCAGCAGGCGCTGTTGATCGTGGCTCGGCGCCTGCAGAATCAGCACCGCCGTGCGCAGCTCGTCACGGGACTCAGCTGTGTCGCAGCAGCCGCGACGGCAGCGATGGAGGCTGCGGCCGCCCAGGACGATGGACAGGCGTCTCGCGCCGAGAGTGATGACGAGTCGACAAGAATCACGACCACTTTGGCCACCGTGGAGGTGTCAACGGGCAATGTCGGCGGCAACGGGGACAGCGTCAGCGCCGGTAAGAGCGAGTCGCTCATCAGCAGCCTCAGTCGAAGCAGGCAGCGGGACAGGGTCATGGAAGCAGCCCACCACCACCACCGCCGCTGCTCATCTTCGTCCTGCCCTTCTCCGGACTCGCCCTCTGCGATGTCCTACTACAGCTCCTTTCATTCAATCATGACCACTACCGCGACGACAATGCGCGGGTCTTCCCCGGCTGCGCCAGATGCACGTGCCTCGGTTTCCGCGAGTGACGAGGAGAAGCCCCGCCGACGTAAGCAGCACAGGCAGCAGAGCGCGCTGCGGCTTCTGCGCGCACTGAGTGCGGAACTCAACGCTGTCGACACACGCGGGCTGACCCCGCTGCACTACGCTATCGCCAACCAGAACGCGAGCATGGTGTACCTGCTCTGCGCCTACGGTGCGACGTTCGCCTTCGCATCGGAGCAGACGGAGGCGCATTTAATGGGGCGCTCGGCAGAGGTGATCGCTGCCGCGGCCGCCGTTGAGCACCACACTGATGGCTGCGACATGGTGACCGTAGTCGCATCCGACACCCAGCCTGCTGCAAGCCAGGAGGAGCTGCAGAGCACCACGGCCCCCACCGACTCCATGTCGCAGGCGTCGTCATTGCCGACTGCATGGACCTACGCGCGTGCGCAGCTGTCGTCACCGTCCATCAACGTGTCCACGGACACCCTTTCGTCCTTGGGAAAGATCTACTACGCGCAGCTGACACCGTCAACGCAGGAGGCGCTGCGGCGGGCCGCCAAGGCAGGCAGTGCGGAGTATCTTCTCCGGATGCCGACCCAAGAGGACCGCGAGGCAGAGCGGCAGCAACGGAAGCTTCCCTCCCCGCTGCCTGTGTCTGAAGCGAGGGATGCGGCACGCACCAATCCCCAGCGCTCCGTGTCGCCGCTTGCGCCTCACGCGGTGTTGTCGCCCGCTGCCCCGACCACCACTGTCATGAGCGCCACTGTTGCCGAAAGAGAAGATTCGCCGGCAACCGCCCAACTGCGCTCGACATCACCCGTGATGGTGCCCGTCTCGTGCTTGACGGCCGCCTCACAGCAGCCCACAACGATGGCCGCCACCTTGACGGCGGCACTGGGCATCAGCGACGCCGATGTTGCGACACGCGCTACGGCAGCCCCACCCGATGCTTTCCTGAGCGCTAAGGAACCACTTGCGAAGGCCTCCATGATGACGGGCGGCGTGAAGGACGGCGGTGGTGGCGGGGATGCGCTGGGCGCACAACTGCAGACACACCTTATCCACCAGGAGATCAGAACGCTGCAGTCCATGATCGCAGGCAACGATAGCGGCAGCGTCAACGGCGAAGACCTTGCCGCCTGCTTGCGCCCGCCTCCTCAGCGCCTGCGAACCAGCCCCAATGCGGACGTGAGCCTGGATGAAACCGAGGACGAGGCGACGGCGGCAGCGAACTTGATGGTGGGAAGGCCTTTCAAGCAAGACGTCGGCCAAGAAACACCACGGCAGCCCAACGCGTCGTCGTCCTCAGCGCCTAAAACCTCAGCCGCGATGCGCACACCAGCGGCTGCGACTTCTGTGGGCGCTGAAGCTGCGAGCTCCACAGGAGTCACGGAGCCTACGCAGGGTGCGCGTGGCGCGGCCGTGCCGCCCTCCTCCCCATCTTCCAATGCCGCCGCCGCGGCTGTAGAGTACACGCTGCTGGAGCCGCACGATGTGTTCATCACGCACGTTGTACGCAACCCGGCCAAGGCGGAAACTATCATGCGTGCGGCCATGGAAGGGACAGCGCTGCGCTACTTGTTTCTCGCCTCCGTCGTCTCGGGGGGCAGCCTGTAGCGGGGTGCGAGGAAACGAGCCATCAGCTGTGCTCACCGGTGTCGGCAAGTCGGTTCTCGTATGGGAAGGACGATGGATGTCAACTTTCTTTTGGTTATGCTCGCCCTATGCTTCTCGTTGTCGCCGTGCGCTGCACTGACGCACGCAAGCCCCTCACATACGCAGAGAAAGAGAGAGAGAGAGAGAGAGGAAAGCATGCAAGAGGCATTCAACGGCGAATCCCTTGATGAGACTGTTAGGCATGCGGTCTCCCCTACCTCTCCCTCACCCCTCCCCCACCCCCAAGATGGCGAGACACGAAGCGGTCCAGCAGCAGCGAATTCCAACTCGCATGGATGAGCTTCTCACGCGACAGTCTCTGCTGCCTTCACGCCGCACTGGCACACCATGTGCAGCATCAGCGACACCCCCGAAGGAGTATGGTAAGGGGTAGGGGCTGGGGTGCAGTGTTGAGCTGTTCACTTGCCCGTATGCGCCCCTCTATGAATCTATTTTCCCTTCAGCCGTCATTGATCAGCCATTACGACCACCTCCGCACTGACGCCGACCACTTTCTCCCTCTCATTTCTTTGTTGTGCGTTGTGAACGCCGTGGGTCTGCCTGCGTGGGGAGACGTTTCTGTGTCTGTGTCTGTGTCTGTGTGTGTGTTTGTGTACACACGCATACACACCGTGTCCGTGCGACCACCTCCGCCGCCCCCTCACTCGCAAGCGCAGCTGCAGCGCCGCCACGGTGTCGAACCGAATCACCAGCATCCTCACGAAACCTTAGCAGCATACACGCCTCGATGAGCTGGCTCAACCGCAAGCGTCCAACGACGCCCCTCTACATTCCCGACCCGCGTCGCCCATCCATTGTGTTTGTCCTCACGTCTCCGGAGCCCGTACTCAGCGCGCTGCTGTTGGGCGTCAGCTGCTACTTTCTCATGATCGTCACCGGGAGCACGCCGCTAGACGGCCCCGGGGGTCTCTGGCAGGCGTTTGGCCGAAAGAGTCGTGCCCGCATGCAGAGTCGCGAGTCGGTGCTGCAACCGGACCCCCCGCTGGCGATCAGCTTCGACATGCTGATCGTAGTGTTGTGCGTCTTTGCCTCGAATAGCGTCCTTGCCGCGTGCAGCCGGGTCCTGGCGGGGGAGCAACGTCGCGTCGAGGACGCGGCGGAGGCGGAGTGGCTGGCGGCTGTCTCGAACCCGGAAACACGCCATGAGCGGCTCGCGAAAGATGCGCAGGAGCTCGCTGAAAAGGTGAAGTTCTGGCAGGAGAACGACGAGCGCCGCAAGGCTGGCCAGACGGTGCGCCGCGAGCGCATCAAGAAGCTCGACGTCATGGCCGATGAAGTGATGACGAACATTATCGTCATCGTCTCAGTCGCTGTGAGCCTCGGGGCTGCCTACTCTATCCTCATGCAGCCGCCAAACCAAGTCCGCGGTCTCGGCATGGTCGGGATGTTAGTGGTGCTCATTGGCGGTCTCATCGTGTGCGGGCTTGACCGCTACATCAGCAGCATGCGCCACTACTGCAACTATGTAAATTTGCTCTGCATCTTCTCGCTGCTGGTGTTGACCGCTCGCGCGAGTGTGGTGGCAGAGTGAGCACCTGGGTAGTGTACTTGCATAATCTCTGCAGTCGCGATGCCTTGGGAAAGGGGGAGGGAGGGGGGAAGAACCCGCGTGTGTGTGTGTGTGTGTGTGTGCAAGGATGCGCTGACGTATCTGGTGCGCAGACACGCACAGCCGTGATGCTAGCAACAGTGGCTCACCCACCAACCCCCTCCTTACCTGCATGGCCTCTTGGGCCTATCCTCTCCTCTGCTCGGACAGCGTGGCAGCTGCAATGCAGACGACACGCCAACTCAGCAGAACGAGTGTTTCGGCTCATCGCTTCACCAGTCATCACCCCAACAGAGACCACGACCGTCGAGCATGTCGGGTGCACCGAGTCCGGCAGCAGGCAACTGCAGGCGTCGTCTTGCACGGCTTGAGAGATGAAGGGCAGAAGAGAGGGAAAGATCCTGGCAGCCCTCTCCCCCCCCCTCCTCGTCGGGTGGCTCGGTGATGGCTAGCACAGCGAGGCGATAATGAGTTAATGCTCACAGGGGTAGAAGCTTGCTACGCGGGAAGATGAACAGGGACTTCGTCAGCTTGGTTACCCTGGTGATGTGCGCGTGATGCACACGGCGAGCGTGCACCCAGCTGACGCACCGTCTCCAGAACCTTTCAGGTGTAGACATGGAAAGAGTCATCCTTCGTTGCCAGGCCCAGGGGGGTCCCTCACATTCACACACAGCTGTACCAGGCCGCGGCCCTCGGGCGAGAACCCACGGTGGTATTGATGGTAGGGAGCTCGAAGCCGCAGTGCTACAGACGGGAAAACGTGTTTTGAACGATAAGTGAATGGGATGGTATGTGTGCGAGTACGCCGGAGAGAGAGCGCGAGCGAGTCGCTAGACGGCGCGTGACTACCACTACCTCCTGCACGCGTAGCCGAGGCGGGACAGCAGCGTCAGCCTCTGATGATGAGACGCTGACGGGGTGATGGGTAAGCGGGCAGACGCGCCCACGCCAGCGCGTGGGCGTTTCTGTGTGTCTGTGCGTCAATCCAGTGTCTCTGGACCTTAAGCACCCTCCATGAAGACCCGACTACCGTCTACACACACGAACCTCCCCTCGCCACTGTCACTGCCCACAACAACTCGAAACGATAAATCTCCATCTGCGTGTGTGTGCGGAGACGGAAGGCGGTGGTGGCGACACGGAGGTGTACGAGCACAGTGGCAAGAACGCCTCAGCAACGAAACAGGTGCACATCCGTCGATGGATACCGTCACTCGCTCTCGCTCTCTCTCTCTCTCTCGAGCGTGCACCACCACCATCGCCCTTCCCATTTCTCCTCTCTTCGTCAGCGGCGCAGGCACCTCCGCAAGCAGCGCCGCTGACATGGTCGGCCTCTCTCTCCTTACCTACTTTTCGCTGGTTTTGCGCGAGTGATGCTGAACTGGATGACACGACGCTGCATGGACTCGCTCCCGCACAACCGGCGCATGAACCTGTTGCCCCTCCCCCTCTACGTCTACGTCTCTGCTCACGCTCACGCACGAGCAGCTCGCACAGGCACACACCAGCCCAAACAGCGATCATTCACTTCTTCAGGTGTAGCGCTCAGCCGCAAGCGACTTGTCGATCAGATTTCGAGTGTGCAGAAAAGTGAAGATGCCAGGCCCTGGTCTTCTGCCTGATGGCTGGTTCCGTGAAGAGAGCACCATGTGGCCCGGCCAGGCACAGGGGCTCAAGGTGGAGAAGGTCCTATATGACCAACCCACCGAGTTCCAGCACTTGACGGTGTTCGAGTCCGACCCGAGCGGACCGTGGGGCACCGTCATGACCCTCGACGGCGCCATCCAGCTCACGGACTACGACGAGTTTGTGTACCATGAGATGCTTGCGAACCTGTCGCTGGCGTGCCACCACAAGCCGGAACGCGTGCTCGTCATTGGCGGCGGTGACGGCGGTGTCGTGCGCGAGGTGCTGCGCCACAAGAGCGAGAAAGACGGCGTTGTACAGTCCGTCGAGCTCGTCGACATTGATGGCGCCGTGATGCAGCAGAGCAAGAAGCACTTCCCACAGGTCGCCTGCGGCTTCGCGAACCCGTGCGTGACGGCGACCGTTGGCGACGGTGCCGCCTTCGTAAGGAACGTGCCGGATAGCGTGTACGATGTCATCATCATCGACACAACAGACCCGAAGGGGCCGGCGTCGGAGTTGTTCGGCGCGGACTTCTACACGAATGTGCTCCGCATTCTGCGGCCGGGCGGCGTTGTGTGCAACCAGGGCGAGTCTGTCTGGCTGCATCGCCCGTTGATAGAGAAGATGATGGGGTTCCTGAAGAAGGATATCGGCTTTGCCACCGTCAAGTACGCAATGATCTACATCCCGACCTACCCATGCGGCAGCATCGGCACGCTGGTCTGCGCCAAGTCGGCAGACACGGACGTGACAGTGCCCATGAGGCCGGTGGAGTCGCTCGGGTTCGCCGACCAGCTCAAGTATTACAGCAGCGACATGCACAAGGCGGCCTTCGTGCTGCCGCGCTTCGCGGCTCACCTGAACGAGTAGAGAAGGAGGGGGGAGAACCAGAAGGGAGGAGCCTCAGGCTCGGAGAGGGATGCGCGGGCGTACATGAAGCGGTAAGAGGCTCAGTATTGGTCCGCTGCGCGCTAGCCCGCCGACCGCGGCAGTTGTAGGTCGCTCTCTGCACCTCCGTTGCGCGCACCATCACTCCGACCACCAGCTGCAGCGCGCTCACCCTTTCCTGCCTCTCCCTTGACTTCCCACGTCATCTCTTCTTTTCCGCGCGTTAGCTAGGTTTTCGTCGTTTTAATCGTTCCTGTTCGTGTATCGGTTCATTCATCGGCCTGCCTCTGTGTGTGTGTGTGTGTGTGCGTGCGTGCGTGCGTGCATGGGGTGCGTTGCTTGCACGGGATGCGGGGGGAGTGCATGGCTGCGAAAAACCGAGGGCGGAAGGAGGAGGAGGAAGCCACACACCGACACCGCACCTACACTGCACACACCCCGCCCCTTTCTTTGAGGAGAGGGGAACTGCTTCCTGTTTTCTACTGTTTCGCTTCAGTCGCACCCCGCACGGCATCGCTCGCCCTGTCGCCTGCGGTGTGTTGTGCGCTGATGGAGGCGGCGATGCGTGCGTGGGTGCACATTGACCACTGCCGCTCTCGCCCCGGTCCCCTTCATAGCAGAGGAACTGTACGACGTTGATCGCATCGTAAAATCAAGCGAAACAAGTATCACCGCCAGCGCACGTGTGTGAAAGGGTATGTATGACTGTGTACGCGCATCCAACCCTGAAGAGTCGCGCGCCTGCCCACCTGCCCGTGCGGCCTCGAGCGCGCGAACAGAAGATGTTTGAGAACGCTGCGAGCCCCACCTATCGCACCCTGCCGCTGCTGCTGCTCTCTCCATCCCTCAACCTAGTCAACCTCCCGCCCTTACCGTCCTCCTCCTCTGCTGCCGCCCCCTCCCCCACCCCCGAAGCTACTCATGAGCGTCGTGATCACCATTCTTTCTGGTCTCTCTTCCTGTGGCGTGTTCGTGATGCAAGTTGTTGAAACAGTGGCGATAGTTTGGCAACGGGCAATCCGAGTGTTCGCATCAGCGAAATTCAGCGTCGCAGCACGCCTTCCCGCCCTTCTCTAGCACGGCAGTGTCGAAGACACGGTGGCGTGAACATAGGTACGCTGGCGCCGCCCTGCGTCTGTGTGTCTGTGTCTGTGTGCTTTCCCATCCAGTACCCAGACAAGGTATTTCATCGCGTCCTCCGCAGCCACCATCGTCGCCTCCCTCAACCTCGTTTCTTCGCTGTTTCTAGGCGACGCGCCCCGTTTTCTCGCACTGAGCTTCACCGGTGTGCGATATTGGTCCCTCCTTCTCCTCCCCACTGTTCGCCTCGCGGCTGCTTCGACGTGCACACACACACACACACACACACGCAAGCAAGCAGAGAGAGGGAGACGGAGTACCCTGTCTGGATCACGTCCATCAACGCACGGTGTCCATGTGATTGTGCTTGCTTGTGACCGTACACACTTGCATTCTTTTTCTTCTCGTTGTTATTGTTGTTGTGTGCTGCTTGACTTATCTTTTTCCTCTGGCCCTCACGCCTGCTGACGGACGCACACCATCACCATCACACCACCACACACGCGACCTGCTCTGCTGCCTGTGTGGGCGTGTGCACCTCGCCTCCCTCCCTCGCTCCGCTGTCCTTGCAGCCCGACTGCCGTCATTTCTTTTCTGCTTCTGTTCTTTGGTTTTGTTGTTGTTGCGTCTCTTCTCCTCTGCCCGCGCCGAGCGTCGGCGCGAGCGGCTGCTGCTCCATCCACCCCACCCCACCCCCACCTCTCGCCCCTCTCTCCGCCCCTTCGCGCGCACGCACCGCCTAGAGACACGCGCTCACGACGGGCAAAGACCCTCCAGCAGCAGCAGCAGCAGCGGCAGCGGCCGGAGCAGCAGTACTTTGCTTGTGTCAGCGCACATTGCGTCCGGCTTGCACGCGCGCGCGATGCGCTCACGCATACACAGAAATATTTGAATACACCCGCCTCGCCCTCTTCCTCTTCGCTTGCGGTGATCTCCTCGACGCATCCGCACCTGCTGTTTGGTGGCGGTCGCGGCGTGAGAATGTTTGGCAAGAGCGTCGGCGGTGGTGGCGACGCTGGCGACGGCGTTCCGCTCATCACGCGCCTTCTCCTGCTCCGCGCCACGGCGCGCTTCGAACTGTCGCCGTCGGCGCCCTCGGCAGGTGAGACGGCTCCAGCGCTGCCAGAGCTGTCGATCATCTCGCACTACGCACAAGGGCCGCCGCTGACGTCGACGTCATCGCCGAGGCCAGCCACAGCCACCCCGAAAGAAGCGGCACATTTTCTGGGGGTGCATCCCTCGCTACATGGCGTGCTCCGCTGTCTTGCCGCTGGCCGCCTTGCACAGCGGGTAAAGCTGCGCCGGCTGCAGACCGACGTCGTGCGGACATCTGTGAAGCTTACGCGGGCAGTAGAGCGGGCCTCCTCGGCCGAGGTCGCTCCCGCATCCCGCAGCAGAGGCATGGATAGCAGCCAGCTGCAAGGTGTTGTCGCGGCTGCAGCGGCGAACTTCGTCGAGGACGTGGCATGGTGCAGCACGGTCACGCCGCACTGCCCGCAGCTGAACCCGTGGTGCCTCCTGCCTGTCTCTGCGGAGGGCTGCTACTTGACATTGCCATCATCGCAGTTCGTGCAGTGGTGCAAGCAGCAGGCAGCGCGCTGCTGTGCAGGGGACGGCACCGCGTTGTCAGTCGAGCCCGACGCTCGCGGTGGCCCGATGCGGTACAACGACATTGTGCACTACGCAGGCGCCGGTGAGGACGGTGGCTACGTACACGGCTACGCGTTCATTCTGGAGGGTGACGTCTTCAGCGGCAGCAGCGTGGTGGTCGATGCAGCAGCCGCGGCAGCTAAAGCTGCTATGGACAGTCAGCGCCCGGACGCCGCGTTGCGTGGCGACAGCGACGAGGAGGCTAGTGTGCTTGTATGGTGTGTGCTGAGCGATGCGCCGGTGTTCAACTTCATGCGTGCCCTCACGCACGAGGCGGTGGCGGCCATGAGCAACGTCGCTCAGCGGCTATACCGTGAGCGCGTCGCATCTGCGGAGTCGGCTTCAGCAAGCGCCGCACTCTCCCCCGACATCTACACAGCGCTCCTCGATGATGCGATACAGAAGGAGGTTGTGCTGCCTCTGGTAAAGGAGCTGCTCCACTTTGGCTCTGCCAGCAGTCGCACGCTTCCCGGAGACACCTTCACCGTGCAGCTAGCACTCAGAAGCAGCAGTGGTGGCGCCATAGCCTCACATCCGCTGACGTTCTGCCGCCCCCTCGACTTGCTCTACCCCTACGCCGACGTCCCGCTGTCGCTCCTCTTGCTGAGCTTCAACGAAGACGCCTTGCGCGTGTTGCTGTCGCTGCTGATGCAAGAGGAGCGGGTTGTGGTGCTCGGCGCCACTCCGCAGCACGCGTCCGCGTGTGTCGTCAGCTTGCTGGCGCTGATGAGCCCGCTCACGTGGGTGTCCCCGCTCGTCCCATACCTCCCGCCGCACCTGGCCGCGGTGACTGGGCTGCTGCAGACCCTACTGAAACCCCCCTTCGCGCAGCAGCAGCAGCAGCAAGTTTCGTCGGGTAAGTCGTCTACCGCGGTGCCACCCTCGCAACGGACAGAGAGCAGCGGTTTTCTCGTCGGCAGCACCGCCGCCATCCAGCCCTATCTTATCCTCCTCTCGTCTGCCTCACCGGGCAAGGCGGGCGTGAGCGTCACTGGCTACGGCGGCAGTGGCAAGCGCGCGTTGCGGGTCTGGATTGCCGACGCTCGAACCGGCTGCGTTGGCGTGTGCCCGCAGGAGCCAGTAGCGCGGTTCTCGCGGGCCGATTCTCCGGCATCGACCGACCCGCCCGACGGGTCGGTGGCAACGGCGGCGGTAAGCAGCAGCGCCGTGAATGCTTGGGCGGCTCGCGCGCACGTGGATCTTCGCCGAATCGCGTCGCACAGCGGCCAGGGAGACGGGTGCCGCAGCGCCACTAATCTTTACGGCGCCGTTCGCAGCAGCCTGCGGGCCATGGCGAAGTCGAACGTTATGGACGCAGCCGTGCTGGACCTCTTGCCTGCCTTCAGCGACAACCTGCGAGACCAGCTGCGCCGCGTGGTGAGCGCTCATAAGCGCCGTCTCTTCCGGCACAGCCTGGAGGCGGTGGCGCAGCACACGCAGGCCCGACTGAAGGATCTTGAGTCGCTGGCGGCGCGCCTGGCACGAGGACTGCGACAGGCAATCATGACCGCCGGCGCCGGCAGCAACATGTCCTTCGAGAGCACGTTCAGCAACACCTTGGCAAACCGTAGCCTCGACAGCGACACCGAAGATGGCAACGGTGAACTCACAGCGATGCGCACCGGCGATGACGACGGTGACGACACCGCGTCGCTGCGCTCCATCGCGGAGGCCCTCGCACGATCCTTCTCCAAGTCTTTCGCTGGTGGACCTGCGTCGTTAACGATGTCCTTCGCTGCTGCCCCCGTCCCGCAGTTCCCGTCGCTATCCCTCGATGAGGTTTGGCAGGTGCAAGGTGGTGTGTTCGACTACATGGTGAGTCGTTTCACAGGGGCGTACCGCCGAGGGTTGTCCACGACGACCCTCGGCAGCGGCGGCGCTGGCGGAGGTGGACAGCGTCGCGCCCCGGCCATTGAATGGCCTCTGTTCTTGGTGCCCGGTATGGACCAGCACCAAGCACTGGCAGAGCGCGTCGCCCACACGCACATTTTTAAGCAGTTCGAGTGCGCGGTCTTGGCCGCGGAGCAGGTGGGGCTGCGTCGCGTCTTCTCCGGCGCTGCTCCAGCGCGCGTGGGCAAGGCGCAGGCACCTCAGCATCACGGCAGAGGCGAGGAAGGTCATCCCCTCCTGGCCAACGTCCGCTACCTGGCGCTCTTTGCCCTCCAGTGTAGTCGTGCGCGTCTACACTACGCGGAGCTGTACACCGACCTGGCCTCCGTGGACGCGGTTGGGCTCGTGTACACCTCTCTGGTCACGCGGTGGTTCGCGGACCGACCGGGTCCCTCGTCGTCGATGGGGGTGCCGCGTGCCATCCGACTTCTCGCGGG
This sequence comes from Leishmania major strain Friedlin, assembly GCF_000002725.2. Taxonomy (NCBI): domain Eukaryota; phylum Euglenozoa; class Kinetoplastea; order Trypanosomatida; family Trypanosomatidae; genus Leishmania; species Leishmania major. Next base: position 234,102 of record NC_007245.2, on the reverse strand, counting down.
CGGCTGCAACGGCGCCGTGGAAGGTGCGGTTGCCGCCGCAAAGCATGCCGCCTACAGTGGGAGTGGTTCTGGGGTGTACGGCAGCAGCAGCAACGATGGCGATGGCAGTGGCGGCGGCAGTGGTGGTGGTGGCGGTAGTGGCTTGCGTGGATTCTTTTCGAAGGTCGCGAAGGCGATGAAGCATGGCTACGGCGGCAACGGACGCGCGCGTGGACTGCACACGGCTTACCTCCCCGCCGCCATCGCCTGCCGGCACACCTTTAGCGTTCCGCTCTTTTCGGAGCTGCGAGTGGCCCGACAGTTATTTGCCGTCACATCACACTTGGAGAAAACCTCGATGGAGAGCAGCAGCGGAGAAGCAGGTGGTGCTGCTGCTGACTGTCGCGGCCACCATCACCACCGTCACCGCAACGCACAAGCCTTCCTCAAGACCTGTATGCCACCACCGCAGCGGATCAAGTATGCCCGGCAACAGGAGCTGCAGCAGCACATCGCACTCGACACGGACTTCACGCTGCATGACTGTGTCAGCGTCGTGCGAGTGGCAGGTCTTGGCAGTGGCGACCACAGCGTCCCTGAGACCGGCTTCTACAGCGGAGAAAGAGCGTATGGGAGGGGGCTGGGGATCGAGTCGGAGATGTTCGACCCCGTCGCCCGCGCTGGCGCCGACTCGAATGGCAGGCGGGATAAGACCAGCATCAGCGCCGATGCACAGCAGCGTGATCGAGATCTGCAAGCGATGTCGGAAGCGTCTCTCTACATCTGCCATGCCCTGCCGCTCGACATGGTGCACAGGTTCGATGCGTACGAGCCGCTGCTGCGCCCTGTCGCATCAGGCGGCGCCGAAACCTCCCCAGCAAGCGCCGGTCAGGACGCTCTGGACGCCGGGTCCGCGGCGGCCTACTTGCTAGTGGGGCTCCTGTTCCCGTCGTGCCTGAACGTGTGGCATGAGGTTGAGGCTCGTGCGATGCGCGCCGTGTCGGAGCAGTCGCTCTCGCAAGTAGCAAATCCACCCGCGTCTGCTGCGTCGTCTTCCGCCTCGTCTGCGCAGTCGCGACTGCTGCCACCATCGAGAGCCGAGACGCCTGCAGAGACATCGGTCCCACAAGACTCTCGGTATTCGTTTTCCGCGCCAGCGCAGGCAGCAGCCCCGCTGCTGTCGGTGTGGAGCGCCTTCACCAGCGGCGCCCCGCAGGACTATCCCTCTGTAAGCTCTCTCCTGCCGGATCGAAGCCTTGGTGGAGATGCGCAGCAACACCAAGCGCCGCCCATGTACGCCTCTACGGCAGCCTTGACGTCGTGCCACCGCGACGTGTGGGACTCGTGGGGCTTCCAGGCACCATCGGCGATGGTGAGCGTGCAGCTAACCCCAGTGCAAGGGACGGCAGCTGAGAGACCACAGACACAGGTCGCCGACAGCGGCGGCAGTGGCAATGAGGGCGGCGTGTGGAGTACCGGCGCACCACTTGGGCCTCCAATGATGCTAGGTGGGATGGAAACAACACAACCATGCATCAGCGTCGCATGCTCGCCGACTCCCGCTGCCGCCGTGGCGTCGGCACCTCGCGGCGTAATGGACAACCTCTTCGCCGACACGCCGACGCACTCGATGGGGTACGCAGCAGCAGCGGCAGCGGGGAATGTCAGCCAGCAGCAGCCGCCGGTGCCTTCTCGACCGCATACCCTTGACAACTTCTTCTAACGGAGAAAGGAGAAGGGTATGCCTACATGAGCAGCCCTTGTGCGGAAGGGGGTTCATGTGGTATGGAGGCCGTGTATGCTGGTTGCCTGCATGGCCACGCGCGAGCGTCTCTAACTTGTCCTTCAACGGTGTATCATCTGTATCTGTGTCGCTTCCCCCCCCCACACACACACACACTCACCCACCCGCCCCACCTCCACCCACCAACCTCCTTCATGCGTTGCGCACGGGTGCCTGGTGGGCGCGGGATGCCCGGCAAAGCCATCCAAGCGATGCACAAGGCGTGTGACAGGCCGGGCGTCGTCTTTCACTTTCTTTTACCGCATGCCATTCTCGCCGGGGAGCGTACACGCCTCCTCTCCCACCCCACCCCCTCCTCCTCCCTGCCTACCTCACCACCGATGGACGCTCGACGGGCGCGCGACAGCGTGGTAGCAGCTTTCCAACGCGCTTCAACAGCACGCACGCATCCTGCAAGCAGCCTTCTCTCCCTACCACCATCACCACCACCACACATTTGCACGAGAGGGCACGGCGGCGTTGTTGGGAAAGGCAACTCCATCGGATGCCTACCGCCTCTGCGTCACGAGAGCCCCTCGTGCCGTCGATCAACTTCTCTATGGTGTGCCCTGGCGTGTACCGAAGCGGCTACCCAACCAAGAAGAACTACTCCTTTCTCTGTGCGCTGCGGCTGCGCAGCATCTTATACCTCTGCCCGGAGGACTACGCTGAGAGCAATCTCAAGTTCTGCGAGGAGAACGGCATTCATGTCCTGCGCTTCCCGACGGAGGGCAACAAGGAGCCCTTCTGTGATGTCTCGGAGCCCCTGATGCACCGCATTCTCAGCGCCATCTGCGACACTCGCAACCTCCCCCTGCTCATCCACTGCAACAAGGGCAAGCACCGCACCGGCACCGTCGTGGCCTGCTTGCGTCACCTGCAAGGCTGGTCGTTGGTGTCCATCTTCGAGGAGTACAAGCGGTTTGCCAGCGACAAGGCTCGAGTCGGGGATCAGCAGTACGTCGAGCTCTACCACCCCATCGTGAAGCTGACCCCGCCGTTTGTGGCGTTGTGGGTAACCGTGACGCCGCGTGTGACGCTCGTGACGTCCGACCGTGAACTCATGGAGGCGGAGGCGATGCAGCTCGGGTACAGCCTCCTCGCACCGGACAAGCACCTCATGAAGAATGGCAGCAGCACGAACAAATCAACGGCACCGACAGCGGCTGCGGCGTCCGGCGCCGCCTCTGTCACGGCGGCACCAGCGGCTGCGGCCGCCGCTACCGCGGGTAGCGGTCCGACGGTCGCAGTATCCACATCCGGTCCTTCAGCTGCGGGAGCCATGCAGCAGCAGCAGCCGTCACAGCCCGTCACGTCTGCGGCCTCGGCGAGCGCCAGCAACAGCGGCCACTCCCTAGCGCCCTCCCTTATGGCTACGGCAGCAACACCAGCGGCGGCTGACCGATAGGCACGGCCGAAGCCCCCGTACCCCCTCCTCCGCCTCAGTAGAGGCATGCTGTCCTGTTTCTTCTTCGCTGTTCCGTTGTTGGTGCTAGTTACCTCTGTGTATTCTATTCCGTGCGCGTACACTTCTCTGCGCCTTGTCCTCCTTCTCTTCCCTGTTGGGCATCCGGTCCCTTAACCACTACACGAGTCTGCCCATGTGTGTGAAAACTACGCCGAGGATCCTGGTCGAGGACCGCATCCCTTGGACGACCATCGTCGTGCTGCAGCAGTGGTAGCACACAAACGCACACAGAGAGAGAGGGGGCAGGGCGGAGGTGAAAGAGTAACGGGTGCCGCCGAATCCGAAGGCTGCCATGAGCAGAAAAAGGGGGTCTCTCCTAGATGCCGAGCAGCGTCTATCCGCATCGGCGCACGCAGCTTGATGCCGCGACACGGGTTCGAGATGGCCCAAATGCCTGAGCGGCCACCCTTTCTCTCCGCGAGTTCTTTCTCTCTCTCTCCCCTGCCCCCCGCCCCCAACTCCCTCCACAGCCTCGCGCTTCGCCCCTCCTCCGCCCTGGATAAAAATAAAGTGCGCGGTGCCGGAAGAGGTGATGCAAGTGCACGTGCGCCACTGTCGGCACCACCACGTTTTACCTGAGTCCTCCCCCACCATTGTATTCGCCTCTGCCTCTTACACTTCTGTCCTTCTTGACTGACCTACACACGCGCGCACGCCAGCGCACACACACACATGCCACCCACCACACCTTTCCGATCTCCGCCTCTCCATCTCCGTCTGTTTTACCGCCCTGTGGAGGAGGCCACGGAACACCCATCCCACGCCCGGTGGCCACGCGCATGATGCGACACATCCCTTAGCACTCGAGTGAAGTTAGCCCTTCAATCGGACCCATTCACATGAGCGACTGCTTTCAGTTCCGTTTCAAGTTCAAGCCTTGGCTGGCGCGGCACTCTCTCGGCCCGTCGCCCCCCCCCGCCTGCCGCTGCTGTGTGTGCGAGTGTGTGTGTGTGTGTGGGTGTGTGCACGACTGCCGCGCACCCCGCGCGTGTCCGCACCGAATGATGGCCTTTCCTCGACCGCTGTCTCCGCTGTTGCTTGCGCCACATAGACGACCACCGCGCGTGTGCGCACGCGTGTGTGTGCGTTGGTCGAACAAAACCCATCAGAGAGTGTGCGATCGAGGAGGAGCGACCCCGTGCAAGCGGGGCGTGTGTCTGTGTGTGCGTGTGTGTGTGTGTGTAGCTGGTGCGCCCCACCCGAGCACGTGCTTGTGTAAGCAGACTGTGCAGAGCTGTGCATCCGTTGTGCAGTCTGTGATAGCAGCAACGGAGATGCAGCGTGCGTATGTGCGCGTGCGGGTGCGAGCGCGGGGAGGACGAGGAGGGTGTGCGGGCGCACGGTGGCCACGCGCATGATGCGACACATCCCTTAGCACTCGAGTGAAGTTAGCCCTTCAATCGGACCCATTCACATGAGCGACTGCTTTCAGTTCCGTTTCAAGTTCAAGCCTTGGCTGACGCGGCACTCTCTCGGCCCGTCGCCCCCCCCCCGCCTGCCGCTGCTGTGTGTGCGAGTGTGTGTGTGTGTGTGTGTGGGTGGGTGTGTGCACGACTGCCGCGCACCCCGCGCGTGTCCGCACCGAATGATGGCCTTTCCTCGACCGCTGTCTCCGCTGTTGCTTGCGCCACATAGACGACCACCGCGCGTGTGCGCACGCGTGTGTGTGCGTTGGTCGAACAAAACCCATCAGAGAGTGTGCGATCGAGGAGGAGCGACCCCGTGCAAGCGGGGCGTGTGTCTGTGTGTGTGTGTGTGTGTGCGTGGTGTGTGTGTGTGTGGTTGGTGCGCCTCACCCGAGCACGTGCTTGTGTAAGCAGACTGTGCAGAGCTGTGCATCCGTTGTGCAGTCTGTGATAGCAGCAACGGAGATGCAGCGTGCGTATGTGCGCGTGCGGGTGCGAGCGCGGGGAGGACGAGGAGGGTGTGCGGGCGCACGGTGGCCACGCGCATGATGCGACACATCCCTTAGCACTCGAGTGAAGTTAGCCCTTCAATCGGACCCATTCACATGAGCGACTGCTTTCAGTTCCGTTTCAAGTTCAAGCCTTGGCTGACGCGGCACTCTCTCGGCCCGTCGCCCCCCCCGCCTGCCGCTGCTGTGTGTGCGAGTGTGTGTGTGTGTGTGGGTGTGTGCACGACTGCCGCGCACCCCGCGCGTGTCCGCACCGAATGATGGCCTTTCCTCGACCGCTGTCTCCGCTGTTGCTTGCGCCACATAGACGACCACCGCGCGTGTGCGCACGCGTGTGTGTGCGTTGGTCGAACAAAACCCATCAGAGAGTGTGCGATCGAGGAGGAGCGACCCCGTGCAAGCGGGGCGTGTGTCTGTGTGTGTGTGTGTGTGTGCGTGGTGTGTGTGTGTGTGTGTGGCTGGTGCGCCTCACCCGAGCACGTGCTTGTGTAAGCAGACTGTGCAGAGCTGTGCATCCGTTGTGCAGTCTGTGATAGCAGCAACGGAGATGCAGCGTGCGTATGTGCGCGTGCGGGTGCGAGCGCGGGGAGGACGAGGAGGGTGTGCGGGCGCACGGTGGCCACGCGCATGATGCGACACATCCCTTAGCACTCGAGTGAAGTTAGCCCTTCAATCGGACCCATTCACATGAGCGACTGCTTTCAGTTCCGTTTCAAGTTCAAGCCTTGGCTGACGCGGCACTCTCTCGGCCCGTCGCCCCCCCCCCCGCCTGCCGCTGCTGTGTGTGCGAGTGTGTGTGTGTGTGTGTGGGTGTGTGCACGACTGCCGCGCACCCCGCGCGTGTCCGCACCGAATGATGGCCTTTCCTCGACCGCTGTCTCCGCTGTTGCTTGCGCCACATAGACGACCACCGCGCGTGTGCGCACGCGTGTGTGTGCGTTGGTCGAACAAAACCCATCAGAGAGTGTGCGATCGAGGAGGAGCGACCCCGTGCAAGCGGGGCGTGTGTCTGTGTGTGTGTGTGTGTGTGCGTGGTGTGTGTGTGTGTGGTTGGTGCGCCTCACCCGAGCACGTGCTTGTGTAAGCAGACTGTGCAGAGCTGTGCATCCGTTGTGCAGTCTGTGATAGCAGCAACGGAGATGCAGCGTGCGTATGTGCGCGTGCGGGTGCGAGCGCGGGGAGGACGAGGAGGGTGTGCGGGCGCACGGTGGCCACGCGCATGATGCGACACATCCCTTAGCACTCGAGTGAAGTTAGCCCTTCAATCGGACCCATTCACATGAGCGACTGCTTTCAGTTCCGTTTCAAGTTCAAGCCTTGGCTGACGCGGCACTCTCTCGGCCCGTCGCCCCCCCCCGCCTGCCGCTGCTGTGTGTGCGAGTGTGTGTGTGTGTGTGGGTGGGTGTGTGCACGACTGCCGCGCACCCCGCGCGTGTCCGCACCGAATGATGGCCTTTCCTCGACCGCTGTCTCCGCTGTTGCTTGCGCCACATAGACGACCACCGCGCGTGTGCGCACGCGTGTGTGTACGTTGGTCGAACAAAACCCATCAGAGAGTGTGCGATCGAGGAGGAGCGACCCCGTGCAAGCGGGGCGTGTGTCTGTGTGTGCGTGTGTGTGTGTGTGTAGCTGGTGCGCCCCACCCGAGCACGTGCTTGTGTAAGCAGACTGTGCAGAGCTGTGCATCCGTTGTGCAGTCTGTGATAGCAGCAACGGAGATGCAGCGTGCGTATGTGCGCGTGCGGGTGCGAGCGCGGGGAGGACGAGGAGGGTGTGCGGGCGCACGGTGGCCACGCGCATGATGCGACACATCCCTTAGCACTCGAGTGAAGTTAGCCCTTCAATCGGACCCATTCACATGAGCGACTGCTTTCAGTTCCGTTTCAAGTTCAAGCCTTGGCTGACGCGGCACTCTCTCGGCCCGTCGCCCCCCCCCGCCTGCCGCTGCTGTGTGTGCGAGTGTGTGTGTGTGTGTGGGTGGGTGTGTGCACGACTGCCGCGCACCCCGCGCGTGTCCGCACCGAATGATGGCCTTTCCTCGACCGCTGTCTCCGCTGTTGCTTGCGCCACATAGACGACCACCGCGCGTGTGCGCACGCGTGTGTGTACGTTGGTCGAACAAAACCCATCAGAGAGTGTGCGATCGAGGAGGAGCGACCCCGTGCAAGCGGGGCGTGTGTCTGTGTGTGCGTGTGTGTGTGTGTGTAGCTGGTGCGCCCCACCCGAGCACGTGCTTGTGTAAGCAGACTGTGCAGAGCTGTGCATCCGTTGTGCAGTCTGTGATAGCAGCAACGGAGATGCAGCGTGCGTATGTGCGCGTGCGGGTGCGAGCGCGGGGAGGACGAGGAGGGTGTGCGGGCGCACGGTGGCCACGCGCATGATGCGACACATCCCTTAGCACTCGAGTGAAGTTAGCCCTTCAATCGGACCCATTCACATGAGCGACTGCTTTCAGTTCCGTTTCAAGTTCAAGCCTTGGCTGATGCGGCACTCTCTCGGCCCGTCGCCCCCCCCCGCCTGCCGCTGCTGTGTGTGCGAGTGTGTGTGTGTGTGGGTGGGTGTGTGCACGACTGCCGCGCACCCCGCGCGTGTCCGCACCGAATGATGGCCTTTCCTCGACCGCTGTCTCCGCTGTTGCTTGCGCCACATAGACGACCACCGCGCGTGTGCGCACGCGTGTGTGTGCGTTGGTCGAACAAAACCCATCAGAGAGTGTGCGATCGAGGAGGAGCGACCCCGTGCAAGCGGGGCGTGTGTCTGTGTGTGTGTGTGTGTGTGCGTGGTGTGTGTGTGTGTGTGTGGCTGGTGCGCCTCACCCGAGCACGTGCTTGTGTAAGCAGACTGTGCAGAGCTGTGCATCCGTTGTGCAGTCTGTGATAGCAGCAACGGAGATGCAGCGTGCGTATGTGCGCGTGCGGGTGCGAGCGCGGGGAGGACGAGGAGGGTGTGCGGGCGCACGGTGGCCACGCGCATGATGCGACACATCCCTTAGCACTCGAGTGAAGTTAGCCCTTCAATCGGACCCATTCACATGAGCGACTGCTTTCAGTTCCGTTTCAAGTTCAAGCCTTGGCTGACGCGGCACTCTCTCGGCCCGTCGCCCCCCCCCCGCCTGCCGCTGCTGTGTGTGCGAGTGTGTGTGTGTGTGTGGGTGTGTGCACGACTGCCGCGCACCCCGCGCGTGTCCGCACCGAATGATGGCCTTTCCTCGACCGCTGTCTCCGCTGTTGCTTGCGCCACATAGACGACCACCGCGCGTGTGCGCACGCGTGTGTGTGCGTTGGTCGAACAAAACCCATCAGAGAGTGTGCGATCGAGGAGGAGCGACCCCGTGCAAGCGGGGCGTGTGTCTGTGTGTGTGTGTGTGTGTGTGTGTGTGTGTGTTTATAGGGCTGGTGCGCTCCCACTGAGCTGCGCACGAGCGATTTTCAAGTATGCATATCTGTAGAAGCACTGATCTTGGAGGACGTGCGCAGCAATCACGGCAGCGGCGTGGCGGATGTGTGGGGATGAGATTCTCTGGGAGTGTGGCGTTGTCGTGCTGGAGAGGCACGCACAGCGTGTTGGCGAATCGCGTCGGGCTCGTCTTACGTGCAAGCGCGGGCGCCCGCACCTACGGATCGGCGGCTGGCGCCGGAGGGATGCCATGGAGTGGACGGTGCGATGCTCTCTTCTCTAGTTGTTTTTCACGTCTTCTCCTTGCTCCATGCACCCCCCCCCCCTCCTTCCCCATCTCTTCCCAGCGGCTGACGCGCCGTCGCACTGGAGCTGCATACCCTGGAACACTTACACATACACCCACAACGACCCTCGCAGCAGCCACTATCACGTGCAGCAGACGAAGAAATTAGGAAGGAGACGGCAGCTGTAAGGACGCACTACTCCTCGCACGCACGCACAGAGAGCGTAGAGGCAGTCAGCGACCCTAAGAAACCGTCCCAAGTCACTCCCGCTGGTCGGGCTCGACTTCTGCGAAAAACCTACGGCACATCGTTACCGACGCCGCAGCCATGACCGCCACGATCCTTCGCACAAACTACGCCCTCCTTCTCTTCTATGTGCGAGAGAAGTACTGGCACCATGCGGAGGAGGTGTGCCTGTCCGTCATCCAGTCCACGGATGATCACATGTTCCGTGTGTGGCGGGCGCTGACGCTGGATCGGCAAGGCATGGCGAACGATGCCATTCGCGAGTACAAGACTGTGGAGTCGCGCCGCGCCACCGCCGTGCCGGCGCTCATGGGCATGCAACTCATTTACAAGCATAACCGCGACCAGGAGGGCGTCGCGCAGACGGAGGCGAAGCTCGACGGCTTCGAAGTGGCTGACAACATGGGTGGCTGGGTTCAAGCGGCGGCGTTGTGCTGGGCCGCTGGGAACATCAACGCAGCCAGAGACATCCTGCTCAAGTTCACGGACAACGAGGCGGCGATGGCATACCGGGACGAGTACACGAACTACGGCACCATCCGCGGCTGGGTAGATCTGCTGTCGGGCCGTGGTGCGCTGCTGGAGAAGGCCGGCACGCTGTTCTCCAGCATGCTGGAGATGGAGGAGGCGCAGTACTCGTTTTTTCAGGCTGGCAATGAGGCCGGCGGCGGTGGGAGCGGCACCACCAAGTGGACCGACATGAACGCCGCGCTTGGCTACGTGGCCTTCCTCGAGCGCAAGACGCAGTTGACGAAGGCGCGGAGCCTGCTGGACCGCCTTGTCGTCCTTTATCCGAGCTGCAGCATCCCGCCACTGGTGGGCAAGGCGCGTCTGCTCATGCAGGCCGATGACTGGGAGCAGGCGATAGAGGTGACCCACCGCATCCTCGCCCACGACAGGGGCAATGTCGAGGCCCTCGCACTCGAGGCGCTCTACGCGATAGGGAAGGACACCCGTCAAGACGCCGCACCGGTGCGGTTACGCCGCCTGCTCGACGCCGTGCGGGCCAAGGAGCCGCGCAACGTGGCACTGCTGCACCAATTCGCGCTTGTCTTCTCTCGCCTGGCGGGTGATCGGCTGGATCTGTTAAACATCACCACGCAGTTTTCGGAAATGGCGTGTGCGCTGGATAGCCGCAGCGGGGATGTGCTCTGCGGGTTGGGGTACCAGCAGCTGTACCGACATGACTACAAGACTGCCGTGGCGACTTTCCGCAAGGCCGCAACGCTGACGGACAGCCTGGACCCGCTCCTGGGGACCGTGACGTGCCTCTTGCACCAGGGCGACTTGGAGGAGGCAGCGACGCAGCTACAATTTTGTAATCAGCTACAGCCGGCTGCACAGCGCAACGCGGAGCTTAGCATGCTGAACGCGCAGCTGCGGTGGCGCCGGCGCGGCATGGAAGAGGAGACAGCGGTGTTACGGTATCTGGATCAGGCAGCCGAGGCGATCAAGCAAGACGTCAAGGAGCGCGCGGGATCTGGAATGGAGGTGTATGTGCACCTCAACGCCCCCGTTGCGCTCGCCATCGCCCATGCCTACCTCATGCACTGCCGCAACGAACCACCGGACCCGATGTTCAAGCACACGGACGTGGTCGGCGAGAAGTGCGGGCGCCATCTCGAGTTCGTCGTGCAGCACCTGCCGGCCTGCATGGAGGCGCAGCTGATGCTGGCCAAGGTGTGGTTCGTCACAGGTGACGTGCGCAGGGCGCAGAATCTGCTCAAGAACACGCTTCTCATGCAGGAGCAGCCGCTGCCGGACGCCTTCCTGCTGTCGAGCCATATATGCCAGTACATGGGGGATGTCAAGCTCGCCACCCAGGCCCTGGAGCGGGCGCTGACCCTCGACTTCTCCCTACAGGAGCAACCCCTCTATAACCTGCTACTCGGCACAGTGCAAGGCACCACGGGCAAGTACGCGGAGGCTCTCGCGTCGTTGAAGCGCGCCCACGGCACGGTGAAGAGCGCGGCCACCGCGTCCTCCGCGGGAAAGCCAGCGAACCCGCTCAGCGTGCCGGAGACAGCGACTCTGTACATACAGCTGGCGCAGGCGCAGCTGCGCGTGCGCGACGTGGACGCGGCGCGCGCGACACTGGCGGAGGCAGCTCTCCAGTTCCGAGACTCGGCGCAGATAGGGCGCGTCGTCATTGCGCAGGCGATGCTGGCCGCGCGCACAGATGTCGACAGAGGCATTGAGCTGCTGCGGCAGGTGCCGAGCAAGAGCGAGTTCTACACGGCTGCCCGCTCGCAGCTTGGCAAGCTCTTCCTCACGCAGAAGCACAACTTGGGCATGTACATACAGTGCTTCCAGGAGATGGCCGAGGCGGCACCGTCCGCACAGAGCTACGTGGCGCTTGGCGAAGCCTACTCAGCAATTCAGGAGCCGGAGCAGGCGATCGCGGCATACGAGAAGGCCAGAGCGCTCTCGCCATCCAGCAGCGAGCTGTCTGTGCGCGTCGGCCGCGCTCTCGTCGCGGCGCACGACTACGCCAAGGCAATCCGGTACCACCACGACGCGCTCATGTCCGACCCGCACCTCTCCATCGTGCGGGCCGACCTCGCCACGCTGCAGTGGCGGCTGGGCCGCATAGACGCTGCGCGCGAGACCATTGTGATGTCCCCCGTGTACGAGCTTCCCTCCACAAACGACGCCGGTGCAGGGGTGGCGTCCGCAGCAGCGGCGGGGTCTGCGGAAACGGTAGGGACGGCGATTGAGCGGATCAACCTGTATCTCCTCCTGTACAAGGTGCTGCGCGACCAGCCGTGGACGGTTCCGTTGAGCGCGCAAGGCACCGCTGACACTGGCAGTGAGGGCGATCACGGCGATGCGGCCCTCACGGCTCTTCTCACAGCCCGCTCGCTGCAGCGGCGCCTCATCGAGCAGCAGCTGCGCGCCGAAACAGCCGAAGTGAACGCCGAGCAGCGCGTCGTCATGTCGGGGATTTGCACCGAGCTAGGCACGCGGTGCATCTACAGCACCCCTGCGCCACCACCCTCCTCGGTCATCATGACGGACAAGAAGGTAGAGGCTGCCGCGGCGCTGGCGCTCCAGTCCGCTGTTGCGGCCCGGCTGACGAACGCGCGGGAGTACCTGCGCGAGGCCATCACGTACGATGAGTCGAACGAGTGCGCGCAGCTCGAGTCGGCGCAGCTCTGCTACCGCACCGGTGACATGGACGGGTGCGAGCGGCACTGCACGACAGTGCTGCGCATGGCAGACGGCGGTTCGAGGAATGCGGATGCCGTGATACTGCTGGCAAACCTGTACACGCAGCAGGGTCGCACCGAGGACGCTCGAGACATGTTCGATGACCTTCTAAGGAAGACCCCCCAGCATTACGAGGCTCTGGTCTACTACCTCATCCTGCTCTACCACGCCGGACAGCTGACGGAGGCCAAGGACGCGTTGGGCAGGGCGGCGGCAGCCGTACCGGCGGGCCAGCGCGCCGACCCGGGCCTGAGCTACGCACGAGGCCTCTACGAGCACCTCTGCAACAACAACGCCGAGGCGCTGCGACACTTCAACTTGGCGCGTCTGCCAACCGACAACGCGTGGTGCACGCGGGCGTTGGTGTGTATGATCCGAATTTACCTCGTACCGACCACGCAGGATCTCTGGGTGCGAGGCACGAACCCGGCGGCCGCCGCGACCGGTGGGGCGGAGCTGCACGACAACATACGCTACGCGGAGCAGCTGCTGTTGCTGCTGCCGGTGCACAGCGAGGAAAGACGCATCCTTCAGGCGTACTGTGCGATGGCGACGCGACGCCCGGAGGAGCTCGAGACAGCGCTGCATCTATTCCTGGAGTGCATCGTGGCTGCTGAAACCGGCGGCGTGTCCGGCGCCAGAGCGGCGTGCGGCGCGACGACCGCCGAGAAGAAAGGCAGAAGTGGCAGCGGCCAAGACACCGCCAAAGCAGGGAAGAAGCCGCGGTGTGTCGGTGACAGCGACTCGGACGACGACGACGACCTCCAGCTGCTGGCCAGCATGCACGAGATCGCCGCGGAGCTGGCGCAGCGCAGCAGCGGCAGCAGCACGGCCACACTCGCCTTCGCGCTGCAGTGCAAGGTGGTGCACCCGGAGGCGTTTCTCGGGCTGGCCATCAGCCTCTACGTTTCTGGGCAGGAGACGGCCGCGCGGAACGTGCTGGCTAGGTTGCTGGAGAACAAGAAGGTCATGACGAAGATGCCGGTGACGAAGCAGGCGGACAAAAGCAAGGGCGACGCCGCGGAGCCGCCAGCCCCGATCATTATCTCGCCTCCGATCGCAATCCTCACGTGCTCCGAGGAAGACACAATCGAGCGTGCGATGCTCTTGCAGGCGTACATGGACACGCAGGAGGGCCAGCTCGACAATGCTCGGTTCGTGCTGCAGCAGGTGCTGGCGGCCAATCAGGGCTGCGGTTCCGCCTGGAACGCGCTCGGCATGATCTACGAGCGGAACCAGAAGCACAAGGACGCCTCGCGCTGCTATCAGAAAGCCTGGGAGCTGGTGCAGGAGTCCGACCCGGCTGTCGGATACAAGCTGGGGTTCAACTACCTACGCGGCGGCGAGCCGGTGAAGGCGATCGACGTGTGCAAGCGCGTGCTCGCCCACCACGCCACGTACCCGCGCATCGAGGCAGATGTGATGGACGTCGCCTACTCAATGCTGCGACCGTAACTCGGCGCGTAGGAGCGTGTGTGTGTGTGTGTGTCTGTTTCTGTCTTATGTATATGTGTGTCTGACGACGCACCAATCCAGCCGCACGCATGCGTGCGTGCACCCTGGTGGGGGAATGAGCTGTGCCGTTGTAAATGTGCCTGTGTCTGTGTCTGTGTGTGTGTGTGTGTGTGTGTGTGTCACCCCCCCCCCTGCCCAGTAGAAACAGATGGCCGTGCCTCAGCGTATGTGCGCATACGTGATGTAAGTAGCCGCCACCCTTCGCTGATGTTTTGGTCTGCCTCTCCCCCCCCCCTCCCACTCCCCATTCGATGTGACCTCAAAGACAGCAGCGACGCCTGAAGTTCCTGCGTGGGGGACGAGGGAGAGGGGAGGGCAAGCACGCGCACACCTCTCTTGCGCGGGCGACGAAGATGGGAAGAGAGGACACGCTCGTGCGAACGACGCGCACCCATGCGAGGGCGAGGAGGCGACACATCTCGTGAGACCGGGCGAGTCCATCTATCCCGCCTTCTCTCGTGGCGCAGCTGCGGCACTCATTGCTTTCGCTCTGTGGCAGTGGAATCGCCACAACTGGCCAGACAGTGACGAAGACCGCCACCACCGCCAGCCGAGTCAGGTGTTTCGCAGTCATCACCCATTTGCAAGCCTTCTCTCATGTGCCAGACACGCACACGTTGACAACTGCACTCTCTCTCTCTCCTCTGACACCCCTCTTCCTCTCTCTCTCTCGTTGCTGCTCTTGCTTGGTGGTGGTGGTGGGGCCGCATCTGTCGATGTGTCCTGTGTGTCTGTGGCTGCACGTGCAGGTGTTTCTCCGCGGTTGCACGTCCGTGTGCACCCCCTCCCCTCAAACGGGAGCGCGCTACACACACACACACACACACATGCGTGCACACGCTATCTGCACGTCAGCAAAGCTTTCCTTCGGTTGTCTTCTGTTGTTGCGTGTGTGCGTATCATCCCTGCTTTCCCCTTCGCGTGTCTCACTCTTCCTGTGCGCGCTGCCACTGTCGTCCCTCGCCACGTCACCACGTCAAGCGCCACCGCCGCTGCCGCTAGCCGTACGCGCGCGTGCACAGCGCTGACTGCGAGAGCCGCGCGCGCCTCTCTGTACATCCGACAGTGCTCGTGAATTTGTTTCTGTGACCATTCATAGCAGTCGCCGGTACGGCCGCCCTTCGTTTTCGGTTTGAGGAGGCTGTCTGGCTGCCGTGCTCAGCGCCACATCACACAGCCCTCCCCCTCCACGCCCCCATCATACCGCCCACCTCCGAGGCTGCACGTCGCCAGAGCGAACAAGCGCATCGGTTCTCGCTGTCTTCTCTTTTCCGTTTGGTGGTGGCTCGTGGTGGTGGTGGCTCGTTAGTCTTCTGCTGCAGTGCACCTCGGTATGTCTCTGTGTGCGCGTGTCCTGACCGTGCCCACACTTCCAAGGCCCGCCTGCCACCGGCACCCCACGCGCCTCTCCTGCGCGTCCTCACGGGCTCCGTATAGACATATACATCGCGCTTGCCGTGCTGCTCTGCAGATTCACTGGTAGCATCGCGTTTCTCTGTTGGCCATCCCCGGCAGCGGTGATCCGTGGACGGGCATCGATATTATACACGCAGACACCCGCACGCACGCGCACACGGACGTACGCGCCAACCCTCTCTCGCCGTCGTCATCATGGACGTCCCGCTGCCGTCGCGGCAGTTTACGATGGTGCCAGGGCAGAATATAGACCCTCTGTTTCTGTGCCCGCTCTGCCACGACTCCTGGGCGGATCCGGTGGAATTGGTGCCATGCGGCGACATCTTCTGCAAGCGGTGCATCGACGCCGCCCGCGCGCAGCACGCGGTGCAGCCGATGATCATGCAGAACTTTCAGTGCCCGCTGTGCCAAACTGTCTTACAGAGCGACAAGAAGCCCAACCGTATGCTGCTGAACTCAGTGCTGATGATCGAGGTGGAGTGTCGGTACTGCCACTGGCGAGGGACGCGAGAGTCTTCGGAGCAGCAGCACACCTGCACGGGGGTGGACGGCGCCGTGAAGTCGAATCACCACTCCACAGGGCTGTCAGACGTGGCCTTCTCGACAGCATCGCCGCCGGCTGAGGGAATGCCGACTCGAGAGGGCGGCGCACAGGCGTCCCCATCGCCGCCGGCCTCCCAGCCCGCCGTCTGCAATGGCCCGCGCCGGGCGCAGCGCGAGATCGAGGATGGCTACATCCCCATCGGCGACGACCCGTCGTCGGCGACGCTGCGAGCCAGCGACATGTCACCATTGAGAGACAGCGTCGATCCCTCGCAGAACTGTATTCCTGCTGAGGCGGTATCGGCGAACAGCTCGTGTATGGTCACATTTCCGCTGCAGACACCACATACGGGCCCCACAAATGACAGCGCGTCGCACACTTGCACGTCGACCAGCGCCTCGCCGTCCCACCCCCAAGAGCTCTGGCGGCGCTACGGGCTCTCGCAGATCGAGTACGACCAGCTCGTCGGAATCTTTATGATGTTCGATGGCGGCACCGGCCGTCTGAGCCGCGGGCGGCTGCGAGACTTGTGCTTCTGCATGAACTTTGTCCAGCGTGAGGACGACGTTGGCGTTATCTTCGCCAGCATGGATCACGCGTGCAAGGGGTACATCTCTCAGGATGACTTTCTGCGTTGGCTCAGCACGCATCAGCCAGACCCATCGGCGCTGTTCGGTCTTAGCCGGTACGAGTACACCGACGCCCTCTTGCAATTTCGGACCGCCGACCCCGAGTACAACGGCGTCATCGACGCAAGCAGCTTCCGCTACCTATGCTTGAGGCACGGGTACGCGCAGACGCCTGAGCAGGCGATGCGGCACTTCCAGCTGTGCGATGAGCGGCGTACCGGGTACGTTAGCCTTCGGCAGTTCTTGCAGACTCTGAAGTTCATAAAGACGGGTCATGACGGGGACCTCGCGGCGCCGCCGCCAGCGATCTCCATCGCGGTTTCCGGCAGCTCACACTCAGGATCCGGTCTACCACAACCCGCGGCTGCACCACGCTCCTCTTCCCCGGTGCACCTTTCTAGGAGGACTGGTGCAAGCATCGGGGGCGGCGGGGCGTCCAGCTTCTCGGGCACTAGCGAGTCCGCCTCGCTGCAGGTAAGTGAGTGCTTCTTAAGCGATACAGCGCAGGCATCGCCTCACCCGTCCAGGCAGCTGCACGCCCAGCATCATGGGGCCTCAAATTATGCCTCTCTGGTGCAGCCTCCCATGTCACCATTAAGAGCGCCCTCTCAACGGCAGCAACGGCAACAGCAGCGCTTCGTGAACGGCGGCGGCGGCGTCGCGACGTTGCCTGTTATTGGCCAGCAAAGGCCAGAAGCAAGCCCAACCGCGAAGGCTGTGCCGGCATCACGGCTGCACCGACAGAACGGGCGTGGCAGCCGCGGTAAGGAAGAATGCGTGGTGATGTAGCGGGACTTTGACGCCCATCCATCACAGAGTGAGCGAGGCTTCGCCCCCCCCCCTCCAACACCTCACACACACACACACACACACGTGTGCGCGTTGTGTGTGTGTGTGTGTGTGTTCGCGTGTGCGTGCGTCTGTGGATATGGATGGAGGAGAGGGATAAGGGGAGGGGCGAAGAAACACTTCACGGTGGTGGTGCGGCGGTGTGCAACGTCGTTGCCGGTGATGGGCGAGGCGGTTGGAGGGGAGGAGGTATGTATGACTCGATATGGGCTGCCCCGCCCTTATCCCTTACTCCTCCCCATCACCGCCTTTGGCCGTCCTCTCCCCGTCTTCTCGATTTCTCCGCCTGTGTGTGTGTGTGTGTGTGTGTGTGTGTGTGTGTGTGTGTGTGTGTGTGTGTGTGTCTACTCAAGTCTCTCTCCCTCTCTCTCTGGGTAATCTTCTGCAGCCGCATCGCGCGCCACTCTCCAGAAGCGATTCAAGCGCCGTCATTCGCCATCATCCTGCACAATGGAAAGCACTCGCGCGGCCGGCTGATGCGTGCCGGCTATCGGGACAGGAGCAGAAACGTTGCGCACGAGCCTGCTTGATGGATGTCACTCGGCGCATCTCTCCCATCTCCCACCCGCCCTCGCCTCACGTCTCTCTACCTCGCACCTTCACTTGTTTTGATATGTGGGACTCTCCTCGATCACGTCTCCGCAGACCCATGCACACTCGCGCACGTCCCGCACGGAAGACGCGGCCTGTCTCTCCCCCACCTCATCCACGCCCTGCCCTCCCCTCTGACGTGCGCTCCCCTGCGGCATCGCCTGCTCCCCGTCTCACCGAACGCTGAGACTAGGCGACAGGCAGTGGTGCTGTTATTGGTGCATCGCCGCCATCGTCGTCTCCGCCACCGCCAAGGGGCGGCCACAGCCGCAACGACACACGAAGCAGAGCGATGCGGGAGGGGGGGGGAGAGAGAGAGAGGGGGGGGGGGCGGAACCGGCGGCAGCAGCGGTGCTAGATAGTCCACCGGCCATCATCGCATGCACCGCTGCTGGAGGGGGGGAGCGACAACGAGGATAGTGCCTTCTCCGACGCTCTGTGGGACTATCGGCGGTGTCGGTGTTGATCGCGTTGATGCTGCACAAGCCGTGAGCCGGGGCGGGGGGGGGGGGGGGCTGGAAACGGCGGCGGCCGTGGCGACGGGAGCCCACGAAGGCGCCAGCAGTGGCGGTGTGGGGGTGGGGGAGGGGGAGGCATCAGGCGCCCCTGAGCACTGAACGTGTGTGGACGCGGCGGGCAGAGCAGGCGCGGCACATCTTCCCTTCGCAGCGGAGGGACGACAGGCAGATGCGAAGCGGGCCCAAACGCTGGACTCGTGGCAGGTGGTATCACCGCGACTAACAGCAAATCAGACCAGCGCCAACGCCGCGGCCCAACCTTCGCAGGCAACAAGGGCATCGAGGCAACCGGTAAGCCCTGTTGAGGAGTGTGCGTGGTGGAAGATCGCCCTTCGTAGCGTCACCTTCCTGTTGCGTTACGTCTTCCTCCTGCAAGGTGCTCTCTTCCAGCTTCAGCCCCTGCCCGCCAGCTCCGCCGCGGCTGTTCAGCGCATCAAGAGCCCTATGATGCTAGAGTAGAGCAAGGACAGGGGAGACGGCGAGCAGCATCCGCATATCGACATCAGCGTCACGCGGTGCGCGCACGATGATATCTTGTCGCTCGTGCTGTTGCTCCCTTCCTTCTCCTCACCTCTCGAGCGAGCTTCCATTCTCGTCTCGCTCGCAGGTCGCATCCGTCCTCTTTGCCCTCCGCCCCGCCACCGACGCCGAGGATACTGCCTTCTTTTCGCTGCCTCCCTCGCTGGTCTCCGCTGGCTGCACCGGCGCGGTTGCCGGCGCAGGCCTTCCTCTTCTGCTTCTTCAGGGGCGCTCTCTCCTTTCGCCACCCCCACAACCCCCTTCTCTCTCCGCGTGTGTGTCCGCACACTCCGACGCGCTTGTGTGCAGGAAGTGCGTATGTGCCGCCGCAGCAGCAGCCCCCCCCTCCGCACTTCTGTCACAGGGCCTTCCTCTCCGTCCCCCCCCCCTCCCATTCCCTCCCTGCCCTCATGTCGGGCGGCGATCACGGCAGTGCCGGCGTCTCGCCTCCTTGCGCGCATCCGCATGTCCTCTACAGCTTCCTCCGCCTCTCTTCTACCTTGTCCAGCATCCACGCCGTATCCCACGCGCACGCGCGCACCGCACGTACTCTCGTCCTCCTCCTCCACAGCCGCGCCGCCGAACGCCGCGAAGACGCTAAAGCAAGCTGATATGCCGTTGCCGCTCATGTCCTCGCTGTCATCCGCCGCGGGCGTCGTGAGCAGTACCGCACCACCGGCCAGCGCGCCAGAACCTTCCTTCGCGTCTTATGTGCTCGAGCGCGTCTCGCGCAACCCGTTCCTGATAGGTGAGACGCCCCGCTCTCTGCGCCCCCCACCATCGCAACCGGCTGCAACGGACGATGCACCGTCGATACCCAGCGCGCTGGATGCAGCACAGCGCGCGGTGATCGCGCAGGCAAGCACCTCTGGCGCAGCCGCGACGTCAAGCCCGGCGTCTGCGCTGGCGGTGACGGCGGTGCTGCAGCGGGCCCTTGTCGACGCGCCTCTGCTCCCAGTCGGCGGCTGTCACCTCCTGCACGAGCACGTCTGGACTCCCTTTCTCGCGAGCGCGGAGGCGGCGAAACAGGTGGGCTGCTACCGCAAGGCGCTGCAGCTGTACAAGGCGGGACAAGCAGAATCCGGTACGGGCGTGAACGCGCCACTGCAGCAGCAGCAGCAGCAGCAGCAGGCATCCCGCACGGAGGCGACGGCGTCCGCCCGTGATGGAGCGCTGAGCAGCACAGCACGGGGTGCTGCCGTTGACTTGTTTGCTGCCTCCCCGCTTGCAACTTCGCCGACTGATCACCAGCAGCGAAGTTATCAAGGCGGCGTGGGTGTGCTCCAGACACCAGAAGAGCTGAGCCTGGCCTTGACTGAAGATGCCCTGCAGGCAAACATGGACCAGGCGCTCGCGCGACTGGTGGGGTCTCGTGAAGAGCTGCAACGGGGCTTGGCGAAGCTGCGCCAGCTCTTGGATGGCCTGCGCGCGTACGACGCGGTGCCGTTCGAGGAGCTGGCACAACAGGAACAGGCGAAGGTACGTCGCCTCTTCGCACCTGTAGCAGCGGCGGCGGCGGATGGCAGTGCGCGTAGCAACACCAATACAAGTAGCAGCGGCGTCGTTCTCGCGACGGGCGCTGCTGCCGCCGTGGAACGGGGTGCGCCAGCAGTGCTCGGTGAAGCAAACACACTGGCGAATCGAAAGCGGTCACGTGAGGCGTAGTATGCCCTCTTCTTCTGGCCAGCACGTGTGCCGTGAGCGCTGGCAGGCCGAGGTGCCAGCCGAAGTGGCTCCATCTCATAGAAAGCACAGCAAGCCGAAGACGGGGGGAGGGGAGGAGAACGAGCGTGTCAGCACCTTCACCGCTCCTATCGTTTACCGGAGCAAGCATCCCGCCGCCCGGCGCGCCGTTCTCACCGACATTTTCTCTCTGTCCCATGTGTGTGTGTGTGGGGGGGGTGGGGGGCACCGCTTTACCCTAGCCCCCTCCTCCTCCTCCCCCCCCCCTTGCTGTGCCTCGGCGTCCATCACCTTCGTAAGGAACACTGCCTGCCCTCATCCATCAATGTCGAGACACTCAACCTCATTGTATATGCGGGTTGTTGTTGAGGTTCGTGCGTGTCTTAGGCCTGGAAGACGTCGAGACACACACACCTCTCAGTGAGTAGTATTCCAGGGTCCGGTGCACCCCCTCACCCACTCTTTGTGTGTGTGTGTGTGTGTGTGTGTGTGTGTGTGTGTGTGTGCGTTGCTTGCTTGGCTGCCATTTTGTGCCGGCACTTCTTCATTAGCGGTAAATCTCTCTCTCTCTCTGCCTCCTCCCTCACCTCCCCCCCCCGACACACGCACACGCACGCACGAGCTATCCATCACCCGCTACCACTTGCCCACCCGCTCTGTCCCCCGACTGCGTGCTCTCCTGCCACCATGCAGGTGTTCCGCGAGGCCATCGAGAAGAACGGTGGGCCGCTGCCGCTCTTGTATTACTTGCAGCCCGATGCTGGTAATACGCCGGACCCTGGCTCGGCGCCGTACCGCGACAAGTCGATTGACCTCCTCAACACACGCGTTGACCGGCGCACCTTCTTCGAGTGCGTCCTCAGTGATGCGGACTTCGCGATTCTGACAACGTTCCTGATGAGTGGCGTGTCGGTCAACGCAACCCGGGACGAGGATGGTGCGTCGGCGCTACACATTGCCGCGGCAGGTACGCTGGAGGTGCTGAACGATGACGACGCTCAGGGTGGCGGCAGCAGCGGCCAGATGGCCGGCGGTGACGGTGCCGGAGGTGACAACATGCGTGGATTTCACGCTGCGACTCGCGAGACGGATGAGCGTGCTGATGACGGTGACGCGAGCAGCGGTAGCACCAGTAGCATCTTGAACCCGCCGTGCAAGAACCAACTCATTATTTCGTTCCTCATCGACAACGGGGCCGATGTGAACGCGGCCATGCACGGTGGTCATGGGCAGACGCCGCTAATGATGGCAGCCTCGCGGCAGAACATGCGAGTGGTAAAGCTACTGCTGGCGAAGGGTGCCGACCTGAACGTGCAGGATGCGCAAGGGCGTACGGTGCTGAGCTACGCCGTCGCCTACCCTCACGTGATGGAGGCGCTGCGGCTGTGGATGGGCGAGGAGGCCTTCTACGCGGCGGCGGTGCGGGAGCGGCTTCTGCACACGGCGTGCCGCTCCCTCGGCAACGCCTACGCGGCGCTCTACCTCACTGAGCAAATTGGCCTGGACGTGAACATGAGCGATGACGTCGATGCTGCGGCAGCCGCCGCAACGCCAGCGCCGGTGCAGCCTGGTCAAGCGTTGCCTGTTGACCCGAAGAACCCTCGGCGGGACTGCATCCAAAACCGCCCCCGCACACCCGGGACTGCGGCGATGTTCTTCGCTGCTGATGCATCAGAGGGGCAGCACAGCGCATGGAGCATCGCGCGATCTTCTGCGAGCTCGGTGTCGCCCACCACGAACGCCACCACAACGGCGCCAGCTAGAAACTTTGCTCACTCCCCCTGTGTCGGCGTTGGCCGTTTAGGTGCTGCCGCGGTCGAAGCCGTCGACATGGGTGCTTTACACAGCGGTGACACGCCACTTCATTGTGCGGTGAGCACCGTCGACGTGGCCCTCGTGCGAGCGCTACTCAGCAAGGGTGCCGACGTGCACGCGGCCAACCACAGCGGTGTCACACCGCTGCAGCTCGCCCGGTCGCAGTCGTCGCTTGCCCAGTCGTGGAAGCAGTACTGGAAAGACGAGCTTATTGTGATGCTGTGGCCCACGTCCGCCAGCGCCGCCGCTGCCCTTCGCCGGCATCGCGAGCTGCAGCGCGACAAGAGCCCGCGCAAGGTGCGCGCGCTGCTGACGGCCTACAGCCACGCGAACACCACGCAATCACGTGAGAAAGTGGTGCGCGAGGAGCCAGCGCTGTACCTGTGGAAGCGCCACACTCCCATGGACGTGGTGCTGCTCGTCGCGACGGCAACGCTGCCGCACGTCTTCTTTTACATCTGCTGTTGCATCATCCGCAACTTTTTCGTGTTGTTGTGTCTGCTGCCGCTCATATACGGCGTCTACGTCGGGATGCAGCGCCTCGACAGACGCCGTGCTCAAAGCCGTTCCCTTACGGACTTGGGCTGGTGCGTTGGCTTCGTCCTCGCGCAAGGGCTGTGCCTGCTGCTCTGCACCACGTATTACTATCACCAGTACTACAGCTTTCACATGGAGGACCACACAGCGCTCAGCTGGCGGCTTGTCCCGGTCGTCACGGCGACTGGGGTGCTCGCGGCGTACGTGGTTCTCTCCTCTCCGGGACTCGTGACGAGCACCGAAGGGCAGCGCAAAGGCATCTACGCCAGTCTGCGAAACGCCCAGGGCGAGTACGAGAGAGAGCTGCTGTACAGCATTGATCTGCGCACCATGGTCAAGAAACCGCTGCGAGCGCAGTACTGTCCGCAGCTGCGGCGCGTCGTGCTCCGCTACGACCACTTTTGTGGCTACCTGAACACCGCCATCGGCGGCGGCAACCACCGTGCGTTCTTGTGGCTGCAGGTCGCGCTGCTATCCATGCTGGGCTGTTTCTACTACTACGCATGCGAGTACAGGCGTCTCATGAACAGTTTCGCGGGCTTGGCTCGCACATCGGCGGCGGCGGCGGGTCGCGCTCCGGGGCACAGCACGACCCGCGTGGCAGTCGCGATGGAAATGGATCGTGCTGTTATGGAGAAATTTGAAACAGCGCTGCTCGCGACGGCCTGGCGCCGCTTCGCCTACACGTACTCCCAGGTGATCCTGCCCTTGATGATCCTGATGGTCGTGTATGCCCTCTGCACCCAGCTACACGCTATAGCCCGTAACCTGACCTTCTACGACGTTGAGCACAGCGAGGACGAGAGCAGCCTGTACTGCTTCACGCTGGGCAGCAGGGTCTACAGCCTGTTCGACAACGGCATATGGGCGAACCTCCGCGAGTTCTTCGGCTGGTCCTCACTCACGCAGAAGGTGTACCGGGTTCCGCAGATCAACCCCTACCTGCAGCAAGTCGTCAAGGATCATCAACGGTGGCAGTTGACCGGCGGCGACGCCTGCTGCGATGACAACGATCGTCAGCATCAGTCCTGCACGCACGCAAGCGGCGCTGCCTGCAAATCTGGTGCAGCAGCAGCAGCAGGCACCACCACCACGGCGGGTGCAATGGCAGGGCCAGTCGAGTTAGAGGAGTGCGAGTCTACCCGAGCTCAGCCGATGCTGAGGGCGCCACAGCATAAAGCACTCGCCGCGGCGGCAGCATCCGCCAATGTCGGGGGGCCTCCCCAGGGACGTGAGGCAGCGCAGCAGGAGCGGCAGCCAGCGTCACAAGCCGAGGAAGGCGGAGAAGAGGTGCACGATGAGGCCGAAGACTACGCTGACAACGGCGGTGGTAATTACGGCTCAGCACTGGCAATGCACATCTTTCAAGAGATGATCCGCAGCGGCGGCACGGTTGTTGACCGTCGTGACGCCATAGACGTCACGGCGCACGGTGGCGGCGCGGGTGCGGAGACGCAGCAGGAGTGGGATGCAGCGGTGGAGAAGGCGAGGCAGATGTACCACTTCTACCGACAGTCGATCGGCGGCACCGGCGACGGTGGTTACTGAGAGTACCGAAAATGAGGCGACCGTGACACCGGCCGGAAGGGATGGGAGACAGATACAGGAAAACAGGGGATGGGGGAGGGGGGCGCGAGCCCCACACAGCGTCCGCAGACACACGGATGTATTCACTGTATGTCGAAGCGCAACTGTGGGCGTGTGCGCGAGAAGAGGGAGGGGGGAGGAACGGACGGACGAAACCCTCCAAAACGCAAACGACGCCGAGGAAAGTGGGAGGCATCGCAGAAGGTACGGCCAACATGAGAAAGTCGTTCTTTTTATTGTTGAAGGGAGGGAAGGGGCCTGGGTTGTGGTTGGCACGTGTACGTATCGTGTGTGTGTGTGGGGGGGGGGGGGGGCTGCTTCTTGTTTTCGGCCTGCCCGCGTCTGTCCCCTTCCCCCCCTCCCCTCCCCTCCCCTCGTTCCACCCACCCGCTCGCCATGCCTCCTTCTCCACCGGCAGTGCCACTTCGGTCCCGTGGTCGGTGGTGTTGGCATCTGTCGAACATACCGACAGGGGCCTGGTCTCTCGACAGGCTGGCCTCGCTTGTGAGCAGGGCTGTCTGCATGCCCATTTTACGCCTATCAGTGGGCCGTCCTCCCGCTTCTCCTCTGCATATTACTTGCACGCACGCACGCACTCAAGGAGGCGGAGAGGCGGCGCGGTCAACGCCGACCGGCAGCACCGACACCTACGGAAGAGAAACTGCACGTCGAGAACTTTAAAGAACTCTGTATGTGTATCGCATGAACTGCAGACGGTGGTCGGCGTCGAGAGAGAAGCCGAGGAAGAGCTGTGCGTGCGTGCATGTGTGTGTGTGTGTGTGCTCATTCCTTCGTGCCTCCACTCGAGTGCCTGCCTGAGGCCGCCCTCTATGCGTGCGTGCTGGTGTGTTGGAGCCAGTGCCACACCCATCCTATCCAGGTCGACATCACCACGTGTGACAGGATAGCCCGCAGGATGGGGAGTGGGTGCCGCACTCTCGTGCACACCAAGCAAAATAACTGGATAGGTAGATGCCACGTACGTATCGAACCTTCGCGTCACTGTGAGTCCAACGGCTCGGTGTACGCGGCACGACCGCGCACGCACATACTTACCGCCGCCGTCCACCCTAGAAGTCGGATTTCGACGGAGTAGAACATGCGGACTCGCTTCAATGGCCTCCGTGTAATGCCCCTCCCTCCTCTCTCCCTCACTCAACCCTCTCTCTCTCACTCTCTACATGGAGAAAGAAAACTAGACACATACCAGGCGTGGGCACTTCCTGCGCGCACCCTGCAAGCCGTGCTTAATACGGAGGAGCGCGTGCAGGTGTGTGCGCGAATACGACCTAACACGTTCAACAACCAAACAGTAGGAATCCTGCAGACCGACTCGGCGCTGTTTCTTTTCGTTCCCTGCTGCTCTTGCGCGTCCAGCACCAGCTCAGGTTCACTCATCGCACTGGTTCTGCTCAGTCATGCCGCCACTCCTGCCGCACCGCGAACCGCAGCTGATATCCTTGCCTTCATCACGCAAATGCCAAAGCCCCTCCCAATGCGGCAGGAAGCACCTGCCGTTGGCAGACCTGTGTCATCAGAACGACAAGGGCAGCAGTGCTGGCGCTGGTGGTACCCGAAAGGTGTCCGGCCTTGGTGGGAGGAACGCTAGCACAAAGAATGCAAGCTCCGCAGCGGCGAGTGCGTCGGGACTGCCGCGGTTGGCAGCGCTGGCTGCCGTTCCGCCGTCGCTTGACATGTTCCTGACCGCTTCTAGCAAAGCGCTTGAGAGGGTGGTCGTGAGCGACAACGAGAGCGCCCAGGTAATGCACAGCAGTGCGGCCGCTCCTGCCGCCGCCGTCGCACCTGCCGCGGCAACCCAGCCCCTAAAGTCGTTGACCGTCAGCCCCTTCACCGCGCCCGTGTCGTTCGAGTCGTCGGTGTCAGCGGCTGCATCGGCATCCCTGAGCTGCCCCTCGAATGGGCTTATCCGCTTCACGGCCATGCCGGCGGAAGAGGGTTGCATCCTGCCACTGCCCGCCGCAGCAACGACACCGGCAGAAGTGTATCTTGAGAGTCGCGTAAGCTACCCGTACAATGGTGCCGACGCGATGGCCACCCTCAACCTTCCCAGCCCCCCGCCCGCATCCTCCCCGCACGTAGACTTGGCCGACCGAGGCGGATCAGCAGCCGCCACCACCACCGCGCCTCTGCTTCGTCAGCAGGAAAGTCGGATCTCCCTCTCCGAAAGCACGCCGAGAGCACCTCCGATTTGCCAAGAGCGACTCTCGCCAGCCGCAGGGGCGATGAAGCCGACCAATTCTCCAGCGGGCCCCTTCTCGTACCCCGCTGCCGCCCCCGTAGCAGAAGCAGCGGCAGCGGCAGAGGCAGCAGCGGCCGCGACATGCACAACAAGCACGACTTTCAAGGGCGTCGCCTCTTCCGCTGCTGCGCTCACCGCGCACCCCGCCGACTACGGCAGCCGAACGAACAGCGTCGGTGGCACCCTGAGGCACGAGGCTGGTGGGGCGGCGGCCTTTGAACACGCGCCGCAGCAGCAGCCACCATCGTGCCCCCCTCGCACATCCGAGTCTTTTGCCACTGCTGCTGCCACATACCCCACAACCGCTGCCGCGCCGGGCTCACCCTCGGGCCCCTTGAAGATGCAGCCGAGCTCGCTGCTCTCACGAATGACAACGCCAGCAGCGGCTCGCGAAGTAGTCGCTGCCGGCGTTGGAAACCGAGACAACAGCAGTGACATTGATAGCACGTCACCTCAGCTGTTCGCCTCAGTTGCGTCTTCACTGCTTGTGCCACTCGCGGTGTCAGAGACATCGACAGAGAGAACGCGCATCACCCCTGCAGGCTCCGTCAACTCTCTCTGCGTCTACAGAGCGCCGCCGCCGCCCTTCCTCCGCGCACCATCGGACGCCACCAGATCCGGCAGCCCAACATCACTCTCGCCCGTAGCGGTGACCGCAGGAACCGGGGTGGCCATGGACGTGGTGGGCTACCTGGAGTACGGGTACGACACACTGTGGCGCACCCTCGCGCGGTTTTTCGCGGCCGCGTTTCTCCCGCACATTTTTTTGTGGCATGCAGTTCCAGCCCTGATTCCGCAGCTGGCGACGAGCGCCGCGGCGGAGGCAGCGGCCCCGCCATGCGTGCGAGTGTACGCCGTGGCGTGCAACCACCCCGAGGTGGTCTTGTTCGCGCTGGAGCTGTTCGTTGCTGGCGTTATGCTTTGGAGTCTCGCGCGCTACCGTCAGCTCAGTACTGTGCAGCGATCTCGAAGGCACCACAGCCTGCACGGTGGCCTCCATTGTAACAGCACATCACTTGCCGCGAGGCCCAGCAGCGCCGGCGTCGGTTCGGCATCCGTGGCAGCGGCTCGGATCGCTGGGGTGTGGTGCACGGCGCACCTTCCCACCACCACCACCAAGAAGCTCGTCGACAGTGCGGAGTCACCGTCGACGTCGATTGAGATGGCGGGCATGCGGCCCCTGTCGTCAGCGAGAGGTCTGCGTCTGCGGCCGCTGCACAGCCCCGGTGCTGGCGGTATCGGCAGCGGTCTTGCGCATCGCATCGGCTCTCACACCACCATGCCGCTGCTGCATCTCCCGCTGAGGCCATTCGGTGGGGTTCGGAGTGCGGCGACGATGGTAGCGCGAGCGGCGATCTCCGGGAGTGCGACACCTGTGCGAGATCCCGCAAACGTCAGCGCCTACCCTGCGGAGCCTGGCGGCGCCATGCGCTGCTTCGGTGTCAGGAGTGTTAGCGGCGCCATAGTCAGCAACTCGACGCTCAGCGGTCGCAGCAGTGCATCGAGCGTAGGAACGCCTTCTCTATCACCCTACCCGTTTATGGGGCTTGCGACACCGGCAGCAGAAGTGATGCAGCGTGGCTTTAGCGATGTGCACGAGATCGATAGCCTTCTTACCCCTGGTGATGCTGGTGGTGGTGGTGGCGGTGCCATCACGACGTTGACTACTCCTTTCGAGGCGGAGGAGAGGCAATCTGGAGGGAGCCTGCTCCACGGCCATCATCCTCGCACCGCCACGTGGGATGCGCCTCGGTTGCAACAGCCATCACGGGAGCTGCTCAGCGGCAGTGATGCTGGCTGTCAAAGAGTGTTTCCAGCGTCGCCGCCGACGTCCGTGGTGACGCCGGCTGCAGCGGCGGTCGCGGCGAGTGCGGTGCGCACCGACTCGCTTCTCCTGTCCCCCGGTGGAGCCGTTAAGGCCGCTCCCGCGCCCTCATCCCCCATCTTTGGGCGTGATGGACCCGTGCCAACGATGACGTACTTCGGTATCGGGCTCGGTTTTCTCGTCTGCGCGGGCCTCGCCGAGTGGCGACTCTCGGTCGACTACTACTTCGCATGGTACAGCTTCGCGCTTGACACCAACGCCGCCTTGTGGTTCTGGCTGGTCCCAGTCTGCCTCCTGGGCACCGCCGCGTACGTGGTGCTCTTGATTGGCGGCCACACGTTGCGCTGGCGCGCGCTGCGGCAGCTGCACGAGAGTAACGCACGCGGGTGCCACAACGATGACGAGGATGAGGAGGAGGCCGCCCGTCAAGGGGCAGCGGCGGCGGCGGCGCTGTGTAGACTTCGCTGGATGTCGTGGTGTTTCGCCTGCGTTCCATACCCGCACCCGGACGTGGCGCTGTTCTTCGACCTGCCAGAGTCCGTTATCATGCGGCCAGACGCGACGGCCCTGTTGCCTAAATTGGCCAGTCGAGGCTCGATGGTGGGTGCCTTCGCGGTCGACGAGTCTGACGCAGTATCTCCCATAGTGCTGTGCACGCCCAGGGAAAGAGGCTTCTGTGATGGCGGTGACGAGACGGTGTACGATGACGAGGTCAACGCTAGGGGGTCTGCTCTGCGGCAGCAGAGCAGAGTGCTGAGGGAGTCTGGCAAGGACAAGTATGGAGAAGCCGTCTTTCTAACTACCGATGATACGCTTGAGCCTGTAGACGACATCTTGCGCCTGAAGCGGGAAACACCGGAGCAGAGCACGCCGGCGCCTGACATATCCGGTGATGTAGGGAGCCTCGCCGTCGCCACTGCGCTCGACAACTTTAAGACGGCGTCCCTGCAGACCATCACCTCTGCTGCAGCGGCGGATGTCAGCGGTAGCCCGTGCAAGCCGCTGCTGCCGCCGTTGTTGCCACGCCGGCCACTGTCGAGGGTTTTTTCCACGGCGATGGTGCGCTCCTTCCCCATTGGCAGAAGAAACCTCAGCGGTCTCGGCGCATCATTTAGCCCCGCGTCTTCCCAGTCGCTGTGGATCTTCGGCCAACGGCCGCAGCGCGGGTGCGCTGCGTCGCGCACCTGGGTAGAGCGCGCGGCTCGCCAGCTTCGCATCCCCAACTTGACCATGCGGCTGAGGCGTTTGTGTGGCCTTACGCAGCAGCGGCGAGCAGAACAGCGATCGCAGCGGCGGGCGTGGACGTCGTGGTCCGGCGAGCGTGGCAGCCTGGAGCGCCTGGTCGCCTGGACGTATTTGATCATGTTATTTTTTTTCTCCCAGGCTCTGCTGTCGCTCATGTATTTTACGTGGTTGTGGCGCAGCATCGCCGGCGAGGCAGCGACGGCGGCCATGTATGCTACCGACACGGAGCGCGCCGCGATGCCGGTACCGCCATCCTTCGTGGTGTACGGCTGCACCAAGTGGCAGCAAAGCCTGCGGAACGTGCTCTGGGTCATCCCACCCTTCTGCGCGAGTGGCGACGTCAGCGTCTCCTCACCGCGGCCGTCGACAACGTGGTCGATGGCGAGTCAAGTCGCACTGCTCTTCACGCTACTAGGCCAGCGCCACTTTCAGGTGGCCTACCTGTACACGAATGTTGCCCTCCCCATCGGATTTGTGATCTCCCTGTGCATTCTCGCGCATGAGGTACAGCTTCATATCAAGTCGCGCCGTCTGCTACGGCTGCTCGCGCTTGCAAAGTCGCGGGTCGAGACGGCGCGCAAGGTGCGCGAAGCGATGCTGTGAGGCGGCCTCACCAGTGTGTGTGTGTGTGTGTGCGCGCGCGCGCGTTGTCTTCGCGCGACAAGCGAGAAAAGGCGGAGGGATGATCGGCAAAGACAGCGATGATGGGTTGATATGATGGGTATGCCACTCTCCGCGATTCCAAGGAGGGGAGGGGGGGGGGGCAATGCCTCCATCCACCACGTATCCTCCTGCTCCTCTACCCACTTCACATCTCGAAGAAGCGGAGTCGTCGTCTGCCCTGCCTCTGTTTGCCCACCCGCCACGACAGGGGGGAGGGGAGGGCCCTCTCGGCTGATACGAAGCAAGGCGGTCTGTCAGCCTACCCCGATGGTGAGCTGTGTTAGCGGAGAATGCTGTGAAAGCAGCACCCTTCTCAATGGATGGCGTTGACACCGCTAGAGGTAGCGCCGTTGCGAGCGGAGGGATACCCCTCGTTCGACGGTCTTTCACGGGAACGGAAAGCTCGCAGGCCAGATCAAGTGGGAGAGCACATGTGCGGGAGTGTCTCCTGTGTGGGAGCCGGACCTTCGTTCTCAGCCTCTGTCCCTCATTGTCTTTGCTACAGATGTCGTAATTTGTTTTTCTACGCGTACGCGTGTGTGCATGCGCGTGTGCGCCACCTCGAAAAATGGGCGCAGACACAAGTGGCCATTACTCACGTGCACACACACACACACATCTCTCTATTTGTGTGTATATCTCTATACATTTTTTTTTGTCTGTGGCGGCATCACCCGCTCTCACACTCGTGGTAGATTCCATTGTTTATTGGTGCTGTCAAGTGTGTGTGTGTGTGTGTGTATGTGTGTCTTATCTTATCTTTTTAAGCTTGCGATGTGATTTTCTACCTGGGGGGGTCTTCGTGAATTCGAATCCTTTAACCGCTCGCTGTTCTCTCACATATTTGTCTCCGCCTCTGTCCTTACCTCTTGCCTCCACGACTCGCATGCGTGTAGATGCGTTGCGCCGTGGAGCAGTGTGACAAAGGTGCTGAGGCGCAGGAGAGGAGGGCAGGCAGAGAGACTAATATGTGTGTTCCCCTATCTATACTAATCAGTGCCTATCAGTGCCCGTTGGTGCCTCCGAAAAGTGCGCATCAATAACGCTCGCACGAAGCCGCGTGCAAGGTATCTATATGTCGATAATTTCTCATGCCTGGAGGAACGGCTTCCGTGAGGCCTCCCCACTCCTCGCTTCAACGGACTGCCGCGCTGTGTGGAGACTGGACAACTGTGCACAGACGCGTTAGTGTACGGAAGCCATGTGGACTGTCCATGTTGCCACTCGGAACTTCGCTGTGCGAGTGCGTGAGGGAGGGGCGTGGCGCGCAAACACACACGTACATACGCACTTGCTGGGCAAAGTCGTGTGACGCCCTCACGCATTCAGCGGCACGCATGCGCGCCGCCACCCCCGCCGTGACGTGTAGACGCGATGGCAGCGCGTCTCCTCGCAGTTCTCACGTTTCTCCTGGGGAGGCTGACTCTTCCTTCGCCTCATTCTTCCGTGATCGCCCGTCATCGCCCTCGCCCTCTCTGCCAGCTTGTGTAGCATTTATTGTTAACGCACCCACAAAACAACGGGGCGAATAGCCATCCCCTCACATCCCGCACACCCCCGAAGGCCCGTCTCCTCTCATCATCATCATCACCACGACCACGACCACCACCACCACCACCGCCGTCATCATCATCATCACCCCTTGGCCCCCCCCTCTTGCCCTCGGCTTCTTTTTTGGCCACACGCAGAACGGCCGCACCACCATCGCTGCTTTCGTCTCTCCATCACCCACGCGTGCAGGCTGTCCACTAGTCCCCCTCCCTCTGTGTCTGCCGTGTGCTGCCGTGTGTGTGTGTGTGTGTGTGTGTGTGCTGAGTGCTGAGTGCTGTGTCGGGACGGTGCGCGTGTAACAGAAAAGAGAGTCGTATTTTGTTCTTGTGTTTTTTCCTCCTCCTCTGTGCGCATTCGTGGCGGCAGCGCTGCTCCGGCACGGGTGAGGTACGCCACTCGGGGCACGTAATACACACGCACTCACCTACACACATCCATACATCTATACATATATATATATATATATACCCGTTGTATCAGTGCATACACCGTTGTCTATCTGGAAGGGCCCACCCCAGCGGCCTTTGAAGCAGCCGACACAGACACGCGCAGACACACAAACACACTTACACACAGACTGGCATACCTCAGCGACACCACGAGCACGTACGACAAAAACGGATTTCTTATTTCGTATTTGTTCACGTATATTTATATAATCATTTATTCGTTGTGTAGTATTATTTTGTTGTTGTTGGTTGTGTGTGTGTGTGTAAGTGTGTAAGTGGCTGTTGTTGGTTGTGTGTGTGTGTGTAAGTGTGTAAGTGGCTGTTGTTGGTTGTGTCGGTGTTGTGTTACGCAAGCACCGAGAAGGGCGAAGCAGACACTCTCCACCACGAGCACACAATACAGAACAAAGTAGGCAGGCAGGCAGGCACATACACACACACGCGCGCGCACACGCGTACCGCTTCTGTCTGCCTCCCACTACATCCAAGCACCGCTAGTGAGCACAAGCAAACAAGCGGCACAACCGCACCCCCAAGGTGCGCGTGCACACCTACTCACGCACACGCAGGTGAGCGCTGGGTGTCGGGACGAGACGACCAGGGAAATTGGCGGAGGATCGCCAGGTTTGCGAGACGGAGGACACTGATAACGACGCTGAAGCAGCGAAAGAGAGGAAGGACGAGAGAAGTCAGACAGAGATCATAAAGGACGCTTCAAGCAGATCAAGACCGTGAAAGGCAAAGACCAGGCCAAAGGCAAGCAGGTTGCACCTGATTCCTCCTCCTCCCCTCTCACTCGAGCTTGTGGTGTATCTCTGTCGCCCTCGGCTGGAATCCATCACCTGTGCTTTGTCCGTCTGTGCATGTGCAGGTGTCTCTTTCCTTTCGGAGGGGGGTGCCTGCAACGACACGACGGACATATCTGCTGGGGTTACGTGGTGCATCTTCTCATTTTTCTGTGTTGTTGTTGTTCGTGGCGGTTCGCCTTCTCTTGTAGTACTGTGGTGCAGGTGTACCTGTGTCTACTGGCCTTGCTGAGGCACCGGATGAAGACTCTTCTGCATTGACGGCCTTCCATCTCTCCTTCCTTTGAGCTCTGCATCGAGCCTTCACCTCTGGTCATTTTCCCCTTCTCCCTCTCCCTTCCCCCTCTGTGTGTGTGTGCGTGTGTGTGTGTGTGTGTGCGTGTGTGTGTGTGTGTGTGTGCGTGTGCGTGTGTGTGTGGTGGAGGTGTTGGTGACGCTGTCGGCTCTCGTGGCACCGAGTGCGCATCCCAAGATACACGCACACACACACACAAACATATATGTATATATATAGGCGCGTATTGGGACGCAGTTGTTTTCTTGTCTGTTAGGCACGCAGGGCTGAGCCTTGCCGCCCCGGCCCTCCTCTCACCTCTCCTCCCCTCTGTGTGTTCACTGACTTGGCCGTAATTGTTGTTGGTTGTTGTCCCATTTTCCCTAACTCCCAAAGTGGTCCTCCGTCTTCTCCCGCCCGTGTCGCCCGCACAACGAATGAGCTCTCGTAGATCCTCGCCACCGTCACCGCAGACCTCAGCGACATCGTGGTCCACGTTACCCTCGCCCGCAACGGCAGCAGGAGCGCCTTCGCCCGTATCGGTGCCGCATGTGGTCTACCCCGCGCAGACAGATGCTACGGCGGCGCCGCAGGCGGTGCCCGTGTGCAGCCGCTTCGCGGCACTGAGGAGCAGCGTTCTCTCCCCTGCATCGTCGACGGCGAACTTGTCAGCGAGCAACACGCCCGCCAAGTCGGTGCCCGCTCTTGAGGTGGGCACCTCGCTATTGGACCGACGGAAGCCTTCCCCGGCGTCACCTCGCGGGCCGAAGGCCGCCACATGGACGACGGCAACGATGACCTCCGCGGCTGCAGCTGCCTGCGCTTCACATTCGTCGAAAACACAGCACACACAAAGTCATCCATCGGCTGATGCCGACAGCGTCCAGGGATGCGCCGACAGCGGTGTTGGTGGTGTCAGTACGACCTCCTCGCTGTCTGCTGCTTGTGCGCCGCAGTCCGCGTCCCTGACAGCCATCACAGCATCATCCGGCAAGCTGTATCGACCACCGCACGCGCGTGAGGACTCGTCGAAGCAGCGTTGGAGCGCCGGTGATGGCGGCGGCGCCGACAACACCGCGACCGCAACGGATGCGGGGACAACAGTGTCCGCTGCGACCCCCACATCTTTAGACAGCGCAGCCGCCGTTGCAGGGGCAGCGGCGGTGCCGACTGCGTCGTCCTCATCATCGCCGCCGCCGCTGCGTCCAAGCGTGAGTGCAGCCGCGTCGAAGTCTACCGACGCCTTGTGGTGGTTTCCGGTGAGCAAGGCCAACGCGTTGTCGTCTACCGCCCCGCAACGCTGCGGCGGCTCGATATCAGCTGCACCGTCGTCCGCCGTATCCGTGCCAGCGACTGCTGCTGCAGTGGCGTCAGGCGCGTCCCCTGAGGCGACCCTTCCACCGCCCGCCACGTCCGAGGACGACCAGCACGGACGGGCGGGAAAGTCATCGGCGGTCCATTCATCTGTCACGGCAACGCCCCGAGAGCCTGTCGCCGCGGAGCGGCGAGAACCAACAGAACTGCCGCCAAAGCCCTCCCGCTCGGCGAAGCGCAAGCAGAAAGTGCGTGCCATGGCGGCAGCAGCGGCTGCCGCAGCAGCAGCAGCTGAGGCTGAGGCTGAGGCTGAGGCGAACCGACAGCCTGACGCCGAGGTGGAGGTCGAAGTGGCGGCGGAGCGCCGTGAGGTCGTGGTCGCACACCCGAAATGCAGCTCGATGGATGCAACCAGTGACAGGGGGTCAGCCAGAATTGGTTTTGGTGCACACTCATCGCCCGCGTGCACGGGGTCGGCCCCAACGAAAGCAGCAGCGGCGCCGAACACGAGTAGCGTGAGCCGCCGTCCTGGCTGGCACCCCTCTTTCGCGACGTCTGCGGCGGTCTCAACAACCGTGGCGGGCGAGGTTGCTGTCGTCGTGGCCGGTGACGCAGAGGTAGTTGACAGCAGTGGGAACGGTGGGCCGAAGATGATGGTGAACGGCCTTAGTAATGCGATGCCGGTCTCCTTTGCAGGGGCGCTGCCGTCGACGACCTACGCGGGGCAGACGGCGAACACAATGCCGGGCATGAGCGACGCTGCTGGGCAGCTGCTCCCAACTGAGATGGCGACGGCCGGCGGTGGTGGTGGTGGCAACACCGGTTACATGAATGGTCATGGGTACCAGCAACAGCAGCTGCTGCGCCATTCGCATCCGTCGCCTACACAGCAGTACTACGACGTCTCTCTGCTTTCACAGCAGCAGCTGCAGATGGCAGCGTGTGGCTACTACAACCGCTTCCACATAGCCTCTCCACACCAGCAACAACAGCAGCAGCACTGCTCTCATACGTGGCCTTCCACATCCGGGGTAGACCTCAGCAGCGCGGCCGCGACCACCAGCCCCAACAGCAGCAGCAGCACCAGCGCCAAAGTTCTGCTGGCTGCCGGCGCAGCAACCACGTCTGTGACGGGAGCTGCGGCAACCATGCTCGACACCGCCAATACAGCCATGAGCGCGAGCGGTGGCGGTGCAGCTCCTCCTCAGCACCGTGCACCCGGCCTTCACCGAGGCCGTGGAGCAGTGGCAGCGGCGGCGGCTAGTCAGAGCACAGCTGGTCAGCTCGCGCCGTCAGCGTCCCCGCCGCCCGCGCCGGCAGCGACAGGGCGTGCGTCCCCGTCCGCGTTGTTGCCGGCGCGCAGCGGCAACCTGCCGAGCATCCGCGTCGGTGTTTCGACAACGATGAATGCTGACTCATCCGGATCGCCCTCGACGGCGGCAACTGGCGGCACCAGTAACTTCGCGGCACCCCGCGCAGACACACTAAGCAGCAACGCCACGGCAATGGGTGTGGGGTGCACCGGCAACACAATGCTGAACATGGCGTCTGGCATGCCGCAGCACCACCACTACCACCACCACACACCGTCGCTGGCACATCCCTCATCCATCTCTGGGCAGCTCTCGCAGCGTCCGCATCAACACCATCACCAGACCATGTCGCTCGGAAGCCTGAGCCTCGACGGCGGCGGCGGTGGCCAAGTGAACACGACCCATCACGACGACATGGAATCGCAGTCTTCCATGTCTCCTGGGGCAGCGCAGGAGCACATCCCCGCCACCATCTCGCCACACATGTCGTCCCGATCGCAGGGTGGGCCCTCGGCTGCCGTGAACTGGGGAAGCATGTGTGGCTCCAACCACGGCCGCTCGGCCAACGCGAAGCACAAGGGCGCCGCCAGTGACTGCGCGCACAGTCGTGGGAGCAACAGCTACAGCGGGAGCACTCTTGCCGGCTTCAGCAACAGCCGTCACAGCGGCAGCCGACACGGGCACACGCAACAGCAGGCGATGATGATGAATCAAGCAGGCAACTACATGAGCTCTATGTACGGACGTCTTCCAACTCCAGACCAGCAAGCCGCCGGCCACATCGGCAGCAGTGGTGGTGGCATGATGCCTATGCACCACAACGCACTCAACGTTGGCGGTGGTGGTGCGGGTCAGCAGCCCATGCTCCACCATCAACAAGCACAGCAGCAGCAGCAGCAGCACACAGTGGCGAGACCGCCGCCGATCCCGTACTACGACTTCATCACAGTGCTGCCAACGTTTGTGGCGACGTGCCTGACGCTGAAGCCGGAGGACGAGGCAAACCGCGAGCAGCTCTGCTGGATCATCGAGGCCGTGCTGCGCAAGCACCTCAACCAAAATGCAGAGATCCGTGTGCACGGCTCCATCACGACCGGCCTGGCACTTCCGTCGAGTGACGTGGACCTCCTTGCGGTTGGGTATCAGCCGATCGCGCCGCTCGAGGCGCTGCAGCGGCTGTCGAAGGCCCTCTTGGAGTTGGACGAAGACAGCAAGAACGACGCCCTTCGCCTGCAAGAGCTCATCGAGGCCGAAGCGCAGCACCGCCGCAGGCAGTTGATGGAGGAAGCGAAGAAGCGGGCGAAGCAGGTGGCACTGGCGGCAGCAACTGGAGCAGGAGTTGCAGTGGCACCCGACCAAGACCATCACTGGACCAGAGAGAGCTGCTGCAGTGCTAGTGATGTCTGTGAGGCGGCCAGCTTGCGAGACTCGGACAGCGACGCCGATAACAATGACCACGGCAGACGGTCTGAGGAGAATGCCAGCGAAGGTGAAGGGGCGAGCGGCCTCTCGCCGAAGCGTGTAGCGTGCGCTGGCAGTATCGCTGAGAGCCTCCTCCTTGGTTCCACCGTGGCCACGGAGGAGATGCCAGTAATGGGCGAGATGGATGAGGCGGTGCGTGCCGCACCGAACCGCCGCGTGTCTAGCCACTCACGGCGCTCTCCCTGTGCGCCGCAAGACGGCACGGCGACAATGGCGCTTCAGCGAAGCGTCAGTGCCTCGTCGCGGTCGACAGAGTCGAGCACGACGTGCTTCTCCGCGGCGGCTTTCCCCCTCGACACACGCAAATTGTTTCTGACCTCGAGCGCCACCGTTGGCGACGATGACGAGTTTGCTCGCCTCGCCTCCGGCTCTGGCACCGTCCCTGGCGCGGGTGCCACGTCGACCTGCAATAAGAGCGGTGTGGGGCACACGGACAGTGCGAGCGCGAGTCGCCTGCACAACCCCGACGTGGCGACGGCGGAGGACACAGAAGTCTACGGCACCGTTGGCGACGTGGAGCAGGCCGAGGAGGTGTTTCGCGGTCAGATTGAAAAGGACTACAACTTCAGCACCTCCGTAGACCTGTCGGCGCTCTTTGCGCCATCGATGGGTAGTGGTATGCCACCCGTCGCGCCACCGGTAGCAGCAGCAAGCGGTCTAAGTATCGGAGGTGCCAGCAGTAGCAGCAGTGGCCTCGCGCTCCAAACAGCCACGACGCGGCTGCATAACTCTGCCTCGTTGTCGTCTCCGCGCGAGTCTGCCGCGGCGAGTGGGAGCGCCGACCTAAAAGGCACCCCGCGTTCCCTGCCGCCCGCCATGACGTCGGGTCTGCATACCGATGAGGACAACATTGCCGCACATGCGCAGCCGCTGCCGAGAAGCAAGGCAGCACCAGCCGACGCAGATATGTCGGCCAATGAAGCGGAGCTCCGGTGCAGGCAGGTGAGGCTTGCAGACGGCGGTGCCGCGGAGCCGGAAGGCCGTACTGCCAGTGGCGGCGGCGATGCTGCGGCAGCCGAGGCGGAAGCGGCGCACGCGGGTACAGAAACCGTGGCCGCCGATGAGGCCGCGACAGCTCAGTTGTCGCCGGTGTCGCCCACAGCTGCAGCATCCGGAGAGAGGGCCGCCACAGTGCAGACTGCGGCAGCTCCGCCGGCGTCCCAGGATGCAGTGACGCGGAACTCGATCGTTCTCGGTGCTACGGATGGCCGTGGCCGTGGCGTGGGCCATCTCACCTACGTCCCTGTTCATGAAGGCCCGCTGTTCTTTGTGCAGTCCATCACGGCGACTCGTGTGCCTGTCATCAAGCTGACAGACA
The DNA here is from genome assembly GCF_000002725.2 of Leishmania major strain Friedlin. NCBI lineage: Eukaryota > Euglenozoa > Kinetoplastea > Trypanosomatida > Trypanosomatidae > Leishmania > Leishmania major. The sequence goes on along the minus strand of NC_007245.2, from coordinate 195,115 downwards.
AGGCAACCGGCACCAAGGTCGACATCACCTTCGCCGGCGGCGAGCACTGGCGTTCGATGCAGCTTACACGATCGCTGCTGGAGGTGTTTCCGCATGCCCGCACGCTCATTCTGTTCCTCAAGTACTGCGTGCGCAGCCTCAGTGCCGGCGAGAGTGAGCCTGGCGGGGTGACGTCGTTCGCCATCTACCTCATGGTGCTCCACTTCTACAATGAATGCCGCCAACGCATCCTCCTCCTCCTGCGTGAGCGGAACGCTGCGTCGTCGTCAGCGGAGGCACAGGGCCGTCAAGCAGGAGCGGATGCTGGAGAGCACCAGCACCAGCACCAGCAGCTGCAGAAGGATCGCGCAGCGGAGGAAGCTTTGCGCCGCGGCAGCGCCGCGGACAACAGTGCTGCCTCTCCTGCCGCCCCTCGTCTCGCCGCCGTGTACCAAGACGCCTCTACGACGGCGGGCCCCGCCCCCCTTACTCTTGGGCTGCTGGAGTACATGCTGGGCGAGTATCTTGCACGAGTGGAGCAGCGTCACGCGCAGTTGGTAGAGGAGGCGGGGGCACGGAGAAGTGCGTCGCTCGACGCAGCAGGCGCCGGCGACGTTGCCGAGCTCTATAGCAGCAGCGGGAACATCCAGAAGACGGTGCCGGCTCTTGGGCGAGCGTCCTCCTCCACGGCCGTGGCGACCGGGGCGTGCGCGACCATCAAGGCGGCCTACGCCAGCGACGACAAGGAGCGCCTGCGTGCGATTCGCCAAACGATACTGGGCTTCGTCGGCGACCCGGCAGCCGCGACAACAGCGGCGGTGGCGCCAGCGCCACTGACGACGACTGGCGCAACCCCTGAAAAGGAAGGTGGAACAAGGCGCACGCAACAGTCGCAACCCTCCTCGTCCGACGCTGCGGAGGGTGCCTCCGGCGGCGGAGCGGCAGCGGGCGCGAGCAGCAGCATCGGCACCAGCACCCCGTCCCCGTTGCGCGAGCAGCAGCCTCCTAACCTCAGCGGGACTGCAGGCCTCGGCGGCACCACTACCACCACCACACTTAGTGCCGGCGAGGAACTAGCGCCTGTAGTGGATGCGGCGCCTGGCCGCCTAGCGCCACCGCCGCGCCACTACTTACTCAAGACGGTAGAACCTCAGCCGCACGAACGCGTGGTGGGCGAGGGGTCGCACGTTGATACCCCTCGCGCCGACGAAGTGGCAGGGCGTGGCGAGAAGGTGGCGGAAGACACGAGTGCTGTGCATTCGACAGCGGCTCTGACGACACCAGAGACTGTTCACCAGGAGACGCGCGCCGACGCGGCGGCAGCGGAGGTAGCGGAGGGCACTGAGACGCCGGAGAAACCAGTCGCCGCTGCCACTGACAGCGCAGTCAATGTAAACCCTGTGAAAGCCGGCCAGGACGCGGCGGGCGCCCATGCAAGTCGAGTAGCAGAGGCAGCAGCAGCAGCGGCAGCCTCGACGTCGAAGAAGGCCTCTGAGCAGCACAGCGGCGCCGATAGTGAAGACAGCGCCTTCGATGCGTTCGCCGTGGACTTCCTGCGCCGGCAGGCAGAGGTGTCGGACTTGTTTCTCGACTTCTGCCACTACTACGGCTGCGCCTTCGATTACGAGACCAGCGGCATCCGCTTCACCGCTGACGGCCGCTCCGAGGTGGTGGCAAAGCCGCTCCTCTGCTCCCGCCGCGGTCAGCACTTCCACATGACATCACCTTTCGACCCTGAGTACGACTTGACAGCGCGCATGACACACATGCGCGACTTTCAGTGGCTGTGCTGGTGGTTTGCCGAGTGGGGAGCGGCGCGGCAGTCGCCGCAGTACTACGGCAGCTGCAGTCTTCAGTACGTCCTTCAGTGTCTGTCACCCATGTCGGCAGACGCGGACTGCCAGGCAGTGCATCACGCGCTCATGAAGCAAGCTGTCGCCGCCGCGCGACGTGCCGACAGCACCGCCGCAGCGACGCTCGCGCAAAACCACAGCATGAGCGTCCCCATGCTCGCCTTTCAAGAGAGTATGGGGAGCAACCATCACATGATGCTCATGCAGCAACAGCAGCAGCAGTCTGCGCCCAGACAGCCGCACACGATGATGATGTCGATGGACGGCAACACAAAGTTTTATGGCGCGCAGCAACAACAACAACCGCAGAGCATGAGAAACAGCACGACGACGATGATGCCGATGACCCTTCGCGCGCATCCGCAGCAGCCACATCAGCAAGTGGGTGGTGTGCCGGTGCCACCGATGAACGTGCACAGTGGCCCTCGCGTCGAACAACAGCGCTGCGGCGGCGCGGGGGTGGCGCAACACTCCGTTGCTGCGCCGTTCCCTCACTTGCAGAGCATGATGATGTCGTCTGGATCGCCAGGGCATGCTCACCAGCAGCAGCAGGTAAACCACAGTGAAGCGAATGGCATGGACACAGCCACGCACGCGGGCGGGGGTGGCCTCGGTGAACATGGCCACCACAACGCCCCTCATCCAAAATACGGCGGCAGTATCAGTATCGCCTCCACCGCAGCGAAGACGGGATCTGCGACAATACACGAAACGGCGGCCATACGCACTGCCAGCAGTGGCAGTAGAAGCCGTCCTGTCAGCGAATCCGGCACCACTGCGGCGGCCGCAGTATCAGCAAGGACTCGTGCGCGCCAGCGTCCGCCACTGCAGCTGCCGTATGTGGACTCACGGGAGGAGGCCTTCGAAGGGTCCTCCAGTCACGCCGCCACGACGCCCACGGCGGCGGGGATGATGGCGGTGCACAGCTACTCTACAGAGGACGACGACGACGACGGCGGCGGCGACATGGCCGCAGCAGCAGCAGCATCATCCACGTCGGCCAATCACCTATTCTCGCTCCCCTATGGAGAAAGTCCGGAGGGAACGTGGACGAGCCGCACGGCCACGACGACGACGACGTACGGCGGCAACAGCCCTCGTGACCGCGTCGATGTCACGCTCACGCCTGTGAAGGGCGACGAAGATGAGGACGAAGCTGGCGGGCGCTATGGTGACCACGGTTACGGCAGCGAGAGCGTCGTTGACTACACCGACCGTCTCGACCAGTGTGGTGGCCGTGGGGGTGCGAGCGCGGTCATGCTGCAGCACTACCCGCAACAGCTGGCGCCGCATGACGCGCAGGCCACTGCAGAAGGCAATGCTGGCGTTGGTGAGCACGGCGCAGGGGGACCGTGCAACGGCTACGCGCCGAGCATGGCATACGCCTGCAACCACGGCTACGCTGCCTCGCAACAGCAGCAGGTATCCTACGGCAGTCCGCACCAGATGAACCGAGCTGCGGGCGTGTATCTCTCTCCGCAGCAGCAGCAGCAGTTCGGACAGCAGCAAGAACACGCAGCGGCGGCCGCCGCCTTCTACTATCAAGCATTTGCCCAGCAGCAACAACGGCAGCAGCAGCAGGTGCCCTACCCTCCATCGCCACAGCTGAAGCAACCGCAGCCGATCATCAGTGGCGCCGGCAGTGGGTTTGTGGCTACCGCCGGCACCTCGTCGTCCTCGAGCTACCCCTTCCCGGCCCTGTACTACGACCTGCAGCAGCACCTCTGGCAACAGCAGCAGCAGTATCACACGACGCGGAACAGTAGTGGTTTTGTCGGTAGCGCCCTCACTGCCGCCGCCGATCAAGACGGAGGTAGCAGTCACCGCAGCGACGGCACTTCCAGCACCACCGCAACGAGTGCCAGCGCGCAGCAGCAGCAGCAGCAAGCGTTCCTGTACACGCCGTACGTGGGATACCCAAGCGTTGCGTTTGGTGTAGGCGGTACACGCAATACCGACGCGGCGAGGACTGCTGCCGGTGGTGGTGAGGTGCCTCAGCAGCAACAGCAGCCGGACATGGTGGCGATGCCGTCTATGACGACCTATCAGAACGCCGCCGCCGTAGCGACAGGGCTGCCGGTGAGCACCGGCAGTGCTGATGTCTGTGTCAGTGCAAGTGAGCCGCCGCAGCAACGGTCTACCCATGGCGGTCATCGGCATCCTGTTTCACACCATCACTCCGGTGGTGGTGATGGCAGTCACGCCGCCTCTCAGTAGCGTCATCCGCGTCAGCACGGACAGCAGCATGGCTTACTGCTCGTCCACCAGCAACAAGAGCAAGCGATTACCTCCGAATGCGGTGCTGCTGAGGGAGTCGCTGCGCAGGTGCGAGTGGGTGCGTTGCGTAAGAGCGACACATGACGACAAGTGCAACACGGACGCCAGTGAAGCACGTCGTCGCTCGCAGCGGACACACCGCGACACGTCAAGATAAGTAAAAGTGTGAGAGAATGCGCTTAAGGAGTTGAGCATAGAGAAGTCAAGCAAGGAACGACACAGCGCGCATGATGTGATGTCCGCGTGAATTTGAGCGCGGACAAGCGTCGTCGATCGCTGGCCCTCGCTGCGCGTCTGTGCACCACCTCAATCCCTGGAGTGCGATGGCGTGCACAGGCATCGGCCCCCCCCCTTCTCCTCTCCCTGTCCTCCGTGCGATGGGAACTCGTCAAACACGTCATGGTCGGCGACGTGGGTGCTTCCGTGTGTGCTCTTCCGGCTTCTCCCCGCTCGTGCCAACTCTTCCCCTTATCGCTCGATCCCTACACTCTTCCGGGTCTCTCTGCCGTGCTGCACCGCATGCGACCCCCCCCCCACACACACACACACGCACAGCTTTTCTTCAACTCCCCACAGTTGGCTCAGTCACGCCTCTGCCAGTGGCACCGGTGTAGCTCACGCACACACACACGCGTACAACAAGCAGCAGCAGCACCGCAGTCGCCCCTCTCATCGCCTCTGACACTTGCTGTCCGCCAATCGACCACCACCATCACCACCACCCGCAACCCTCCGCAGCGTAACCATGGCCAAGTCCAGCCGTTCGAAATGGAAGAAGATGCACCGCCGCCAGCGGGCGCAGGCGGAGGCGACGAACACGGTGAAGCGCATTTGCCTGCTGAACAAGAAGCTCAAGCTCACTGTCAAGGGCGGCATCAGTGCCGTGCCGCCGCAGGAGCCGGAGAAACGCTTCCACTTTCTCAACCCGGTGCTGGACTCGCGTGTGCCGAACACGCGCAAGAACCTGAACAACAACTACCGTGCTGAGCTGAACCACGTCGAGTACGACTACACAAAGCCCCTGAAGCTGGCGCCGCCGAAGACCAACATGTACGGCAAGACGGACGTAGACGCGCCGCACCCGATGACGGTGATGTACGAGACGATCGACGCCGACACGCCGTTGGCGGGTCACGCGCTGACCAAGGCGGACATGGAGCGGCTTGCGCGTCGGCAGGCGCAGCAGGAGAGTGAGGCGTCTGCCGCTGTGGCTGATGCGGAGAAGGATGCCAGCAAAGAAGACGGCGACAACGCTGACGACGGCCCGGAGGAATACGTATTCGGCATGGAAGACGCCGCGCCGCGTCGTGCGCGCGGGCAACACAAGACAAGTGCCAAGAAGAAGGGGTCTGTGGCGCCGAAGGCATTGAAGGGCGCCGCATCGGCCTCCGTCGGAGCCTCTTCATCCGTGTCGGAGACCGGCTCCAGCAGCCGCATGCTCGCAGCGGCGGCAGCCGCGATGACCAACGAAGAGGAAGAGGCCGATCATCGCACCCGTAATGGCGGCGTGACGGCGGTGAACAAGATTGCGAGCATGCAAACAATGCGAAAGAAGAACGGCACGATGGTCTCCGCCGGTGGTGCGTCGAAGATGAAGAAGGTGGGGCAGCTAGGCGGCTCGAGCGGCACCCGTGTTGTGAGCAGCGGCGGCAAGGTAGCGCGGAAGGACGTGGGCAACGCGAAGAGCGGCAGCAAGAGGTAGTAAGCGTAGGCTGTGGTGATGAATGAGCATTGTGCGATAGTGAGAAGGGGCTGGGAAGCCGAGCAGTTGGCGAGGTTCCGTGCGGATCGCCCCACCGACCAACAACACATGCCTGAGTGCAGCATACTTGCATCCAGATGTACGTGAGGCAGTAAGGGCAACGAAACCGAGGGGTCAGTGCTCATTACGGATTTCTTGCCAGGTCGAAGTGCCTGCGTGCGCCTGCCTGCCTGTGTGTGTGTGTGTGTGTGTGTGTGTGCCTTTGTTGATTTATTACCTTCTGTTCACGTATTAATGTCCCCGTATAAGTGATCTAAGCCCGACCTGCAGGTATCTCTCTCCCTCACGCTCCCTCAAGATTGGGTGTGGCCCTGTGTGTGTGTGTGTGTGTGTGTGTGTGTGTGTGTGTGTGTATGCACCTGTGAACCGCCATTGATGAACGCCGTCTCTCTCTCCCCTCGTCGTCCACAGCCTTTCTTTGTGCTTGTGTGCGGAAGCGTATGTGTAAGAGAGTCTCCTCGACACCATCGTCAGGCTATAGCCACATACACACACACACACACACACACGCCCATCCCTCCTCATGCCTCCTGCGATCTCATGCCGCTACAGCAAAGACTCGTAGCCCCATCCCCCCTCTCGCCCCCCTCTCCCCCTCCCTCGCTCTTGCCGTGCATGGTGTGTGTGTGTGTGTGTATGTGTGTGTGTATGTTGTTTGACACAGCGTCGCCACAACACGCGTGCGCGCGAATTTGTTGGATGCCGGTGTGCCTGCTCGTGCACCGGCGCGCTCTTTTGTTTCGAGCTTGTATATCGGGTTTTCGCACGCATCTACCCCGCGACTCAGCACGCGCTCGAGCCGCGCAAACTCAACGAATCATAGTAGCAGCCTGGCCTCCTCTCGTTCTCTGGCACTTCTCCCTTTCACATACACACACACACACGCACCTCAGCTTCACCGTCGCAGCGCCCTATCTTTCGCTCGCTCTTGCTCTCTTTCTCTTCGGCACACGTTACTCCTGTGGCCGCTGGCACCATCGCGCATGCGTGCGCCGGTGCGTACCCCTCCCACACACGCCTCTCTTACCTTTCACCCGTTGTTCTTTCGTTGTAGCGGCTGCTCTCTTAGCTGGATATCCGCCGGTGTCACCCGTCTCTTCCCCCCTCCCCTCCCGCAAGACCTGCGCGTGCGTGCACGTGTCAGCCTCGGCGGGTTTGTGTTCGCCGATCTAAACACTCTCTGCTCGCTTGCTTCCTCGACGTTTTCCTCTCCCCCACCACTCTCCTTCTTCCTCTGAGGCGTGTGTGTGTGTGTGTGTGTGCGTGGGTGGGTGGGTGAGTCTTTCACTATTGATTGTTGTTTTCTCTGGCGTGCTCGCCCCTCCCTGTGCGCCTGCGTACGCGCGACCGTCACTGCTTGTCTTCTTGGACTTCCCTCCTGCTCCACTTCCGTTTCTGTCTTTGGCCTGTGTGCTGCCGTGTGTGTGCCTCTGTGTGTGTGTGTGTGTGTGCGCGCGCGCTTGCTCCCCTCCCCTCCTCCCTCTCCTCCCCTCCTTTCCCCCGAGCAACGATGGGCAACGTCTTTTCCAGCTGGTTCGAGGGCCTCTTCAGCAATAAAAACGCTAGCATCGTCATGGTCGGCCTCGATGCAGCCGGCAAGACAACCATTTTAGATAAACTGAAGCTCGGCGCCTCGCGCGAGACGGTGCCGACGATCGGCTTCCACGTGGAGACGGTGGACTACCGCAACGTGACGTTTCACCTGTGGGACGTCGGTGGGCAGAAGCGGCTGCGCGCGCTGTGGAAGATGTACTACGAAGGTGCCAACGCCGTTATCTTCGTCGTCGACAGCAATGATCGCGCGCGCATCGGCGAGGTGCGTGAAGAGCTGCGGACGCTCTTGTCAGACCCGCTGCTGGCCGGCGCAGCATTACTGGTGCTGTGCAACAAGCAAGACCTGCCGCATCGGCTGACGCCTGCGGAGCTCGTAGAAGGGTTAGGCTTTCGTGACCTCTCCGACAACGGCCTGGGACGCTACCTGGCCGGCCACAAGTGGTACGTGCAAGGATGCTGTGCTCATACAGGTGACGGCTTATACGAAGGGCTGGACTGGATGTGCTCTCACCTCCCAGACAATGTTTAGCGCGAGGCGGAGGGCCCGTGCACTTGGAGTGAGAGGAATAACGTGCGAAAGCTCCCCGTGAGCCTGCATGTCTGACGGTGTACGCGTATTCGAGCTTGCCTTCCCCACTTACTGCCATGATTGCCCTCTTCCTCTTGCCAGTGCCACACCCCCGCGGATGGCGTCATGGCCGCCTCCGCCTGCACGCCTGCCTTGTTCCTGATATTTGCGGCTGCGTTCTTGTGTGAGAGAGGAGGCGAAGGCCTCCCCCTCCCTCCCTCCCTCTCTCTCTCTCTCCATCGCTGCGCGCCTATTCACTTCTCTGTCCGTGTGTCTCTGCGAGGGTGCGTGCGTCCATGCCTCCTCTCACAGGATGGTGCGCGCGCACGCACACACACACACACACATACGCACCTCCGCCCTAAACCCCCGTTGCCTCGCTCCTTCTCTCTTCTCTCCCTCTCACACACACGCACCAACGCTCCTCCCACCCTCCACCACTCCATTCCACACCTCTTCGCGTTACGTGCGTGGACCCGCTGCGTGGCACCTATTCACGCCCTCCTCCCCCCCCCCCTCACCGCCATCCCCCACTTCAACGAACACACAAACACACGACGCACACCTCAGAGAAGTCGAAACCGTCTAACTTCTTGTTTTTCCCGTAATACCCCCACCCACCGCCTGGAAACGATGGTCGCCGAGAGCAAGGCTGCGAACCCCATGCGGGAGATCGTCGTGAAGAAACTCTGCATCAACATTTGCGTTGGTGAGAGCGGTGATCGCTTGACGCGTGCCTCGAAGGTGCTCGAGCAGCTGTGCGAGCAGACCCCGGTGCTCTCCCGCGCTCGCCTGACCGTGCGCACGTTCGGCATCCGTCGTAACGAGAAGATCGCCGTGCACTGCACCGTCCGCGGCAAGAAGGCCGAGGAGCTGCTGGAGAAGGGCCTCAAGGTGAAGGAGTTCGAGCTGAAGAGCTACAACTTCGCCGACACCGGCTCCTTCGGCTTCGGCATCGACGAGCACATTGATCTCGGCATCAAGTACGACCCCTCCACCGGTATCTACGGCATGGACTTCTACGTCGTCCTCGGCCGCCGTGGTGAGCGAGTGGCGCACCGCAAGCGCAAGTGCAGCCGCGTCGGCCACTCCCACCACGTCACCAAGGAGGAGGCGATGAAGTGGTTCGAGAAAGTCCACGACGGTATCATCTTCCAGGCCAAGAAGAAGAAGAAGATGATCCGCCGCCGCCGCCGTTAAGCAGCCCCTACGATGATGAGCGAATACGTGGTCGGGGGAAGGCAGAGGGCAGTGGTGCTCTGCACGTGCTTGGGCACCGTGTCTTCTTAGACGAGTAGACGGTGCCGGGTGGGGGAAGGTGGAGGGGGGAAGAGAGTTTGGGCGATGAGGGAGTCGAGGCATAGCACACGCTTATGTGGCTGTCTGCATGTAGGGTATGCCGATCTCGGTGAGCTCAGCTCTTGCAGGCGCATACCCTACATTGACCCGCTGCCGCGTGTGTGTGCTGTCCATTCTCTCCACCCCACCTCCACTCGTACTGTTGCCTCATCTCTGAGCGGGTCGCCTGCGCTCCTTCCTCCGCCCCTCTTCCTCGCCGTCTCCATCAGTCAAGTGCATCGGGCCGCCGCGACGTCTGGCCGCTGTTCGTTGGTGCATTTCCGGCAGCGACGGCGTTGCGTCGGTGTGTGTGTGTGTTTGTGTGTGTCTCTCTCTCGGACACACGGCACGTATGCGAGAGCGCGATGGGGAATTCGCTGGACAGTGTGTGCGTGCATGCATGCGCACTCGAGAGCCTTTCGTCCCACCACCCTCCGCGTGCACGCGTATCGATGCCTGCGTGCATGCGTGTGTGGTGGGTGGTGGGTGGGGGAGGGTGTTGCTTCTCTCTTACAATTTTTCTGTTGGTTTCCTCGTTTCTTCTTTCAACGGTACACCGCCACGAAAAGGAACAACAGCGGACGCGAGAGCATCCCCGCCTCTGCATCGGCGACCCGATGCAGATGAGGATGAGGATGAGGATGCGGATGGAAAGGGGAGGAGGAGGAAGAGGAGGAAGAGGAGGAGGCGATGATCGTTCATGGCGGCCGGCATGGAAATCGGGTGAAGGGAGGAAGGAAGGCGTGACGCGCGTAAACGCACATGTCCCTCCTTCTCTCTCCCTGTATGTATGTGCGTGTGTGTGTGTGTGTGTGTGTGCCCAACGCATAGAACGCCATCATCACCTCCAACTCCCCCCCCCTCCCCCGCCCGCCTCTTCTTTCCGTTTGGATGCTGCGATGGGGTGCGTTGGGAGGTTGCCTGACCGATACTTCAGCCGCATCGAGGCTCAGCAGCTGCTTGAGGAGCTGGTGTGTGTGTGTGTGTGTGTGTTTCAAAACGGCTCCGTTTACCTGCCGCACCCTTCACCACCACCCATCACCCCTCACTCGGCATGGATGCACACTGCTACACCCTTCTCTCTCCTTTCCGCTCCTTCTGCAACCCGTCATGGTGACGCTCTTCCATGTCGAGCATCCGTGAAAAGGGCTCTCACCGGGACATGCACGCCGCGCGTGCTCCAACATTGCCATCATCGACTTTGCGTCCTCCCGCCCACCTCATCTCACGCTCGATCCTTCACACTCTGTGTATGCGTGCAAGCCTGCCATCATGCCCTTCTCCAACGTCTCCGCGGAGGAGGCGCGTGCTCTCTGCGAGCTCGCCGAACGGCGGCAGGTGTCTTGCAAGACAACGGCCTCTGTGGGCAGCAGCACCGTCTACACAGAGAGCGAAAGCAGTGCGAACATCGACACCCTCTTCCTCGATGCGGTGGTGGGCATCGTCGAGGCGGTGCGCATGCGCTACGCGATGACGCACGTGTGCGACACGGCCACGACCGCCACGGGGTCGACAGAAAATGGCAAGCGAAATCAAGTGAACGTCGGTGCCAGCGGGGGGTGCGCCGACAGTGGAGCTGCCGTACCCGTTCCCGTCGCTGTTTCTGCACACGCCTCGAGCGTACGTGCACCTTCACCGTCGACGCACCCATGCATCTGGCTGCTCACCATCACCCGCAAGCGAGGGGGTGAACGCGGCAAGCGACGGGCCCTGTGCCGACGACGCGCTTGCCCTCAGCAATGCCCACTGCACACCTGGCATGCCACCTACGCCTCTCTTGTACAAGAACGCGTCTGTCGGCACAGCCTCACACGCGACGACGCACGAGCAAGCCGCCGTGCACAGCGCGAAGGACAGCCGGATGCAGCCGGCGCCGTTACCGTATGACAGCCTTGCTCGGTTCCCGCCGCAGCTTCATCGCAACACATCCGCCGTGCTGCACAACCCGGCCTTGGACAGCGCGCGCCGGATGGTGAACGTGTCGCTCACGCCAGAGCCGATGGGGAGGGCAGAATTGGTGGCCGCGAGCGACAAGTCTGCGTCTCCGTCGTCGTCGTCGTCGGTGCAGGAGATGGTGCAGGTGGTGTTACAAGGCGAGGCCGGCGTCCATGACGGAAACCAGGAGCTGCTGCGTAGCCGAGGAACGCATGCTGCAACCTGCAGCACCGGACAAAGCAGCTCTCAGCGAGGCACCGCTGCTTTTCAGCCCCGACGCAGCGTCGTGCGCGTCGGCCGCGTGTGGGGTGGTACTGCAGGAAGGGTGGAAGCCGCTGATAGCCTCCTTTGCTGCGGCTGCGACAGCTGTTGTGGATGCCTGTCCGCAAGCGATGGGCACCGTCGCAGGTGCGAGACGTTTGTCGTTGTCGTTTTCGTTGTTGTTGTTGTGGAGCGCGTGTGGGCGCATCACTTTCTGCTGCCATGTGGCCCACCTCGACCGCGAGGACGGCGTTGCGGAGATGCGGCGTCGGCTCGTGTGGGAAAACGTCGTGTCCTCCGTCTTTCACGCGGTGCACCAACACTACGCGACGTGCATGACCGCCGCCAGCGTTCGGGGAATCCATGAAGACAGCGACGACACCGCCTCCTGTACGGCTGCCGTCATGGTGCTGAAGGACACGCTGGCGCGCTTTTGGAGCGCGGTGGCGCCGCCGGCAGACCCCGCGTCCACGCCGCCTCGCCCGTGCCCACCCCTACCAACCCGCACCTTCTGGCAGAGGAAGCTCATCTCAACAGATCTCACCCGCAGATCACGAGCTCGGCCACCGCGACGACCTCGCGCACGCTCAATGTCTCCCACCGCCTCCGCGAGGATGGTTTGTGTTTCTGGTCTTTCAACACCACCTTCAGCCCTGGTGCGTCGATCCAGATGGTCGGCGGCGTTATGCCTACCCCATGACATGGGGGCTGTTGCTGAGCGTGGCGACGGGGCACAGTTGGCCCGCCACCGTGCACCCCGGCACCCGCGCGTACCCACTTCGCGAAATTCGATCTCTCTCCGTGGAAAACGACTACCAATGGGTAACACCACTGTCCTCCGATGCGCTGCACGGTGCGCGCCGTGCATCGACTGATGTTGGACGCGCAGGCGGGCTGCAGCTCGCGTGCAACATCGTGCCCTCCACTACTGTCGCGCAGCGCGTGAAGAAGAGTGCGGCGTCGACGCCGCCGTCGCTGAGGCTGTGGTCCGCGCTAGACTCCCTCGCCACACCATCCAGCGGCGCGGTGCGTGATCGAGAGGCAGTCTCACGGCAAGAGACGACGACTCCGACTACCAAGTCGGTGACGGTCACCGCCCACTCCCCGGCGGCGACGGCCACGGTGACCTTGGCCTCGTAGGTGCGGACGCTGCTGAGCCGGCAGGAGGCATGGTGGGCGCGGGTACGGCGTTGCCAGATGGCGCCATCTGAAGCCTGTACTTTTGGCCACGCAGGCGCCACCGACGGCTTCATCGGCACACAAGCGGGTTCTCCCGTTGCTACTGCGGTGCCGCACCTCGTTCGCCAGGCCGTCTCCTGCACACCGGCATCCGCAAGAGGACGAGGAGGACGGCGGGGGCAACGACGACGACAACGACGGTAGAGGCTCCCTCGTGCACGGGAGCAGCATTGATGCGGCGGTGGTGCGCACGCTGCTTTCACGTTCGCGGGAGAGCCTCCTGCAGGGGTCCACCACTCCGCACTGTGAGCCGCCAGACTTCTGCGACCACGCTCGCGACGGGCTCCTGTGGCGGGCGAGCGTGCGGCCTGCAGATGTCTTTGTCGAGGGCACGGATGGTCTGTACATTGAGTGACAGAGTATCGCGAAGGCAGGTGGGAGAAGGCCTTGCAGGCGCCTCTCTGCATGTGGCTCCCGCGCCTCCCTCCCTCACTCTGTGTGTGTGTGTGGGGGGGGGGGGGGAAGAAGCCAAGCAGAGCCTCCCCCCCCCCCTCTTCATCCCTGCCAACGCCGCACCACCCCTGGCCGCGACAGGGTCAGGTCCCGGATGGTGCTGCGACAGTGCGCGCGTCTGTGCTACCCATGTGCTGGGCAGAGCGCCCGCGTGAGTCGGGCGTGTCTCCTTCGGGCTCCCGCTGCCCACCGGTGGGTGGGTCGGAGGCAACCTGCGAGGCGGAGGGGTGGGGGGTCAGGGGGGCCGCGCGCTCAGCTGACCGGGACGGCGCACGGCTGTCACACGCGGAAACATCCCTGAGGCACCGTACTCACCGTTGGGAGGGAGGAGCCACACGACTTTGTGAGGACGTGGATGGATGCAGGGATTCCTACTGCCTGTTCCACAGCCCATCGAGCACCCTCCCGTCCCGCGCGCTCTCTTGCAGAGCTCACGTGTGTACTCACGCAAGCATCATCATCTCTTCGCCCACTCTCGCTCCTCCTCCCTTCTCGTTCCTGCTCCGTGCAGGATCAATTTTTTTGTTCGGAATAGTTGAGCACGCAGAACAATGTCACTGCCTTCGGCACAAGAAGCGGCGGCGCCATCTGTGACCACGACGGCACACAAGGCCCCTGCGGAGATCAGTCAAGACAACCCCCTCTACTCGCTCTCTCCTCTCGATGGTCGCTACAAGCGTGACACGGCCGCGCTGCGCGCCTACTTCTCCGAATACGCGTTATTCAAGTATCGCGTGCAGGTGGAGGTGCTGTACTTCCAAGCGCTGTGCAAGGAGGTGCCGGTGATCACGCAGCTTCGCGGCGTCACAGATGCGCAGCTGGAGAAGCTGCGGGCAACCACCTTCGAGAACTTCACAGTGGACGATGCCCGGATGATAAAGGACATTGAGGCGGTCACGAACCACGATATCAAGGCAGTGGAGTACTACCTGAAGGACAAGATGTCTGCCTGCGGCCTCGAGGCCGAAAAGGAGTTCATCCACTTTGGGCTAACGTCGCAGGACATCAACAACACCTCGATTCCGATGCTCCTGCGCGACGCTCTGCACCACCACTACATCCCAACGCTGGATCAGCTGATCGCGCACCTCAAGAGCAAGCTGCCTGAGTGGGATGTCCCGATGCTGGCCCGGACGCACGGCCAACCGGCGAGCCCGACGAACTTGGCGAAGGAATTCATGGTGTGGATTGAGCGGCTGGAAGAGCAGCGGACGATGCTGCTGAGCATCCCAAACACAGGCAAGTTCGGCGGCGCTACCGGCAACTTCAACGCGCACCTCTGTGCGTACCCTGGCGTAAACTGGCTGGAGTTTGGGGAGCTCTTCCTGAGCAAGTACCTTGGCCTTCGCCGCCAGCGCTACACAACTCAGATCGAGCACTACGACAACCTCGCCGCCATCTGCGATGCGTGCGCGCGGCTGCACACAATCTTGATGGACCTGGCCAAGGACGTGTGGCAGTACATTTCACTCGGCTACTTTGATCAGAAGGTGAAGGCGGGCGAAGTCGGCAGCAGCGCGATGCCGCATAAGGTGAACCCGATCGACTTCGAGAACGCTGAGGGCAACCTGGGCATGAGCAACGCCGTCCTCGGTTTTCTTTCAGCGAAGTTGCCCATCTCCCGTCTGCAGCGCGACCTCACAGACAGCACGGTGCTGCGCAACCTCGGCGTTCCGCTTAGCCACGCCCTCATCGCGTTTGCCTCCCTGCAACGCGGCATCGGCAAGCTCCTTCTCAACAAGGACGTCATCGCCGCGGACCTAGAGGGCAATTGGGCTGTCGTGGCGGAGGGCATCCAGACCGTGCTGCGCCGGGAGGGCTACCCGAAGCCGTACGAGGCGCTCAAGGACCTGACGCGCGGCAACGCGCATGTTACGGAGGAGACGGTGCACCGCTTCATCCAGCAGCTCGAGGGCATCACAGAGGAGGTGCGGCAGGAGCTGCTCGCCATTACGCCCTTCACGTACGTGGGCTACACGGCGCGTCCCTGAGAGAACGAGAAAAGGAAGCGCGACAGTCTTGGGAGCCCCGTGGTGAACCGAAGAGCCGCGTGCGCGCGGGGGGAGGAATAGACGTGGTACTGTTGCTGTCTGTTGTACACGTCAGCGGCGAAGCGGGGCTGCATTAAGGGTGAGCGCAACGGCCCCCTTGTCTCTGGCAGGGGGTGGAGAGGGGGGTGGGGTCGTCGCTGAGCTGAGGTGAATAAGAACCGTCGTTGTCGTCTCTCTCAGCAGCAGCAGTTGCAGCCTTACTAGCGTGCTGCGGAGAGAGATGCAGCGGCGAGGTTTGATCATCTCTCCTCAATCCACCTTCTGCACCGTTCATCACCTCTGGCGCACACACACATACACATACACACTCCTCCCTCCCGCTAAGGCACACATGCATATAGCAGCAGCAGCAGCGGCGGCGGCGGTTCTACTTGAACCTCTGCTGTCCGCTCTTAGTTTCCTTGCCGCACACATGCCGTGCCAAGGCTACATGTATGTTTTTTCTTTTTTTTTGAGGCCTTTCGTTTGTTTTAGCAGTGGAAGTCGTGAGAGGCACGCCGGGTATGCGTGTACCCCTTGTCGGGTGAGGCGCGAGGGAGGTGGGGGGGGGGTGCGTGAGCCCTGATGATGTGTGTGCACCCGCACAGGCAACAGAACCAGTGACCTCCCCTAGTGGACGTCGGTTGCGTTCCTGCCATTGTATCCTGCCCCGAGGAGGAGGAGGAGTACGCGCATGCGATTTTCTGCGCGCGATGTCTCTGTGATGTATGGTGCCTAACGCCACTCGCCAACTTCGGGAAGAGGGGGGGAGCGGGAAAGACAAAGGCGTTGCTCTGACAGCAATGTACACGGCATCAATGACGCACCGCCTGAGTGCCGCGCCGGTGGAGACAGCGAAGTGGCAGAAGTGGCTATCCATGCCGAATGAACGCCTGAAGCCACAACGCCTGACTACCGTTTGCTGGAGTGGCAAGCGGGGGTGTGGCGGCGGCGGCGGCGGCGGCGGTGACTGTCCCGCCACCCTCGCTGTCTCTCTCTCTCTCACTCTCTCATCTCTCTGCTGTTGATCAGTGCGCCACCGTGCAGACAACGACCTCTGCAATTCTGCAGAGAGGCACCCGCGTATGTGAGTGGACTCGCTGCCACCACCACCACCACCACCACCCTTATTCTCTCTCTCTCTGGCCCACCCGCTACTCACCGTGTACGCACACCCGCAGAGACGCACACACGCACCGGCACCACCTTCCTCGCCGAACCATGCAACGCCACCGGCATGAAGTACGCGCGGAGGGCGGGGATGGTGCACGTGAGCGAAGATCAAACAAGGCGGCTCGCACGGATGGCTGTTGCGGCGGCAGTGTCGTTTGGTTAGTCCGTGGTGCGTCACTGTCAGCTCTCGCTTGCTCTCCGTAAACCGCCGTCGACGTCGCCACCACCGTCGGTTGCGCGATGACCCGCCCAGCGCCACAGATGGCGACTAGTCTCGTCGCTTGGCCCGGACGCAGCGCGACGAGGCGGTGCGGAGGACGCTCTTCCCTCACTCCATCTACTGCATCTCCGCTAGGAGGGTGCTCGATCTGATCCGCAACTCTCAATATAGCATGGTCGTCCCCGGCGCGAACTCACTCGGCTTGAGGCTCGGCATCAAAGCCTTGTGTAGTTGTCATCATCGTCATGAACGCCTTCGTGGCCCAGCGTATCTCGCACGCCATCTGCATGACGCTCATGTTCACCGGCACCATCGTAGGCGAGCTCATCGTGCACCTCGTCGGCGACGTTGGTCACGGCAACGACACCACCTTGCTCGTCGTCTTTCGGATTGGCATCGCCTTCATGGGGACATCCTACTCCTACGGCGAGACGGTGGACTTGTTGTTTGTGCAGCGCTACCCGCCGCACAGTGTCGTCACGGGGGGAAGGGGAGGGGTACGGGTATCTCCGGCGCCATCACGCTTCCGGTGGCGGTCGCCCACTAGTTTATCTTCACGACGGGCCTCCTCGCACCGCACAATGTGGTGGCGGTGGCCTACGCGGACGGCCGTCGGCCACCCGAGGCGGGTGCTCCTGCACAGCGGCTTGGAGGGGGCAAGATGGCTGAGGTGGAGGTGATAGGCTCCGCGGTTGTGATGAGAGACCTCGCGTACATGATTGCCATGAACCCGCGCGGGTTGTTCCGGTAAGCGATCCCGTGCCAGCCCCTGGGACGCGGATGCCATGGAAGCCGTCGTGTACATTGCCGAAGAGGTGGCGCACTTTATGGCGCTGTTCGGCTGCTGCTGCAAGGTGTGGTGGGAGGGCAGCTTCCGGGTGGCCGGCCTCCACACAATCACGTAGGTGTCTTATCAACTTGCCCCCCCCATCTCCCGTAGCTTGCTGATGCGTATTATCATGCGATGGATCGGTGTTATCTAGATCATTCCGATCGCGAGCACCGTTGGCTGGCTCGCGCTGGCCAAGGCGAAGCTCATCTCCATCCTCACGAGCCGGTCTGCCGAGACGAGGGTTGCCACTCTTGCTCTTCGCCTGAATACTGCTTGGCGGTGTGCCGTAAAGTGGGCGTGTTCTTCCTTCCCCTGTGTCGCGGCAGGGCACGGCAGCAGTGCGAGGGGAGGATGCGCTGATTCACAAGTGCCTTGAGGAGTTGTCTTTCGGTTTGGAATGGCAACGACGGCGAAGCAGCTAGGACGACGAGTGGTCCGGAGGTGGTGGTCAAGACGGCGGCGACGGGCACCCCACATGCGGCGTACCTCACGGCCCGAGACGAGGACGGTTGTATCTGTCTCCGTTGCTGCCGATGGCAATCCTTTTACGACGAAAGAGGGAAGAGAGCATCCCGCACAGCGACAGCGACGAGAACATTGGGGGGGGGGGGCGACGGGGGCGCCAATGCGGATGACCACGGCGCCCGGACGGCGAACCTGACGCTGGGTGTGCACGGCTGGGATAGCCGGCCGTGCACACCCAGCGTGACGAAGAAGAAATCCGAGTCGAATCCGCCGCGCCATGGTCAGCATTCTGCATCAGCACCCATCCTTGACATGATTTCCGTGGGCACGATCTTGTCGATCGAGTCCACGCTTGTTCAGGGGTGGAGGCACCCCGGACAAGCGCGCCATCGCGCTCTCCACCGTTCGCCTGACGGTATGCCGCCCCACTCGTGAAACCCGCGAGAAGAGAGAGGGAGAGGGTGGTTGACGGAAACGAGAAGTTTTAAAGAGTGCTGATGGGCGTGGTCGCCCCCTCCCCCTCATTGGTCCTTCCCGGATGTTCTGTTCCGTGTGTGCTTGGGCATGCGTGCGTGGGCGTGTCCAGATAGCTGCAAGCGAACGTGCCGCCTGCACGGCACGCATGCACGGGAGTAGACAACATCGAATCCAGTACCGCTGCATGGCAGCCCTACACATCGCTCTCCCGCGCCACCATCCGCCTCTGCGATTCGCATGGATGTGTCAGCGCCCCGCTCGCCAAGGGAAAACACAAAGGTACGGAGGAAGTCGCGGCGGATGCGGAGAGGAGGCGCGTGCCGGCGTGCGGGCAGCGACAGCCGTTTCTCGGCCACAACGCACACGCGCCATGCGAACACCGAGTCTGGTGCGCTTGCCCTTTTCTTGTTGAGGGAGGGGGAGGGGGCTCCTTTCTTTCCGTTCATTGTGTTCCCGTCGTGTTCTGATACGCTCCCGTGCGGTCTGTGCAGGTGTGCGCTGATCTGCTCCTCGCCCTCACGCGGTGCACCGCTTACGTTCTGTCTACCTCGGCCCCTCTCTTCCCTGTGTGCACCTACACACACACACACACACACACACACACAAATACACACATACAAACAACATATCGGCAGTCTCATCGCCTCATCCGCCCCCCCCCCTTCCTCCATCCTCTTCCCATCCACCACCACCACCACCACCCCTCCACACACACACACACACCGTCCCTCTTCCGCTCTCGCACACACGCACGCGCAGACGCGAAGAGCCGCACATCAAGCGACGAGTACAAGCGAAGGGGAACGAAGCGAGCGAACGTAGAAACCCGCGCGCGCAGGTGTCTGTTCAGCGCCTCCTCCTCCCCCCCCCCAAACACACACACGCACGCATACACACCTCCTTCACATCCTTAGCTCAGCAGCGATGTCGTACCCACCGACGGAAGTGGATGTGATCAGCAACGACAGCCTCTTCTCCGACTCTGTCGAGTTCGACGCAGCGGAGAAGCCGATCGCTGCCGAGGATGTCCATGGCGTTGCTGACCCGAACGACCAGCCGCTTGGGCACGACGACCGCGGCCTGCCCACGGATGATGCGGTAATGCGCGCCGGCTCCGGGTACCCTGAGGAAGAGCCGGCCGGGCCGCCGCCGGTAACGAATGCCTTTATGAAGCCACGCAAGACAGCGACGAAGCCGCCACGGGAGTGGGTGCCAGTGAACCTGCAGGTGCCCGAGGAAGACCCAGAGGACGAGTTCGACATTGGCACCGCGCAGAAGCCCGTGTACGAGAGCCCGGAAACCCCGGCGGCTACCGGTGGTGCTGCGGCGCCGAAGGTGCGGTTCGTGAACGGCGAGCCCGACATCACGGGTGAGGTGACGAACTGCTTCGAGGAGCCCGGGCTGCTCTACCGCATCGTCGATCGACCGAACAAGACGTGGGCCTTCTACAACGACAGCCGTTCCTTCGAGGTGCACGTGGTGTGCACGTTTGGGAAGCACAGCAAGATCACGCCGCTCGAAAACACGAAGATGACGCGTGATGAAAACACGGGCGAGTACGTGATGGAGTTGACCGTCTACCCTGGCGAGACGGAGCCCTTCATCAAGGGCTTCGTGAACGGCTTCGCGAGCAAGCTGAGCGCGCTGCCGCTGTCGCAGGAGTACTTCCAAGCTCGCAGCGAGGCACAGAATCAGCAGGTTGTGCAGGTGGAGATGGACGCCATCCGCGCCATCGCCGGCGACGAGACGGATGCGGAGCGCGTTCTGCAGATCTGCCTGGAGAACGGCCTGCCCTTTGTGGACCTCTCCTTTCCGCCTGTGCAGTCCTCCATCGAGTCTGGGGCGGCGAAGCCGTTCAAGCGGCTGCCGTGGGGCCGGCCGCGCATGTACGTGAAGCCGGAGCTGCACGACCAAATTCGACTCTTCCGCAACCGCATCTGTCCCGGCGAGGTCGAGCAGGGCGAGCTGGGCGACTGCTGGCTCATGTGCGCGGTGGCCACGCTGGCCGAGGATCCGACAGTGGTCATGCAGGTGTTCCGGCACCCGAAGGGCGCCGATTCGGCGCGGTGCGAGCGCGCTATCGGTGCGTACCGCGTGTCCTTCAACAAGAACGGTCTCTGGCGCAGCATCCTTGTGGATGACTACTTTCCTGTCATCGCCGGCGCGCCGGCCTTCGCGCACAGCCGCGACCTGTGCGAGCTGTGGCCGGCAGTTCTCGAGAAGGCGTTCGCCAAGATGCACGGCAGCTACGCTATGATCCAGTCCGGTGACCCGATGCACGCACTGACAGACATGACGGGTTTCCCGGCCATGCGCATCGATGAGATGGTCTCCAAGGCGACCGTGCACAGCGGCCGCGACCTGGAGTCGCGCATGATTCAGTGGCAAAGGAAGGGCTACCAGGCCATCCTCACGACGCCCGGCAAGGCGCCGGCGATCCCGGCGGAGGCGCAGAGCTCGCCGGACTTCTCCGACCAGCCCGAGATGGAGGAGGCGTTCGCCGGTACCGGCTTCCTGCCTGGCCACGCCTACTCCGTGCTGGACGTGAAGGAGTTCCAAAAGGGACAGATCCGCCTGATATGCCTGCGCAACCCGTGGGTGCACGGCAGCGGCTGGACGAGGGCGTGGGCGTGGGATGCCCTGGAGTGGCAGCAGCACCGCGATATCGCCACCGCGTGCGGCTTCAGCAAGCACAAGGGCGACACTAGCATCGTCTGGATGACCTTCGAGGATGCGCTCAAGTACTTCATCGGCGGTGGTGTGCTTTTCTGCGCGCGGGCAGCGCACGACGCGCGCGTGCCCATTACCTTCGCCGACTGCAAACCTGGCGCCGTCTTTCAGGTGTCGGTGAAGGCGCCCATGGACGTCACGTTCATCTTGTCGAACATGGACCACCGCGGCATGCACGTCGACGAGGCGGGTGCGGCCGAGTCTGACCCGAACAACATGGACTACCCGGCTGTGATGCTGTCGCTTGCCGCGCCGGTGCCCAAAGAGACGGACGTGTACCAGGTCGTGCAGAACTCCTCGACTGACATGACGCAGCCGTCGGACAACGCGTGGCTGTTCCTGCAGGCGCGCGAGATTGCCATGACGTGCCACCTGGAGCCGAGTACCGCGCCGTACCTGCTCATTCCGCGCCTCATGGAGGGCGACGAGACGGTCGGCAACGGCAACGGCGGAGGCGAGGACATGCGCGATTTTGTGCACCCGATCTACTACGTCAACGACTACGCCCACCTGTCCCGGAGCGCGTCAAGCGTGAAAGCGAAGGAGATTGCCGTGACCATCGGTTTCGAGGCGGATGGGGAGATCGGTGATAACGTCATCGTGGCCATGTGCAAGATAGGCGAGGGCAACGCCGTCTTTGAGAACTTCCCGAAGTTCCCGACGGACGACGTGGAGCCGCACGAGGAGGAGATGTACTTCCAGACCAAGGAGAGCAACTGCGGCTATGCGCAGGAGAAGGCCGGCACGGCCATCTGCTGAGATCGCCACAGGCCTCCTCCCAACAAGAAGGATTTTCCCTACGACTGTGCGTTAGGGATGTGTGTCTCAGAGAGAGAGAGAGCGAGACAAGGAAGGAGGGTGCGTGTGTGCGAGAATGCGATGAGCTTCAGCACAGCCGTCTTGTCCTTGTCAACGTCGGTTGAGTTCGGTGATGCTCGATGAAATGGGGTGGGCGACGCGACATAGCCAAAGTGATGCCAAGTATGGCGCCGTTGGAAGAGGGACAAGGAGGGAGGGAAGGAAGGAGGGAGGATGTTGGTGTTTGAGGAGGAGTGAGTGCGACTCTTTTCTCCGGAAGCACATCACGGTTTCTGGTGCTGCTCGCTTCCTCATACACCTACACGCCCGCCCGCATTCTCTCTCTACCTGTCTCTGTCACTCTCTTCCCTGGGATCCTATCTCTTCGCCTCCAGGTGTTTGGCAGCGGAGGAGCCCATCCAAGCACACCTGTGCGCACATAGGCGTGCGTGTGTGTGTGTGTGTGTGTGTGTGTGTGTGTGTGTGTCTTGCGTTCCATCACCACACCCCTGCACACCAACACACGCATCCCTCATCGCTTGCAGCCCCACTGTCGCAGATGACACCAAAAGAAGGAGCGGGGGGTACTTGCCCTCTCGTGCGGTCGCTCGAGGAGTGCTGCACCGGTCCTTTTCTGCCCCCCCCACTCCCACTCCCACTCCCTCTCCCTCTCCACCTCCTCCCCGATCGCGTGGCGACTTTCCTTCTCGAGCTGCTTCGCTCTCTGTTGTTGTTCACGTTTTGGTTGCACGGATGCCGGTGCCGGTTTGTCCATATATATATATATATATATGTATGTGTATATGTGTATGGATGGACGTGTGCACGCAGAAGTGTATACACAGGCATATATATATATATATACCATGTATATTCTATGTATACATCGAAGTCTCTCTGCATATGTGTATAGACGGGCGTGTGGGGGGTCAACAGCTTTGATGGGGGCGTGCCGTGCCTGTCTTTTTGTGCCTCCCTGGCTTGCCGTTGTTGTTGTTGCCCACCACCACCCCTTATCTTTGTACGGGTGGGTTTGTTTCGATTTGCCCGTCGCTGAGCTCCAGCTCATCCGCCCACCTCCTCCCACCCACCCACCCACCCCTCTCTCTCCATCACCCTCCATCTGTGTGTTTCTGCACGTCTGTCTGTGTGCACTTAAACAGAAACCAGTCGACGTGGCACTGCTCTTGTCCCTCTCCCCTCCTCCTCCCAGCCCCACCCCTCCCTACCAACACTCACCTCAACCCTTACCACCCTCTCCCACTCACCCACGCCGCTGCCTCTCGTCAGCCTTCAAGTGACAGTGTTCAGCGGGAGAGACGGCTGAGGTGAAGAATTGGTGGTGTTCGCCTACAATGTTGTGTAGCGCACATGTTGCCGCACCTATCCGTTTTTTTTGTCTGTGTGCGATACCAGTGTATCTACTATTTACAGATGTCAAACTCACAGGCACACCGAACACACACGCAGACGGAGCAGCGCGCCACTTGCGTCCGCTTCTGTGGAGTGTGTCGGTATGTGTGCACGTCTGCTTTGGGGGTGGGAGTAGACGGGAGGTAGGTGGGTGGATATTGCCGTCATCGTTTGTCCACACCACCACCACCTCACACACACACACACACACACATGCATACAAACACAACCCCATATCTGTGCCTCCCCGCCCCCCCCACACACACTCCACCAAGCCACCTCATACATCATTCTTGCTAGAGCAGCAGCAGTAATTCTGATGATTCTTCAGGTTTTCATAGTCACCACATGCTGTGCTCCCCCCCCGTTGTCGTTGTTTCTCTTGCGCGTGTCCTCTTATCACTTGTGTCCCTCTCTCCTCTCTCCCCCTTCGACAGTCGTGTGTCGAAGTGGACATGCGTTGGTGTTGTCTCCGTGTTTATATACATATACATGTGTGTGTGTGTGTGTGTGTGTGTGTGTGTATCGGTGTGTGTCTCACTCTCCGACGGCAACATGACTGCCGCAATCGCCCTTTGAAGGAATCGAAGGTCGACGTGAAACGCATGGAGCGAAGGACACACGAGCGCGCCATCACAGATGGACACAGATGTAACAGGGTGCGCACAGTACCGCTGAACTTAGGTGCACACTCGCTATGCGCCCCACAAGCGAACGAAAACAACGGAGAAAGCTTCATCCAGTATCTACACCCCTCGCGCGCCTTGTATGCATGTCATGAACGTGTTCTGCTTGACATCTTGCCTCATTTCGTGGCTGTACCCCCGCTCTCTCGCTCTCTCTCTCTCTCTCTCTCTCTCTCTCTCTCGCTGTGTCACCCACCCCGCCCCACCGTTCATCGTATGTGCTCGTGTTGTTGCTGCTAACGGCTCCTCTTGTTTCGTTGGACCTGGATGGCGTGTATGCACGTGCTTTGATGAGCGCCACGCCGTGCGTTTCCTCTCCCCTCCCCTCCCCTCTCCCACTCCTCCCATCATGTCCTCTCCCTCACTCCCATCAACTCTCCTCATCCGCCTGCCTTCCTCCACGCATACACGGGCACATGCACACCCCCTGCCTTGCTGTGATCACTTCTGTTGAGTGGCGCCTCGGTGTCTGTCTGTGTATGTGTGTGTGTGTGCGTGTGTGTGTGTATGTGTGTGTGTGTGCGTGTGCGTCTCCCTCCCTGTTCCTCTCTTCGCCGCCTTCGTTTCTTCTTTTTATGTTTCTTGTTGGCCGCGTGCCTCCTTGCTGGGGAGGGGGGCGGTGTTGGCGAGAGTGACGGCGGGTTGCCGCCAGCTCCCATCATGCTCCCTCTGTTCTCTGCTTGTTGGGTCATCGCCGTCTTCACACACACACACACACACCTCTGTCGGGCTGGTTGGACGGCCCTGTGTGCTTGAAGCAGGCGTAGTCTGGGCCGAGAGACACCCATCCATTGTGAGAGTGGGGCGAGCAAGGAGAGATGATCCGACTCCAGGTAAACAACAGCAACCATCACAGGCGAAAAAGAGCGACGATGCAGCTGCTGCTGTGCATGCTCGCCAGTTGAGGATTGTGGCGCGAGGGGCGGAAGGGGGAGAGGGGGCATCGACAAGGGCGAGCAAGTCCCACATGTGGTGGAACGTCAGGTCGATGGACGTGCTTCTCTACGTCGTCCCCTATACCGCCACCGCCACCCCATTGTCTCTTCCGCCATGTCAGATAGACACACACGCACACACGCCTGCCCCGGTGCTCGGCGGTGCCCTTGGGCGAGTGTCCTTTGTGCGGAGCGCACGTGTCGTGATGGAGGCATCGCGACACGACAGAACCGTGTCTCCTGCTTTGCCCCTTATACCGCTGCTTGCGCGTCTCTCCTCCTCCCACCCTCGAGCCTCTCCCTCTCTCTAGGTGCTTGCTCAACACACCTGGGGTGCATCCCATATCCCAACCCCCTACTTCGTCATCGATACCGCCGAATAGTGTGGCGGGTCAACCGACTTTTCCACCTCTCCCCCGTTCACCACCACCACGCAGAGTCACCTCGCGCGCAGCGCTCTCGCGCCCTCTCTCCCTCATGCTGCTTCCACTGCTGCTGCTGTAGTTTCCGGTTTCATTCTTCACGAAACGTTGGCGACTCTATCTCGAGCTCGACATTTGACAGGGAGCGCGTACACGAATGTGTGCGTATGTGTGTGTGTGTGTGTGTGTGTGTGTGTGGCTCTCATAGTACCTCCCCCTAACCCTCCTCCCCCGCTCCCTCTTGTCGTCAGCGGCCTCTGCCTCTGCTGCACACATCACCTCCATATCGCCTGCTCATTGGCTGGGTTCTTTTCTCTTCTCTCTCTCTCTCTCTGTGCGTGTCGGTGTGCATCCCTTCCCCCCACCACCCACCAACACACACACACACACACACACCTCCCGCGTGTCGCACCGTATTTGGGTGGCTCCCGTTCTTCCACTAAAGGAGCCGGATATCGTGCTGTGTTATGGGTGCTTTACGTGTACGTGTGTGTTTGTGTGCCCTGTATGGCATCGCCTCTCTCACCACTGTCTCCGCCGCCATCGCCACCGCCACACACACGCACACACGAGCGCAGCAGACTCAGACGAGGCGCGCGTGTTGTGACTGGGAGTTGGTGTATTTTTTCAGCGCTCGAAGGATTTTGCATCTGCGTCGCTACCGGGACATCACCGTCAAGAGCCGCCACCGCCAGCACAGCCTCTCTGCATCCCCCCTCCGTCTCGACGCATTCATCGAATTGGAAGGGTGTCCAGGAGCAGGCCGGCGCCTTGCGTAGACGATACGCAGTCGCCGAGAGGGACGGACTTGGGTGTCGCAGTACATCATGGCGGAGCACGCTGCTATAGCAGACATGGTCCCAACAAGCAGAGGAGATGGAAGACATCTGCATTGCCTCCATCCCCAGCGATATCAGCTGCTGCAGCTGGCGTCGTCGTCTATCACAGGTTGTGAGACCTCCCACTCAGCAGCGCCAAAGACGGCGGGTGTCGAAGGCGGTCGCATCAACAGCGTTAGTGGTAGCGGTGCGCAACCGCGTCAACACTATCGACGAGCACGCTCGATCCACATCACACTTCGCAAGACGCGCTCCGGCAGTCGCCCTGTGAACGCGCAGCGCGACAGCTCGATAGGCGTGAGCCGCGACCTCGGTGTTGCTACAGGTGTCGCGGAAGGGCGGACCCCCAATACACGCCAGCGCCACGGCAGCTTCGGGAGTGCCTCGGGCGCGCTTGGCGATGCAGTGTCACCCACCTCGACCGCGACAGTGACCGGCACCCCAACAGGCGCAGGAGGCGCAGCAGCGTCGTCGCCCTTCACGTTCCCTGTTGTTAGCGGATGTGTCTCGCCTAAGCTCACCCCACGCCACCACGACGCCATGTCCGCATCGCTCACGGTCACGGCCGGCGGCGCACACCGAGCGCCGTTGTTCGACGACGTGGCCAACAGCAACAACAACCCGAATAGCTGTGGCTCCTCCCGGATTATGAACTCGTCTAGTTACACCCCGTACATTCTCCACACGCATGGGCGCAGCGGGGACGGCACAGCATCGGATAGCACAACAGCCGCGGCCGCCCCGGCAATAAACATGCAGACCACGGGGGCAGCGGCCACAAATGTGGGGTCCTCGTCGTCGTCCATGGTGGGTGGCGCCGGCGGCAGCAGCAGCAGCGTCGGTCCGTCCTCAGGCAGCTGTGTGCCCACGGTGCACGGCGTTGGTTACTTCAACACCTTTGTGAAGGCGATACATCCGTCCGACATGAAACAGGCGCTGCTGCCGCCGAACATGCGTGACCGTGCCGTGGTCCTCGGCATGAAGCACGGCGACCAGGCAGCGGAGGCTATGGCAGCGCATCGCCGACCCTTCTCGTCGGGTGCGATTTCACGTCGAAGCAGCAGCTTCTCCGGCAATCACGGGCGTGTGCACCACCATCCCTCCGTGTCGAGGGCACAGGCCGTCTCGCAGCGGAGTCATGCGAGCGGCTACAGCGGCGGCCTGCGCAGCAGCAGCATGAGCGGCTGCCACACTGCTGCCGGCATCTATAACGGCAAGAACAGCAGCCACCGCCACGCAACCGCGACGCATGGCCTCCAGGACTGTGCGCCTCCATATCCAGACAGCGCCTCCGTTGCGCTGCATCCGCAACCGCACCAACAACAGCAGCCGGGCCATCCGCCGACGCCCGCGTGGCGGGGTCACCTCTCCAGTATGCCGACTGTGAACCTCGGCACCTCGCCTCGTCTTTCACCGTCTGCAGTACCCGCCGCCGCGTCTGACCAGCAAGATCAACACCGCCGTCACTATCGCGCGCGCAGCTACACGGTGGGGGGCCGGGTTCGCAGCAGCAGCAGCAGCAGCGGCGGCGGTGCCGTGGTCGTTGCCACCGCTGCGGACGCCACGACACCAAATGCTAGCGGCAGAGTTGGCTACGTGGACAGCGCCCCCTCACCCAGCCCGAACCGCTCCGTCTCTCTCGCCTCCTCCAGCCCTACTGCTGCAGCGCCGGTATTCGGCGCCGTGGCGACGACGGCAGCGGGGCAGTGCTCCCGCACCTCCACCTTGATCCATCACCCCAGCCTGAGCAGGGAGGGATCCTCCGTGGAGACAACGATGACGGCCATCACAGCCACCTTGCCGCCAGCGTCGCCCCTGCCAGCGTACACGGAGAGCAGAGCCTCCTCTGCCGTCACAGGCACAATGACGCCGCGGACGCCGCGGCCAGCCAACGCCGCAATCGAAGCAGCGGCAGCGGGGATCAGCAGTGCGCAACGGGGCATCCGCCTCATCGAACACCCGAGCCACGGCGCCTCCTCCGGGCAGCAGCGGAGCGTGTCTTCAGATATTGTGAACGGTCTCGACGACTCTGTCGACAGCGTGCGATGCGGCAGTGTGCCGAGCGCGTCGAACACGTCGGCGGCCAACATGATGGGCAGCGCGAGCGGCACGCTAGACCGCTACAACTACGGGGGTGCCACGGCGGCTAGTCGGCAAGGTGGCACGGCGGTCTTTGCCACCTCGCACCGATATGCTAGAGACAGCGTGGCGAGCGAGGACAAGACAGACGACGAGGGCCGCCGTCATCGCGGTCCGCTCCGTCGCTACAGCACAACACTCACGAACACGACGACGGAAGACGAGGACGAGCCGCAGCAGCAGCTGGCTCAACCGTCAACCCTTGAGCTGCTCCGCGGTAATCACTTGAGACGGGAGAGCGGTGCGGGTGGTGGCGGCGGTAACGTCAATGTTGCTGCGGTGCTGAGTCGCGCGCGCGCAGCCCGCGCGAGTGCGACGGGAGCGGCGGCCGCCGGTGCCACCAACCGCGATGGCTCACCGACGACCGCCATCGAGCGCTGGCGTGCGCAGGAGCAGCAACGAAAGAGGGACGAAGAGCGGCAGCAACAACGGCAGCGGCAGCGGCAGCGGCTAAGCGCACGGCAGTGGCGTGAGGCCTTTCACAGGCTCCAGGAGAAGCGCGTGCGGTGGCGCATGCGCGGCTACATTGGACGCGGCACCTCTGGCGTGGTGTACGAGGGTGTCCTGGAAGACTGCAAGCAGACCCCGGTGGCGGTGAAGGTGCTAGAGGTCGGCGTTCCCATACCGGTCGACCTCGACACCTCTGGCGATGACAACGACGGCCAGAGCAGCAGGCAGGCTCGGTACACTGAAAATAGCGGCGCCCCCACAAGCGCTGCTGATGCCGCTGCCGCGGACGCAGCGTGCATGTCGCCCTCCCAACAGGAGGCGCTCCTCGTGCTTCTACGCGAGGTGGAGATGATGGAGAAGCTGCACCACGACAACATCGTGACGTGCCTGCGCTGCCAAGTCACGCCAGTGCAGGACCGATACTTGGAACTACACCAGCAGCAGCAGCAGCAGCAGCAGTGCCGTGACGGCGGCAGCAACAATGGCGAGGGCCTCTCCGGCACGGCGGCAGCTGGGAGAGACAGCGAAGAGGTCGGTAAGCGGCGGCACGACAGCGCCGGTCGTCACTATGTCGGCAACGGCAAAGCCGCCGTCTGCGACGGTGTCTTCTCCGCAAGCCAGTCGCCGCAGCGCAACGCCGCTCCCCGCATTCCTGTCCAGGTGGAGATCGTGATGGAGCTGTGCAACCGCGGCACCATCTCCAGCGTCGTTCGCCGGTCGCCTGGCGGTCAGCTGCCAGTGAGGGTGGCTCGACGATACCTTCGCGATGTGCTCAAAGGCCTCGCCTACCTGCACCGCAACAACTTCATTCACCGGGATGTGAAGGGCGATAACGTTCTCATCAGCGCAGCCGATGTAGCGAAGCTGGCGGACTTTGGGTGCTCGCGGCGCATCGTGTTGACGAACAACGTCCACGGCGCCGCTGACAGCGAGGGGGGCACCAGCAGTATCGCCACCACGCGCACCGCCGCGACGGACTCGCGCTTCACGACCATGGCGGAATATCAGTGGTTCGACACCACCGGCGTGGCGCAGACGATGGTCGGCACGCCCATGTTCATGGCACCGGAGATCATTCAGGCCTCGGGGCCGCCGTGCATGACGACGCCGACCGCGAGCTCTCCAGCGTCTTCGACCTTTGAAGGCAACGATGGCGGGCACGGGAGCAGCAGCAAGGCCACGCCACCGCCAGCACCGGTCGGCTACACCGCCTCGGCAGACATCTGGTCTTTTGGGTGCCTCGTTCTCGAAGTCTTTGGCCGCACACCGTGGCCAGCGTCGGGGGGCAACGCCTACCACCTCATGAAGCAGATCGAGCAGTCGGTTGCCGACCTCCCGCCTGGGGTTCCAGATGGCACACCGGCGGAGCTGCTGGACCTGCTGCGCTGCTGCTTTCACCGCGACCCGCACCGTCGCAGCACGGCCCGTGCACTGCTCCGTGCACCGTGGATGACGTGCAAGGACGAGGAGCTGGAGGAGATGCCACCGCGCAGACGTTATTAGAGGTGGCTACTTGGTTGCTCTTGCTACAAGTCGGCCACATGCATCAACTCACGCAGCACAGCCTGCGCATTCGTGTTGAGAGGTGGGGAGGGACACGCGTGTGGCGACACCTCGTAGTTGGGGATATCGATATGTGCACTGGTGGTGTCCTCTCCGTACCCGATAGCGTTTTCTTTCTTTACTATTATTCTTTGCGAGAGGACGGCTCTCCCTCTCTCCCTCTCCGGGGCTGCCGCTCACACGCTCAAGGGCATGCTTTCTGTGAAAGACGTGTGCGTGTGTGCGTTTCTGCCGTGGTGGTGATGGGAGGTTGGTAGACGTCCCCCTCATGTGTGTGTGTGTGTGTGTTGTTATCATTGTCGTTGCTGCTGCACTGTTTCGACTTGCTCGTACACGTTGCCTGCTTACGGAGCCTCTAAAAGGGAATAAATTCTTCTGTGTTGCTTGTCTGCGTGCGTGCGTGCATCTCCCCATCCATCCTGCGCTGCCTTCCTCTCTACAATGATTTCCACCAACACCTCCCCCCCCCCATCCCCTCCCCTCCCTTCCCTTTCCTTTGTTTTTTTCTGCTAAACCGGCACACACACACACACACACACACAAGCCCGTACACCAGAGCCACGCTGTGCTTCACCGTGAGCCTACGCATCCATCACCCCCGTCCGCCTGCCTTGCCGAACATGCTGCCTGGAACGCAGCCCCTTGCATAACAGAGGAGGAGGTGTGAAGGAATGTGGCGCTGCTGCCGTCGTTGATGCATCGTTGATGCGTGTGTCTCTGTGTGTGTTCATGTTGCTGTCGTCATTCTTGTTTTCTTCACCGTAGTGTAGCGGTGTGTGGCAGTGCGTGCGACCGATGGTGCTGCTGAGCGCCGCTGCGCTCGAGTTTCGCCACCCGCCCGCCTCCATTTCACGCCGTCTCTCTTCGCCTTTTCTTTGTGTGTTTGCTCGTCCTCACGCTCATGTGGAGATCGTCAGCTGCGATGATGATGATGATGATGCGCTGTGTGCCGTGGCGAGGGCGGTGTTGGCTCACAAAGCCCTCTCCCTCTCTCTCATGCTTTCACGGTCTCCCCTCTTTCTTGTTTCCTTCCCCTCAGTCCTATGCCCCGCTCGCCTTGTTTCTGTGTGTGTGTGTGTGTGTGTGTGTATGAGCGTGCGCATGCACTTCTCGCGTGCTCCGCATCGGTCTGTCCCTCTCGGGATACGATATAATGCATGCATCGTTGATGGGCCATCCACTCGTCCCCTCTTCAGGAGGAGGCGGGGAGGCGGTCATCATCATCCCGCTTCTTCTGTTTTCATCATCGTGAGCATCTCGCTACCTCATCATTCTTGCTCGCATCCCAATCCCCTCCGTGTGCGTGTGTCGATGTCGGAGCGATAGGGACACGGAGAGCTCTGCATCCTTCCGCCTTCACGGACAACACCACCCTCGTCTTCGTTGTTGTTCTTTCTCGGCTACCCTCTCTTGCCCTCTGAAGTACCCACTTTCTCTAACCTTACGGCTTACGTGGGCCTGCCTGTCGTCCTGCCTGCCTTCGTTCGTTAGTGCACTGCTGCAGCCATGTCCATCTCGCCTCTCCATATCTATCTATATATAGATATCTAAATATAGATATCGGTTCACGTGCCCCTGCGTGTTTGAGTGCGGCGGAATTTGTGCTGGCAACGCACTTGGCCACAGCAAGACACACTCCTGGCATCACCGCAGACGCAGAGCGTGTGCGCGTGTGTGCGCGAGCCGCTTCCTCCCTTCGTCCTCCCATCCTCTCTGGCGTTGCGTTTTCCTTCATGTGCACCGTCTGTGGAGCGTTGCAGTGTGGGGGATGTTCCGGGACGGCACGCAAGTCGTCGTTGGTGGTGGTGCTGACGAGACCGGCAGCCCCAGCTCGGAAGATGATGCGCCGATAAGTATGTTGATAGGACGAGATACTTCGTTTGAAAACGAAAACGATACTCGTACAACGAGCACGGCGTGAAGGCATGTGGAGTGGGGGGGAGAGGTTGCACGGCAGTGCAGCCTCTCCCCCCCCCCTGCCGTGTGTCTGCGCATAGACATACGCCGTCCTCGCTCTGCCCTGCCCTCGCCCCCTCTCTGCGCCTCCACACACGAAACCGTCCGCTCACCTGCACAAGAGTTTGTGGTGTACATGTGCGCGCGAGATGAGTGTTAGAAAGAAGTGCGTCGGAGGCAGGTCCGGGAGAGAGAAAGGGGGTAAGCGAGAGATGGATCTCTCATCGCTCTCCGATCTCTCGCCACACGTGCCGCATGGAACCTCTACACCATGGGTGTGTGTGTGTGTGTGTGTGTGTGTGTATGTTTGTGTTTCCGCTGCGGTGAGAACCCCTCGGTCTCTCCCTCTCTGCCACGTCGAGCCCCTGATCATCATCTCTCTTCTCTTCCCACTTCGTCTCCTCTGCATCCACTTGCTGTCCATCTGTCTGAGTACCTCTGTGTATCGACGTGTATGTGTTGGTGTGTATATGGAGAGGGGCGATCGACCTGCTTCTCGTCGGCGGTGCCGCGCTCATCCTGATCACTTCGAGTCCAACAAGGAAAAAGTGAGACCACATAAAGCGGAGCAGCAACGGTGGTGCCTCGGCTGCGGGCTTGATGTGCCTTGTATGGAAGCCCCCGCCATCCACGTTGCACCGAGCACGACACCACACGGCAAAGGAAAGGAGTAGCGGCAGCCCGCCGTAGAAGCTGGCAGCTCAGCTCCGCCGTCATCGCGAGCCCGCTCTTCCCCCACCCCTCTTCCTGCTCCCCCTCCCGACTTGCGCGTTGACTTTGCTACCGTACGTGTCCGCCGCCCCGCTTGCGGATTATTCCTTTCTTCTTTTCTTTTGGTGGAGGGGGGGTGACTCCTCCCGTTATTCCTTGGTTGTCTACACGCGTCGCTCTGCCGGCGTGTCCGTGGTCGCCCTGGCTGCAAGGGCGTGCGTGCGTCATCCATTCCCATCTGTGCCGCGTGCAGCACACGCTTGCGCGCACGCAGTCGGGGGAGGGGGGAGCAAGGGCCGGGACATACAAATATATAACTAAAGGTAAAGACGGTCCATCCTACCGACTACACTCTCCGTTACCGTTACACAGACACGCTCGCACGCACGTGCGCAAGCAGCTGCGCTCCGTGGCCGCACAACGTCAAGCAACCAAAGGCACACGGAGAGGGGAAAAAAGGGGTGCGTGGGGGGGGGGGGAGGGGCAGAGTGTGTAACACGCAAGCAGACGTGTGTGCACCGCTGCGGCACCACTCGCTCTGTGTGCCGCTCTTTCTCTCCCTCTCTGAGGTGTAACGTCTCTGTCTTCAGGCTCGCTTTTCTTCGCCACCACTCTTGTTGTTGTTGTGGTGGTGGTGGTGGTGGTGGTGGTGGTGGTGGTGGCTCACTCTCCCCTCCCCTCCCCCATCGATCTGTTCCCGTGTAGTCCCTCCCCTCCGCCCCGCGCCCCCGCCCCCCATCCCTGTGCCTGCCTGCGTCTCTTGCGGTTTTCCTTCATCGCTGTCGCCCTTACGCCGCCACCGCGTCAACGGACCCACCCACCCGCCACTCCAAACCAGCACGGTGACAGTCTGGAAGGGAGAGACGGTAGGTAACGTCGCCAACTCGCATCAGCACATCGCGGATGGAAACGAAGCAGCGCTGATTTTCAGGAAAAAGAATGGGCCAAGCACGCAGCGCCGCGGCGCGGCACACGCCTGCGTTTGGTTCCTTTACAAGGCCCCGTGCTGGTGTGCCGCCATCGCCGTCTACATCCCGTGCGCTGGCGCGATGGACCGTGTTCACTGTTGCGCTTCTCGTTGTCGTCGCGGCACTCTCCCCGGGCGTCTTTGAGCCGGCCCGCGCCGACGACGGATTCAGGGCAGTCACCGTCGCGTCATGCCCGTACGGCTGGTCCCTTTATTCTCCGCCGATGCCCATCAACACCACCGACAGCGCTGCGGAGGCGCACCTGTGCGCTCGTGTATTCATCAGGACGCCCGTGCCTGACTCCGCTGCCGAGTCCCTCTGCACCTCGCTCTTCTCGAGCGGCAGCGACGCCCCTCTCAGCAGGGATGGCGTCACACCGTGGCCGTACGCCACGTACGCCTCCCCACACGGAGTCGCCGTGCACTCCGCAGCGGAGAACGCGTTCTTTAGAAGTCTGTTTTCGGACGCTTACAACGCCGGAGCGGAAGACGATGGCGTCGTCGTACTCGGTGGCGCAGCCGGCTACGGCGTGGTGCACTGGTACGCCGACGCGAGCAGCAGCGGTGGTAACGCGCTACATCAGCGACAGAAGATGCGAACCCGCGCTGAGCTGCAGGAGATACGGAGCCCTAGTTGGTTGAACAGCTCACGTGCAGCGCACACACGAGGAGGCCTCCCGCAACAGCTCGCGCAGACGACAGCGGTGGAGGCAGCATCGGCAGCAGCCGCCTCCACAGGCAGCGCGGCGTACACGAACTTCGCCGCTGATGTGGACTGGCAAAGGCACTCAGGTTTGATCGCGATGCGCGCGAGTGGGCAGTGGACGTTGCTGACGTCCGCAGCGTCGGCGCACGCGTTCGCGTGCGCCTTCAAGGCGGACTTCACCGTCATCCCGCCTGCCACCTCGCCCACTAGCCGCGGCAGCGGCAATGCGCGCGGCACCTCCTCCTCCTCGGGCAACTCCGACAGCAATAGTGAAGGTGAGTCGAACTCCGGCTTTCCCCAGCGAGGTGGCAGCCACGCCAAGAGACCAGCAGCGCCGCAGCCCGCGCCGCCGTGCCTGAGCGGTTGGACGGCGCTGCCGGCCTCCGTCGACACAAGTGACGGTGCCGCGAACACCGTGTGCTACCGCCTTTTCGCTAACGCCAGCGAAGTGGGCGGCCGCCTCGGCAAGAACTTTGAAGGCGCTCGGGAGCACTGCGCTGCGGTGAATCCGAAAGGGTCGCTGGCAAGCATTATGTCGCAGCAGGAGAACACATGGGTCGTGTCCACGCTGCTGAGCGCGATGGCGGCGCCGCCGACTCCGTGCACGTGCGATGGCAGCAGCATGGCCGAAGCACCTGCCCACGCGGCCTCGGTGGTGGCCATGAACGGCGTCACACACAGCGCGCGAACGGTGTTCCTTGGTGGCAGCTTCATGCACGACAGCAGCGGCGCCGGCCTCATTGGCAGCTGGTACGCCGACCAGTACCTCTTCAACGCCTCCGAGTACGCCGCGGCAAGCCCGTCCAGTCCGGCGTGGCCGACGAGCACCAATCTGTACTACTCCAACTGGAGCGAGGGCGAGCCCGCGCTGAGCTACGGCGTTGTCGGCATCACGCCTCCGCCGCCCACCGAATGCGACTGCGGCAACGCATCCACGTCGTCCACTTCCCCAGTATCAGCTGCTGGCATGTGGGTCGGCCTGGACCCGCGTTCCACCCAGCCTTTCCTGTGCTCCTACCTGAACGACGGCTCCGTCTTCCCAAGTGTGCCGCCGACGCCGATGCCAAACCCGTCCTCGACGACGTCGCCGACGCCGAGCCCGTCGGAGCACTGCCTCAGCGGGTGGTCGCACTTGGCCCTGACGAACAGCTGCTATCGCGTCTTCCCGTCCGCGTCGACGGAGACCGAGGGGGGCTCAGCTGTCACGGCGGCGACCATGGAGGAGCACTGCGAGCAGGTTCTGCGTGGACAGGTGGTGGTCAGCAAGATCGGCCGCGTGCGCGCAGTAGCGATGCAGAGCATTGCCGAGAGCGACTACGTCGGCTCCCTGCTGAGCCTCTACTTGAAGGACACGAGGAACACCGTAGTGGTGCCGGAAGGCGGCAGCAGCGGCAGCATCGACTCCACCTCATCGCCGCTCCCCGTCAGCCTTGCTGGCGTCTCCTTCATTGACCACGGCGCTGGAGGTTTCTACCTTAGCGGCGTGCGTGAACTAGACCCGCTCCTCGCTGACCGCCTGTGGGCCGCCGGAGAGCCGGCCAATGTCAAGGGCTGCGTCGCGGTGGACGCCGGTGGGCTGTGGTACTACATCCCTTGCAGTAGCAGCTCGGCCAGCATGCCAGCAAACGAGGCGGTGCGAGTACTGGCCTATACGTGCCAGTACCGCGCCTCCGACATCGACCCGAAGCAGGATCTCATCCCGGAGGCGACGACGCAGCCGCCAATTCCGACGAGTAATCCCGACTGGTCCTCGGACAGCGACAGCAGCTCCCCGTGGTTGCCGCTCGGCCAGCGCGTGCAGGCCCTCTCCGGCGCCGTGCACGTGGTGGCGGCGGCAGGCAGCACCGGTATTTACGCCCTGCAGGGCCCCAACGCGACCATCCCGCCCGTCGCCAGCGTGCACGGCCTGCACTTCTTCTTCGCCCCGCTCTCCGCCTACTACACCTACCCAGCCCCGCGGCGCGCGGTGGATGGGACGGTGATTGTGCCACCAGTGCAGACGACCCCCGGCATGTCCGTCGACGATCTCCTCTCGATTGCCATCACCGGTGAGAGCTCGCCCGTTGCGCCGTGTGCGGGCCACAAAGAGCAGTCACGCATCGCACGCGTCCGCGCGAACGTGATTACGGTGCAACACACCAACCACAGCGAGGTCGGCTACGTGTGCGTCTCCCAAGACGGGCGTAACTACGTGCCAACGGCCATCACGTACGAGGTGACAGAGGTGACAGTGGACGGCTTTATCAACACACCGTCGCGCTCGCCGGCGGCCAACAGCACCGCCGCGTGGCTGCCGCCGCTGTTCTGCGGGACCGCCATCGAAGTTGCCACCACCACGCCATCCGCGGCAGCGTCGGCCTGTGCTCTGCAGCGTGACGTTGCGATCGCCGAGCATGCGACGGGCACCGTGCAGCTGGTGCTTCGTCGGAGCGGCGGCGCCTCTGCCGCCGGCACAGTCACGACAGTGCTGTCGCCCGAGGTGGACACCGTTGTCAGCCACGTGCGACTGTCCTCCTCGGCCGACTGCATGGGAGAGCAGGTGCCGTTCCAGCTCCTGGACTCGGAGATCGAGGTTCGGCACGTCTCCAGTGAGCGCTACACGCAGTCCTCTTCGCCGCTGCGCGCCGCCAGCGGACGTGTGCGCGGCAACGCGTCCCTGCAGTACAGCGTCTTCAGCTACCAGCACGCTAGCGTCCATGCCGCGCGTCTTGCCTCGCTCGACCCCGTCTACAACTCTTCCGAGGTGTCCAGCGTCCTGGCTCAGTTCCAGCATCCAGCGGAGTACTACGTGTGCGTTTCGGTGCACAAGCCGCCATCGACGCTGACGTCCGACGTCGCGGAAATCGGCGCGGCCTCGCGACGCCTCCTGGCGCTGTGGGGAGCCTCTGTCAACCCCGGCATCAGCAGCAGCAGCAGCAGCAGCAGTGGCGCCTCCACAACGTTCTCTCTCTCCATTGCAGAGCGCCTCGCAGCCCGCACGTCTGTCAGCCCAGCCGGTGCTGCAGTGCGCACCTACACCGCCGTCCCAGGGCTCAAGGCACACCTTGTGCCACCGCCTGTGTCCATCAAGGGTATGTGGGCGTTGCCGCCGCGTCGACTGCGCCAGCAGCGGGCGTGGTCCGCCGGCGCCAGCGGCTCCACCACGGCTGCAGGGGCGCCTTGGGCGACGCTTGTACCGGCCGCCGCGACGCACAACCGCAGCGCGCACTACCTGCTGCGCACCCAGCACCCCTTCGACTCCACGGACCCGATGTCGGCGTCGTCGTCCTCGACCGCGTTACCATCCACCGTGCACCTGCACATCCCTCAGCACAGCTCCCCGATCATCCTTCTTGACGGCCACCACGCCGAGCGCGGCATGCTGGCACTTCTCTCGCAAAAGCCCAACGACTGCAACCGGCACCAACCACTGCCGCTCGACGACCCGACGAGGGCGGCGGCTACGTGGCCGCGGCACCTCGACACGATGGTGCCGCTAAGCACTGTCACCATGACCGTAGAGGGAAGCGGCACCGCAGCCGCCACCGCGACGGTGGCGTACATGCAGCTGAACCTGAACCACACAGGCCTCTGGGGCCATCACCCGACTCGCACCGACGACCCCGCCGCCACGCAACAGACATGGTACGTGTGCATCTCCTATGGCGCGCTCAGCCCCTTCCTTCCAGTGCGCCAGCCAGCGCTAAGGATCACGGTGCACCGCCAGCGCGTCGACCGCTTCCTCATAGACTCCAGCGTCTCCTTCACCAGAAGCGAAGCCGTCGCGGCGGCCGAGGCAGCGGATGCGTCGACGACGCATCTGAACGTGAACGCAGGCTTTGCCGGCATGCTGTGGCTGCACGGCCTCGACGTGCGACTTTGGTCCACGACGACGCTGCACAGCGCTCAAGTGGCCTTCTCGGTCGTGCTGCCGAGCAGCGGCACGGCGGACGACACGGCGGCGCAGTGCGCCAACGCAAACCTCTTCTACGCGCAGCGCGCGCTCGGGCTGCTGACGCCAGAGAGCTGTCAACACACCCGTGCAGCGGGCGTCAACAGCAGCGCCGACGACGATGCCGCCTGCGAGGACAGCGAGGCGGTGCGGGCGGGCATGGTCGTCCCACTTGGCTTCTTCACGCAGCACTCGTTACGCCGCATGCAGCTCTGCCTCTCCGTGCCCCTGCCGTTCGCGACCAACACGACAGGCGGCAGCAGCGAGCTGGTGCCGCAGCGCCGTTTCTTCGCACCCCTCGTCAACACCACGCTGGACGTCCGCCCCATACAGCTTCTCTACATGGGCCGCTACAGCTCCATCCCCGCCTCGGCAGCAGCGGTGCCACCAAACCCCGCGGCACCTCCGTCCACTGGGGCAACGCTCATCCGCCTCGCCGAGGGCGCCCGCGACGTGGTCCTGCCCCTCACCGGCTACGGCATCCGTCCTGACATGACGATGTTCCTCTCCTCGCAGCTGTGCCACGGTGTGCCGATCAGCAGCATCGGCAGACACGACAACCTTGTCAAGGAGCAGAGCGCGCTGAACATCTCGGTGGTGTCACTGTACGACCTGCCGAGCAGCTACTGGGCTCCCATGGGGGCCGACAACGACGCGCAGGGCGATGGCGGCAGCGAGTCCGGCAGTACGCATCAGCCACGCGTGTTTGTCGTCTTGAAGCACAGCGACCTCCTGAGCAGCTCGGCGGCGCAGCGCCTCTTCGGCGCCA
The DNA here is from genome assembly GCF_000002725.2 of Leishmania major strain Friedlin. Lineage (NCBI taxonomy): Eukaryota > Euglenozoa > Kinetoplastea > Trypanosomatida > Trypanosomatidae > Leishmania > Leishmania major. The sequence continues at coordinate 155,684 of NC_007245.2, read as the reverse complement.
GCACGGCGGCGGCAGACGGGGCACGGAAGCCGCTGAATGTGTGCCTGTACGCCCCTGGGACGGCAACGCTTGTATTTCCGACGAACTTCCAGCTTGTCGTGGAGCCACCGCGTGTGACGGCGATCCGCAACTTGCCGAGCGACGCACCGCTGCTGGCACGCGCGACGGCGCACATGCCGCCGTACAACAACAACAGCAGCAGCAGCAGCAGCAGCTCCCCCTTGCCGCCGTCGTCGGTCGCCACGGTGGTGTACGCGGGCATCATGGATCTCATCGTGGAAGGCTTTGGCCTTGAAGGCACGAATACGTGGCTCACGCCCGCCGTCGACTGCGGCAACGCCTCCAGTCATCTGTGGCGGACGCCGGTGCAACTCTCCGCCCTGCCGTCCAGCACAACCACCACAATGCGGATCGCGGTGGAAAACGGCAGCGTGACGAGCCCGCTCTACGCCGAGTCCACGCGCTACGTCGATCCGCAGACGTCTTTTTCGAGCTGGTTCATCTCGCTGCGGCAGGCGGAAACGGCTCGCGTCGGCGCCGACGCGAACATCAGCAGCGGCACGTACGTGGATCGCTTCCAGTGGTGCGTGCGCATCGGGGAAGCGAACGAAGACGAGGCAGTCTCGCCGTACGTCTCGACGGGCCTACCGTACCGCCTGGTCATCCCGGCTACCGACGGCTTCGTGCTCGAGGACAGCCCCAAGCACCAGAACCACATCACCACCGTACTGCCGTTGCCAATGCAACACGCCACCGGGGGGCGGTGGTTTGCAATGAAGCTGGCCGGGCCCATCGTCGATGTCGTTCAAGCCATCGGCAGCCCACTGTATATGTTCCTTGCCCCGAAAGACCTTCCCTGCTACGCCTTGAAGAACAGCTACATCCACCAAGGCTTACACTCCTTCGGCAGCGCCTCCTTCTCCGCTGTCAACGGCTCGGCGGTGTTGCTGCCGCGCTGGCTCACGGTGCCCGGCATCTACCAGCTGTGTGCGAGCACACTATACCCGACGTTGGACTCCGCTGACGAGGGCATCGAGGCGGCGCTGCAGTTCTTCTCACTGCACGGGCTGCAGGTGCAGCTGACCAACGCGGTCTACAGTGTCTCCGCGCTGAACCACACGACCAGCGTCACAGTGGAACAGGGCCAGGAGTGGGCACTGCCTATCTCGGGCTCGCTGCTGACGAACCGCAGCCTCGTGCGCTTCCACGCCTCGGCCTCGCAGTGCAGCCAACCGATGGTGGCGACGACGAGCAGTGGCGGCGCGGAGCTGCCTGATATTCGCGTGCAGGACGCCTTCACAGGGTTTTCTCTCTTCGGCGACGAAGACGACAACAGGGACAGCGAGGATAGCTTTCCCGCGAGCGTACACTACATTGTCCTCCCCCAGAGCCTCATCCGCTCCCTGGCGGCCCCGGCGACGTACGTGCTGTGCTTCCAGCCACAGAACCACCTTGACTGGCGCGTCGCCCCGGCCATCTCGCTTATCGTGAAGACGCACGTGCGCCGCCCAACGGCGTACAGCTACTTCCCAGCGGACGGAAGTGAGGATGTGGTGCTGCTGACGGCGCTGCCGCCTAGCAAGGTGGCGCTGGAGTGGAACACCGGCGAGGAGAACATGGTGAACGTTGTCGGCACAGCTGGCCGGCAGGTTTCACTCGCGCTGTGGTGTCTTCCAGCGCCAACGAGAAGCAACAACAGCGGCGTGGGCGTGGAGGAGGATTTGGTGCCGTGCGGAGATCACCGACGTGTCATGTTCGTGAAGCCGATGGACAACGACGAGGATCCGTGCTTCGTCGACGCGGAGGCCGTGCCGGAAGACGTCGTGCGCGGGCCCTATGTGCTGCACACCGGTGTTCTGACGATGCCGTATGTGCCGAGCACGCGCGGGAGCGGCAATGGCGATGACGCGGTGCCGGTGATCATCCCGAACATCACGCAGCCGTGGATCATGTGCCTCGAGACGGGACCAGAGCGGTGGCGCGAGCCGGTGCACCCGATGTTCCAGCTTCAGTACACGCACGCGATGCCGACCGGCTTCCGTGTGAAGGCCGACGACGCGAGCAACACGACGGCGCCGTTCCCAGCGCACAAGGTGGGCGTTGCAGCCACAACAAGCGCCGAGGTAGACCGTGGGACGGGCATGCGCGCCGGCGGCAACACGACACTCATTCTCTACGCGCAGGACAGCAGCCAGGTGGTCTACCTGAACGGCTACGGTATCGAGCGCGGCCACCGGCTCCGGTTTGGCGCGCGCTGCGAGGAGACAATGGAACCACCGGCATCCTCCAGGTCACGAGGTGGAGTCAGCAGCGGCGGCGGAGCGGGTATGGTGAACTCCACCTTGAGCGACATGGCGGACTACCACCACCGCGTTGCCGCCCGGCAACTGCTGGCAAACACGCGCCTCTACACCGACCCCCTCCCCATCGAGGACGACAACGGCGTCTTTCTCGTGCCGAGCACGCACATTCTGTTGTCGGAGGAAGCCACGAGCGGCGCCGGCGGCATAGCTGCGTGCGTCTCGACAGATGGCGGCGCCACGTACGCCAAGACAAGCCTCACTCTGCGGGTGCTCCCGTCTCGCCTTCGCATCGACACGGAGACGACGCAGCGCAACCTGCTGGCGCAGATTTTGACAGACACCCTGCTCGTGCCCGAGAACAGTTACGGCAGTGTCGACCTCACCGCGCTCATCAAGGCAGGGCGGGCCATCGGCTCCTCTACAGAGGCCGCGATGGCATCGCCGAGTAGCGTTGGCGGCTCTGGCATGAGGGACGCCGACATGTATCTTCCGCCTGGCACACAAGTGCTTCTCTCCACCAACTGCAGCTACAACTCGCACGGCATTCCGCTGCTGACCGTCTCTGTTTCGAACGTGCTGACCTTGGCGAAGCACCACACGGGCACAGTGACGCCGCAGCGGTTGCGCGTGTGCGTCCGCAACCCCGAGGCAGCCGTCGCGGCGGCAGCGGTGCTTGGAAGCGGTGTGTCGGAGGACGACGGCGGCACGACTACAGCATTCTTCGTGGCTTCTGGAGTGTACTACCGCGTGATATCCGTGCAGGTGAGCCGGGTCTCGTTGCACGCGTGGACACCTACGGAAGCGATGCAGGCGGACTTGATCGAGCAGGTGGTGTTGCGCCGTAGTGCCAGGGAAGATCTGCTGCTACCGGTGCTGCTCAAGTCGACGGCACGCGCTGAGACCACCGTGACGGTCGCGTCGAGCCCCGAGGACGAACTCCTCCAGCGTCTGGAGCTGAGTCCGTCCGCACTGTCGCTGCTTTCGCTGACCCGCTTCTACGTCGGGCAGCCGTGCTACCGGTCCGCGCAGTCACCTGACCCCGCCAGCGCCATCTCGCCCTACGTGTCCTCCTACGGAGGTATGCAGCTGAACTTTGGCGCCGACAGAATCACCGTCTCGCCGCTGCCTGGACAAGGGCAGCAGCAGCTGTCATCGCTATCGCCGCCAGACAGCCTGAGCAAGACCCTCGTCGCGGCGCTGCCGAGCGGCAACACCTACAGCGTCCCGCATTACACCCTCGAGTCTCGCGGCTCTGTCTGCTTCTCCGTTGATGGTGGGCTGCACTACCTCTTCGTTGGCATTGCGCACTTCACGGAGGAGTGGGCCCCCACCCTGCGCGTCACTCTCAACGCCGAGGAAGACGAGAAAGGCAAGGATGTTCGTGAAGAGGCAGACGCCACCACGACGGCGACGCCGTCGACGAACGCGATGCGTGTCTACACCCAAAGCAGCACGACACGCCAACTTCTCGACACGCGCTATGTCGACCCCGGCACCCTGCCGCCATGGACTGCGGCAGCCAATCATACGGAGGCGCACGTGCTAGCGGATCTCGGTCAGCTGACGACGGCGATGCTATGGACCGGCTTCTTGGGCGACAATGCCTTCGCCGTGAACGGGCTACTGTACCTGCTTGCCTCCTCGCACGCCGCGCCGTTTGCCGAAACAAGTCCCTCTGGTCTCATCCTCGGTGGCGGCCCGCAGCCACAGCCGCTCCTCTTCTCCCTCGATAACCGTCTGCAAAACATTTCTACGAACATGACGGTGACGGTGGTGCCCTGGTCCCTCACGTGCTACGGTGACGCTCAGCAGCGAGAGCTCTACGTGCATCCGCCAGACGTCGGCCTCTTGGCCGCCACGACACCGGGGCGGTGCAGCGCCGGTATGCGAGACGGGGTGCGCGTGCGCGTGGTGCCGCTGAGCATGGCAGCGTGCAACGACACCATCGCGGTGGACACGCTCTACTTGTTTGATCTCTCCACCGTGCAGCCTGCGGTGTGGGGCGCGACGGCGGCGGCGGGCGAAGCTGCATCGTCCCCGGCGCGGGCGATGCAGCTTCCGATAGGCCTGCGCTACACTCCCGAGGGGCTCTACGCCCTGTGTCTCCGGCAAGACCTGCCCTACGTGTCGAGCCTGCTGAGCGACAACAACGCACGTGCACCAGGTAACCTCGTTCCGGCCACCTACGCCGCAACGCCACTTCGGCTGCGTGTCTCGCGTAACTGGACGGTCGTGTCCGTCAGCAGCGCAACCGTCTCGAACAGCAGCGACAACGTCGTCGCCATCGCACAAAGCAGCCACGCCGAGCTCCCCGTGACCGGCACGGCCGTACGCGTGCGCGGCACGCCGGTGTTGTTCGCCTTCGCCCCTCCATCTGCGCAGACGGTGACGCGCCGCGGCGGCAGCGGGCTGTGGACGTGGTCGGGTGGCTGTGCGGCGGTGCCAGAGGCGTGGGACCCTGTTACAGGTATGCCGTTGGTATCAGCGTCGGCGTCCAGTGCCAGCGGCCCAGATGGCTTGCTGCTCACGGCGCCGTGGCGCAACGCCCAGAGCGGCGTGCTGCGTGTGGATGCCGCGTACGTGAGCCGAGTGGAGTGGGATACCGCCGCTGTCGTACCAGCAGCAGCAACCAACGGCAACAGCACAACCGCGAGCGCGCGCTACGCTGGCCGGCTGCGGTCGTATGCACTCTGCTACAGCGTTGATGGTGGCCTCAGCTTCCAGGCGGCCGGCACGGCAGGGCAGACGTCGCCGCGTACTCTCGCCGCTGTCGTCGTGCCACCCACCATCACGTCCCTCTCCTGCAACCGCACCACCGCAGCAGATCCGGCGCAGCGTCTGTTGGGGTGGTCCGCCGACAACGCCACCGCCACGACGGTGCGTGTGCAGTACCTCTACTCGAGCCCCGGCGCGGACGCCAGCATCACCTCATCGCCGCAGGTAGTGACCTACGCGGCGCGGCCACCAACGTACACGTATGCGTGGACGAGTGCCTTTGTCGGCAACGGCATGGGTGCAGCGAGCGGGCGTCGCCTCCCCACCGTGACGACAACGGCGGCAGACGTGCCGACGGTGGCCGCAGCGGTGGCCCTCGTCCGCACAAGCCGGTACGGCGCACGCTGCGACGGTGCCGCGGCGGTGTCAGCGAACTTTACGCAGTTCTACGGCACCACGGTGTTTGGCGCAGATGCGTGGAACGTGTCCGCGGTGAACACATCGTCTCCGCTGGCGATGCCCATCTTCCTCATCAACCTGCAGCACGGCGGGGTGTGGTCGACTGCCGACACGGCCGCCGTCGTGGCGTGGCGCGGGGCTCAGACAGCCAAGGGTGTCGCGGAGTTCGAGCGCATGAACCCGGTGCTGTCGCAAGAGACATGGGTGAACCAGACGGCCGCGTTGTGGGCGCGCTACAAGGATGTTCCAGGAGCCCCGCTAAACGGCCAGTCCATTCTTGGCTGGGCGACTGACGCGGCTACGGCAGCCTCGCGCAGCAACGGCGAGTCAATTGTGGTGTGTCTCAGCATTGACGGCGCGCACTTCTACAGCGCTGATGTCGCCCGGGCCGCTGCTCTCGCTCCCAAGGCGCAGGCGCAGCAGCAAGTGGTGATCGCCACTGCCAGTGCAAGCAGCAGCAGCACCACCACGACCGTCACGCATCTGTCGCCATGGCCGCTCTACCTCCGCTCCATCGTGGGGCCGTCGATCAGCAACGCCAGCGCGAACACCACGATGGCGTCTGTGACGACGCAGCTTCTCTGGATGCGAGAGATCTCCATGGTAATGGAGCTGCTTGCCCGTCCCACCACCAACGCCGCCACGGCAACGGCGGCAGCTGCTTCCGGCTCGCCCTACCTTGGCTGCACCTCCGCCTCCCTAGCGCTCTTCCAAGAGGCGATGGCCGCCGCACTTGGCATCGACCCGTCAGTGGTTGTCGTCCAGCTGCACATGTCGGGGCTTGTGGCCCTGCCCAAGGCGGCCGCCTCGTTGCACGCCGTCGAGTCCGTGGCCGTGGCTGCGGTGCAGGCGCGTCACCGCGCCGCAGGAACTCTTGGCGGCCTACAGAGGGCCTCAACAGCCCTCACGGATAAAGCAACAGCAGACCCGCAGCCGGTGCTGCTGCCGACCTACGCGCTGGTGCTCAGCATTATTGCGGATGCGGTGGCCTATAACGCCGCAGTGAACACCTCGACTCTGTCGGCCGCGCCTGACCTGCTCTACCGTGGTGTGCAGCTTCTGCGAGACAATGCGAGCGGCCCGGCCCTTCTCGCCACCTTAGCACGCGGCCGTGACGCCGTCGCCACCGCTTCGTTGAGTTCGCTGACCGTGAACTTTACGCTGCGCAACGGCGTCGACCTACACGCTGCGAATGCAACCATGTCCGCTGCGCTGCCTTGGTCACCGCCTCAAGAGGTGGCGTGGCGACGCCTGTTCCTGAGCATCCCGCACGCCACGCTGAGCCCAGGCCCGGTACCGGATGACAAGGATAACGACACCACCTCGAAGCTCAGGTGGTGGGCTATTCCGTTGCTACTCGTCCTGCCAGGGATCATGGTGTACGGAACGTACTACGTCTACAAGAAGTACCTGCAGCCCGCCAATGAGGCGACGAAGGCGCCGGTCGTGGAGGAACACCAGTAAGCCCCACACACACACACACACACAGCCTCCTCCTCTTCCCCCCCCCCTCTCTGTCCTATTCACGTGAGGGTGGGGCGCCTCACCTTAGTGCTGTTGCGCACGCATGTGTCGTAGAATGGGAGGGGGGCGGGCGCGGGTCGCGTGGCGGAGACCCTTTTCCTTTCTTTGCCGGTGTTGGAGTCCACTCTCTCGAGCACACGCACACGCGCACACACACCCTGTTGTTGCCTGTTGTTGCTCTCGTGCAGCCCTCGTGTGTTGCTCTTCTTCCTTCTAATGTGTATCTCCTGTTACGCATCTCTCTCCCTCTCTTTCGTGTGTGTGTGTGTGTGTGTTCGAGAGAGTGCGTGTGTGTGCAAGTGGCGGTCCTTGTCGCTCGCTGTGCTGGCGTGACTCGTGGTTGGTTCTCTTTCTCTCTGATGCGCCCTCCCCTCCCCTCTCTCGCTCCCTCTCTGCGCCCGTGGCACGGCTGCGGCGTGCCTCAGAGGGGTGAATATAAAGGACGATTCGTGCATCCATCTACTTTTCACCACATCCTTTGCCCATCAGACACCAGTCACGACGTGCGGTGGCCGCTGTCCTCTCCGTAGGGCGTGGTAGCTCTCCCCTCCCCTCCCTCTTATGCTGGGGGCAGGGGGATATCAACTGGCGTCACTACCTTGTCTGTGCGCACGAATCTGTTCCACCCTGATCAGCATCCATCATGCCCTCCACCGGAGTGCGACACATGATGGGGGGAAGGAGGGGCGGGGTCCTGCCACTGTCGTCGAATCCATGGAAAAGATAAACGGCGATGCCGTAACAGCGAAATGCAGAAGTCGGCCCCCTCCCCCCTCTCCTGGCCCACCGGGCTACGTCTAACACGTTGATGGCATCTCCCATAACAGGTTAGAAAATGAGGATGGAAGCCCCCCCCAACGCAGCACATCGCCTTCTCATAGCACCATCGACCACCACCGCCACTCCCGCCCACCCGCCCTTCTCTCCTCCCCCTCTGGCATTACACGAGCGAAGGCAGGTAATATTTCACATACGCATCCTTGATCCTGCACTCCTACACACATAAACTATCAAACTCGATAGTGGCCGCACTCAATACAGTACAGCCCCCTCCCCTTCCCCTCCTTCCATTCTCGCTGGCACCATCTCCGCACACCGCTCCACCCCCTCCCCCTCTCTCTCCCTGCGCTTGGGTTGCCGCACGCGAACGGAACGCCAGTGCTCCGCTCCGACTCCACACCGTCATCCGCTCCCCATCGAACGTGGTCAGTACCACCCCACCCACCCACCCCCACACACACACCACCCCCTTTCTCCCATATTCCTTTCGATCACGACTTGCACGAGAGCACCATGGCGGAGGCACAGGCTCGCAAGCGGACAGAGTCGCTGTCTAAGATGTACTCCAAGACGCCCATCAGCGAAGGTTACGCGCTGTGGGACCGCGAGTACCTGCTCGCCGCCATGCGCGTCTTCACGTTCAAGGCGGAGGGAGCTCCACCGTTTGTGCTGGCGCCCTATCTCGACTCCGTGGCCGAAATCACGCTGCAGATGCACGACCTTGAAGACGCCGCGGAGCAGTTCGCGATTGCCGCTGGCAAGTACCAGCTGATTGATCAGAAGGTGCTGGCAGATCTCATGCGCTTCAAGGTGACGGAGGTGTCGAGCAGCGCCGAGATCGCGCTAGAGCAGGTGCAGGCGTACCTCGCAGCGCAGGACCCGCAGGCCAACGGCAGCGGCGAAAACTCGACGGTGCAGACCAAGTCTGCCTTCGCGCGCGTCTACGCGTACCTGGCGGACCTCTTACTTAGGTCAGTGGATGAGGAGCAGGCCAGCGAGGCGGTACTGGCGCAGGCGCTCACGGCGGCGGAGCTTGCCGTTCAGCTTGGCTGGGACCGTGATCACTGTGGTTGGCTCCTCGTCGGCGACGTACACGCCGCGAGCGGCAACTACGAGAAGGCAAAAGAGGCGTACGGCAAGGCGCTCCAGAGGTGCCCGCACTACGCGAAGGCGTTGGAACGTCAGATCGGCGTGGTGCAGCAGCTCGTCCGTGCCGCAGATGAGTGCGGCGACGACGCCGGCAAGGCCACCCTCAACACGGAGCTCTTGACGCTGCTGAGCCGCAGCATCGAGGTGCACCCGCTGGCGAACACGTTCCGCGAGAAAGCGTTCTTGCTGAGTGAGATGCACGGGGATGATGCGGCACTGGCCTTTGTCGCCGAAACCCTCGAGCACCCGCCGCAGGAGGAGATCGAAGTGATCGGCAGCTCGGCGAAGGAAATGACGTCGACGCTGCTGAAGGCAAAGGCGGCCATCCTAGCAGACGGCAACCAGCTGGATGCGGCGCTCGAGGCAGCGACGAAGGCGCTGGAGGTGGATCCGAACGACGAGGAGGCCAAGTCGATCATTCGCGACCTGCACGAGTCCATGGCGGCGTAGCCGCGGTGCTTCGCGCCAGTTGCCCCTTCACATGGTCTCCTCTCACACCCCCTCTTTAGGAACTCTGCCTTCTCGAGTCCGAAGCAGGTGCGGCCGCTTGAGGATTCCTGCTGTTCACCACTGTCTTTGCTAATCGACGCACCCACGCAGAACCACCTCTAAGGTAGTCCCTCCCTTCGTATTTCCGGCTCCTCGTTTCCTCCTCTCTTTTGGTTGTACTCGTGGATTCTTTTCCTGTGGGTGACTGTGTTGTCCTCATGGAGCCCTGTGTGCTTCTCCGCCCCTGCCTGCCTCTGTCGCTCTGCCTGTGTGCGGCCGTCTCTGTGTGTGCGCGTGTCTGTCCTTGTGTCTTCGGCCAGACTGTGTTGTGTGGGGATGGTGACGGTGCTCGCAATGTGTGTCCTCCGTCCGTTTTCTGTCGCAACCCCCCCCCTCCGCAACCATAGGCTTGATTTTCCTGTCGCTCTCAATCTCTTCTCTAGGTTTTTGCCTGTGTCTCTCAGCGGCTGTGCTTTAGGTGCTGTGCGTACGCGCGCGTGCGGTCGTCTGCCATCGCTCATGTCGACGCCCTGGCTAGCTCGTGCGGCCGAGAGGGAGGGGCGGGAGGCTTTGGTGTTCTCTCCCGTTCTCGCTAGTTCCGCCAGCCATCCCCAACAACCGGACACATCGCCCCTGCCCTCCCCCTACACACACACGCAGACGCGTACACACACACACATAAGTTGATGCGTGTGTATGCACCATCGTCGTCGCTATCCCTCAGGCGCACGCAGCACTCTGCGCCGGTACACAAGTGCAGACATACACATGTAGTGTAACGTCGCGCACCTCTCCCCTTCGCGTGTGTGTATGTGTATGTGTGTGTGTGTGTGTGTGTGTGTGTGTGTGTGTGTGTTATCGCTTCGTGTCTGTCTGCGGTGGATGTTGCTGTGTCTTGCTTGCTGGTTTCGCGCTTGCACTTGTGCCTGTCTGGGTCACGCACTCCCTCACCTCAGCACGGTCCCTTGTCCCTCCGTGTGTGTTTATGTGTCTATATATATATATATATATGTGTGTGTGTGTGTGTTTCTGGGTATGTTCTCGCCTCTTCAGAAACGGAATAACACCGAGTACGGTGATCAGAAGCCGTGGCATGCCCTTTTACCGGACCACCACCACCTTCCCTTCCCTCCTCCCCTCCTTCCCCCTCGCATGCGCGGCGGCGATGACATCTTGACAGGCCACCGGAGATGGCGTGGGTAAAGAAGGGCGGAATGGGGGGGAGATGGGGTCACGTTTATTAGGAGGCGGGGGCGGGGCGGGGCTCCGTTCTTGTGGGATCGGGCCATATCAGAAGAGCCCTCTACGGCCTCGGATGTGGTCCAACCCTCTCTCTCTGAAGTTGTTGTTTTTCATGAGCGTCGTCATCAGCCCCTCAGCCGTTCACGGTGCCTGTGTTTATTTGGTTGGCTGCCCGTGGTGTGCCTCTTCCACCATCACCACCCCCACCCCCACCACCATCATCATCACCACCACCACCACCCCTCACACACGCATGTGCAGGTGCCCACGTCGGCACGTCGGTGCATCGTCCCTTTATCCTCCCTTCTCCCCTCACATTCCACATCGCTTACCATCGATAGCGACAACGATTTCCTTCTGCGAGCAGCCCACCCACCCACCCACACACACACACACACACCTCGACCAGACGCGGTGCCGGTAGTGTGGTAGACACTAAATACAGAAGGAAGGCGTGCGAGAGAGAGAGAGAGTGTGTGTGTGTGACCGCGCTCTCGTGCGCAGGCCTTCTGCTCAGCTCTCTAATCGATAATCGTCGCACCTGCACACGCAACACGCCAGCGATCATCCACGAACGTCATCACGCCTACGCGCACCGCCCCTCCCCTTCGCCTCACCCCCCCCGCTGCCTCTAGCGTATCATCGCTTGGCGTTCCCCCCCCCTTCTTCTTGGTCTCTCGTCCGACTCGCCACTTCTTTTCGTCATTACGACGACGTCGTACCCCTCTTACACCTCCCACCATCACCACCACTCCCAACACCGTCTCTCCGCCACCTCGCGGTCTCTCGTCAGCCCCCGCCCAGTCCCCGTGACCAGGGCGGCTTTACACGCACACGCCTTCTTGGGAGAGGGGCCTCTGCTCTCTACTCGTCGCCTGTCTAGGCGGTGGCCCCGCTGTGTGTACGTGTGTGGTTGGGTGTGTGTGTACGTGTCTGTGCTTCTCGCTCGCTCGCTTCCTGCCAGGGAAGGGAGAATGCGCGGAGGGGCACGACATGCAGCCGCCGTCACTGCCGCGTTGCCGTGCTCGCAGTCCGCAAGTCATTCCATGGTCAGCTCGCCTCACTCAGCGACCGTGACGACCTCGGGCGGTGTGTTTGGAGGCAACTCACCGGCAACTGCATCCCCCTCATCTGGATGCCGACAGCAGCGGCTATCGCGCGGTAGTCTCAGTGAGGCTTGTCCTTCACCAACGCCCTCCGTGTCCTACACATCACAACAGCAGCAGCAGCGGTCGCAAAGGCAGATGAAGAAGGGCCGCCATCATCACCGCGTCGGTGGCGGTCGAAGAGAAGCGCAGCGAAGACGACTTCCCGCCTCAAGTGCGTCCGACGCAGCGATGTCGAAGCCAAAGGTGCCACCTCCTTCTTTTCCTGGGCGTCGCAGCAGCAGCAGCGGAAGCAGCGGCGGCGATGACATCGCCGCAGGAATGTGCACAGTCGAGGATATAGTAAAGAGCGCAGTCGACCCACAAGCGCAGTTCACCATGTCATCCAATGCAAGTCACACCACCACCATCACCACTGACGATGACGACGGCAATGAACCGGACTCTTCGTGCTCGCCTCTGCCGCGCCAGCAGCAGCAACAGCAACGGCCGCCTGATCAGAGTAGACGCACGAAGGGCAACCGAGACTCCAAGCCGCGCATAGCACGAGGCTGGGCGAACACGCGACGGTGGGAAAACCTACCGCAGAAGCAGCGGAAGCAGCGCAGGCATCTGCAGTCACGACAGGATCGTCACCGCATAGCTGCGAAAAGTAGCGAGGCCTCTGTCGAGGCCGGTGCCACCGCGCACAACGTAGCCAACGAAGAGGACGCAGTAGCTGGCAACATGCAAGGATCCGCTGCAGCACCGGAGGAGGAAGAGGTGACGGTCTCGTGTAAACCGCGCAACGGCAGGGGCTTTGCTTCTCCACCAGCGACAACGGCAGGGGCAGCGGCCGAAGAGACCCTGGAAAACGAGGAGCTTCTGCCTGCTGCTGCCACTCGACAAGTACCAGGCCGATCCGCAAAGAACGCGATGGCGACGCCATCACGGCGGCCTGCAGTCACGGAGGGCGGCGGCCGCTCTCGACACCGTCGCCGCCTCAGCCCAGCGCACCCTGTTGCGTCGTCGCCAGCGGTGTCTCGAGATAGCTCCATCAACGATGCGGTCGGCGACGCCGCTGTTGATGAAGAGACGCAGCCCCTGCCAAGGTTGTCGCACGCAGGGCATGACGGCAAAACAGCGGTGCCAGCAGGCGGACCGCGTCGACCGCTGCGCGCGGGGAACAAGGAGTCCCGTAGGCAAAAGCAGATGTCGACCGCCGTGCCGCAGCCACAATCGGGACCCGGTGTCGCGACCGGAATGGCCCCGGTCACCGCCGTCGCCGCCTTCAGCACACGCCCGCCCCCGCTCCTCTGCGTGCCGCAGGACCCCATCATCGTGGCTCGACAGGTGTGTCACACTACACACACGGTCGTCGCCGAGTCCGCACTTCCTGACCCACCACCGACAGTGATGCGGCTCGCCGCATTCTCCTCGGCGAAGGGGTCGATCACGGATCCGTGTGTGGTCGCAGCGGTGCTTCCCATGGCGGCAGGTGCGGCAGCCCATGCTGTCGGCCCTGCTGTGCCGCACGGCGGCCGGGTGAAGGGCACGGCGGCCCCATCTACAGCTGGTCCTCCAACGGTGGTGTCGTCCCGTTCGATGCCGCCGCCGCCGTCTGAGGAGGATCAGCAGCTCAGCCGTCGCGGTTTGCGCTTTGGTGCTGCCCCGTTCTACCCTGCGGCCACCGTCAGCCTCATCCTCGCCATGGCCCCCGACGCAGACTCCAACGGCGGTGACGCGTCACTCCCATCGCTCGCAGCCGCCGTACCCAGCCCACAGTCGTTGCTGGGGAGCTACAGCATGTCGCCGGCACGGTCCCCGCCGCTAGTGCACCAGACTTCCTCGCCGCTGGGGGACAGCAGGCAGAACCACAGTCGAAGCAGTACCGGGGGCCCCATGAGCAGACAGAGCACCTTTGTGGCAGAGTTGGCGGCGGCAACAGATACGCCATGGACGTCCACTGTTATCGCCCCGTCTCACGCGTCGCCGCCATCATCGATAGGGCGGGATGACACGGACGGGGACGGCCCCAGCAGCGGCACACCTTCTGTGCCGGTCAAATCGCCGGCGCATGGAGCTGCCACCGCGGCGAGTTACAGCAGCAACACAGAGATGCAGAACGTCGTGGGGGATCGGCCTTCCATGCGGCGCAGTGCACTGATGGTGACAAACACAGCCACGGGTGCGTGCGTGTCCCCGGCGACCGTGACCACGCCGTCCGGCTCGCCGACCGCACTGTGGAGCGGCAGCGGCGGTAACGGACCGCCGATGCGAACGAGTGGGCACACCAGTGGCGCCAGCTCTATCACCGCCCCTGCCGCCACCACTTCCCCCGGTGGCGCTGGTCATCACTCCGCCACTCATTCGGGCAGCACACCCCAGGGCGTCGTTGTACGGGAGTTCCCTCAGGCTCCGTACCCAGTCGTGAACCGAACTACAGAGCTTCATCAATCACAGCAGCAGCACTCCATGCGCAGCCCGCGGTTGATGAGTGAGAGCGACCTGGACTGCGTCCAGCACAATCGTGTGCCAGTGTCCGACGTCGTCGCCAAGGACGAGGGCACCCTCGTCGACACCCTCTTTGCCGACGTCAACATGATCGAAGACGACGAGAGTGAGGTAGACGGCGATGATCTGCTGAGCAGCCGTGGTGGGGGTGAACGCTGGACCATGCAGCCTGCGCCGTCTCCCGTAGCTTCCAGTAACGGCTCGCCGCTTGTTGCCTCGTCGCCTGTTGTCCGCACGCCGCACTCGATGAACCAGCAGCTGCAACACCGCTCCGGGTCCTTTTCGGCCGGAGTACGGATGCTCGGCAAGGAGGCCGGCGGGCAGGTCTTTGGTGGGGGGTACTGGTATCCCTCCGGTCTTTGGGCCAGCACGGACGCGACTGGTCGAGGTAGCGGCAGCGGCGGTACCGGCACAGGGTCGTACCGCGGTGGCGGCGGCGATGTCAAGACCACTCTTGCCGCCGCCGTTACCGCAAGCATCGGCAGTGGCAGCGGTGCGGCGGCGTGGCGTGGGTTGTCCACCCCACCGCACCGGCATCGGGGCTTCTCTGCGAGCTGCGCCAGTGTTGCGTCCACCATGTCGCTCATCGACCCGAAGCAGCCGCAGGCGGAGGGCGCCGCGTACGACATGATGGGCGAGGATGATGAGTGGGAAATGAACAGCAGTGCCTACGCCGACAGCCTCGACGAGGCGCAGATCCAGTGGATCGAGGAGCAGCTTAGGGCGACGGAGAACCCGGCAGGGTACTTCTAACGGACTCCCCGCCCCTCCTCCTCCTCCTCTTCCACCTCAACTCAGTGCGCCGAGTGTTGTGCCGTGTGTGCTGCTGCTGTGCATGGGTGCATTATCTGTACTTGCGATTTTTCTTTGATGTTGTGCTTCATTTTGCTCAAGTGCATCTTCTGCACGCATGCGTCTACGTGTGCGTGCATGTAAAGAGTGTGTGCGGGTGTGTGTGTGGAGGGGGGGCGGGCGGACCCCTCCCCTCCCCCACCCTCTCTCTCTCTCACATGTGTATGCTTTGTTTTTGTTTGGGGGGGGGGGAGTTGCGTTTCCTCTTTCTTCACTGCTTCGTCTGCTCTCGCTCGCCCCGCTTGCCTCATTCCCATCGCCCGCCATCATCGCTCACGTGCACACACACGCCCTCCCCCCCCCTTTCCTGTACGCCGTCATGGTTCTCTCCTGTGGCTGAGCTCTGTTACCCTTCCCCTTCACAGCTCTCCCACGCCTCCCCCTCACGGCGCTTGTCTCTATGTACTCTTCGCCGTTGCTGTGCTTTCATGTCGCTCTGCCTCGCCGAGCGCCCCGTGTCGCGCTCCTGCGCGCCCCACTCGTCGATCGGTGTTCGAGTTTCCGTTGGTGCTCTTGGGTGACCTTTCCTCTGCCAGGTACGTCCACTGTGTGTGTGTGTGTGTGTGTGCCAAGAAATCGCCATCCATCATGTGTGTCTGCTGTGCCTCTCGCTCTCCCTTCTCCCCTCCCACCCTCTCGGGTGAAGTGGCCGCCGGATGCGTGGCGGGAAGACAGATGGCGAAGAGAGGAAAGGAGAAGGGGAGGGGGGGCACAATAAGCAACCATCCAGCAACGAGCTGACGTGATGCGAGAGATGGGAAGGGGAGCCAGCGAGAGAGTGGCCGCTTCAAGGAGAGCAGAACAGGACGCAAGGCGGTGACCGGTACTCTCACCTCCCGACGTCTTTCTTTCTTGCCGTCTATGCAAAACTGTGCGCGGGGGGTGGGGGGTTGCGTGTGCGATGGCAAGAGGGCAGCCCCCCGCCCCCCTCCCTCGCACTGGCAGACACACGTGCGCGGTCTTTGTCTCTCTTCACACGTGTCTTTTCTGCCCCCTCCTCCCTCCCTTCCTCCCACCCTTCCCGACGCCGCCGCCGCCGGTCCCACTGTCACGGCACTCCTGCGGTGTGTGCACCTCTCTTCGACTACGGGAGAGGGGGTGTGAGGGCGCGTGAAGAAACGGAGAGGACCACACGTGCACACTCAAGAGCACCGTCTCTCCCGCTACCCCGCGCCAACAACAACAAGGGGAACGAAGGCATTATCCATCCGGTCGTCTTCGCTGGATACGGCGGCAGCGCGGTCGATGCGCGGAGCGAAGGGAAGGAGTGAGCCGCTGGATTTTTTTTTTTTGGAAGCACGAGACGCAGGAAGGAGAAGAGACGACGAGCACACGCCATCTCCAGGATGGAGTACGACGACGGCGAGTACGGCCGCGAGAGCAGCGTGGAGGCGCTCGCACAGTCACAGGAGAGTGAGCAGGTGGCCTCCGCCGCCTCTGGCTTGCCAGAGTCGTCATCGTCGGCCGGCTCTGCCAAGCCGTCTTTTCGAATTCTAAGCACGCGGCAGCTTGCGCAGTGGGCGCGCGTGCGCCATCAGATGGACGTTGGCTGCTCCGGCAATACCGTCTGGACGGTGAGCAGCGCAAAGCATGGCAACGGTGTTCTCCACCTCATGCGCCACCACGACCTCAACAACTTCTGGCAGTCGGACGGGGTGCTGCCACATGTGATTCGCATCCAGCTCGGCCAGCTTACCCCGGTCGAGGCCATGGCGGTGTACGTGAACAGCGCCGTCGACCAGAGCTACTCTCCGCGGGTGATTCGGGTGAAGGCGGGCACGCACAATGGGGACATGACGGAGGTCGCCAAGGCGGATATCGGCGCCGGTCAGGAGTGCGGTTGGGTGCTGATAACACTGCGCGAGATGGCAGGAGACGACGGCGACGATGTAGAAGGAGGCGGCCCCAACGATGGCGGCGGTGGCGTGGCAGCGGGTGTGAGGATACAGCACCAACAGCAAGAAGTGCGTCCGCGCCAACAGGACGGCGGCGCACCGGAAGGGGGTGCAGCCTCGTCGTACTCGCCGCCCATACCGTATAGCGAGGTAGCCGCAGCGCTGGGACATGGCAATCACGCGACCCCCTCAAGCGCGGGAGTGCAAACATCCGCCGCGATGCCGAGGATCCCACGCAGCACCAGCAACCCCGCCGACCGCTGGCTGTGGTGCACACTGATTGACATCTACATCTGCGAAAACCAATTCAACGGTCGCGACTGCCATCTGCGAGGGATTCGGCTCATGGGGCCGCGCTACGAGGAGTTGGAGCGGGTGAGCAATGCAGACGCGACGGGCACGGTGACGTGCGCGCGGCCGCTGCAGGGCGGTGAACCGCTGGAAGGCACGGCAGATGAGCTGCAGCTGCGATAGAAATGGTGGTGGCGGAGCAGGGAAAGAGAGGGAGAATAGGCGCGGCGACCCAAGGCGGTGAGCAAGGGAGGGGAGGGGTCTACGGAAGAGAGCCATCGAAGAAGTGCACAAGGGAGCAGCAGAGGAAGCGGCGCGGTAGTGACGCGCGTGCCTCGTCGCGCGTAGGTATGTGGATGTGTCTTTCATCCACGAGTACAAACACACACGCACACACACACGGTGTGCTGCTCTCCCTCGATCCCGCTCTCTCCTGCTCGCCATTATCTCCGTCGTCCTTGGGCGGCCCCGCGCAACAAGCCAACGAACGGGGGAAGCAGCAGGCAGTGTCTGAAAGAAGGCAAAACACGACAACCCCAGTCTCGAGAGCGAGGGCCATGGTCGCTTACACGGAGAGAGCGGCATACACCTACGCGTACGCAACACCGCTTGAGGGGTCTACGTTGCAGCCCCTGTCGTGTGCCACTCCCTGGTTTTTCTGTCTCTCTCTCTCTCTCTCTGGCGACGTGCCGCTCGTGGAGACGCAGCGAGACATGGGCACGAAGAGGGAGCGAGTGAGTCGCAGAGAAGGACGGACGGACGGACGGCATACGTGTATACACACGCATACATGCTTACACGGGTCGGTCCACACGGCTGTTCTTCGCCTATGCGCACTCGCACTCTTTAGCTCTCCCCCACCCCTTTCCCTTGACTGTGCGTGTATGCAGGGGGGGGTTGCCGATCCACATGTGTACCGTACACGTTGCGGTGAGTGTGTCGCTTCCCATCCGCGCTTCCGCCGTCCCCTCACTCCACCCTCCCTACACTTTTATTGTCCATGTGTGTCTGCTTGCGACGTGGTCTTCTCAACACCCCTGAGAGTGTCTGCCTGCGTGCGCACCATCAGGCGCTTCCCTTGCCGGATCTACTTTTTCTCTGCCGACTCCCTCGTCTTCTCCTCCCTCTCGGCTCCACAGCGTCGTCATCATCCTCGTCTTCGCGAGCGGTCAGGCGTTGACGAGGAGAGCGAGCATACTGCTAGTAGCCCAGCGCTTTAAGATGCGTGTCCCTCCGTCCTTGCCGTGTGCTGTCCGCACTTGCGCGCCACTGCGGCGCCCCGCCGTCACCAGCGCACCCCCTTCTCTCGCCATCCTGCTACTCCAGTGCACCACCACCACGTCAACGTTTTTGCGTTGGTCTATGTAGCCACCCCAACCGCCGCTCAGCTGCCTGCCGCCTAGACGGCAGCAAATCCTGGAACTCCGTTGCAGGGCTTGTACGCGATGCGTGCAACCAGAAGACCTCCGGCGCGTCGGACCGCATGCTCATGACGGTGCGCGGCGACGTGGCAGCGTTGCTACAGAGCGTGGCCAAGGGCGGTGTGCTCTACTTGGGCGGCCACTACGACCCCTCCTCGGACACGTGGAGGTAGTGGGAGGGGCAGTTCGGCGACTACGCGTTCGCCACCGGTCCCAGTGGCAAACTTGTTGCACGCCAGCGTCGCGGCTGGGCAACGGGCTACCCGCAGCTCAGTGCAGATGGCTCGGTTAGCGACCGCTGGCTACGTTGGGCCTTGACGAACCGCGGAAGGGGTGGGCAAACGTAACCGCCGTCTGTGAATCGCGCGACGATGTCGTGGTGGTGACAACGCATGGCCTCCCTCTTGGTGGGGCTACATGCGCATCATGGTGCTCGCGGTGATTGTCGTCGTGTGCGGGGCTGCCTGCGGAAGAAGCAGCAGTATAATGGCGATGAGAACAGCCAGTGTACCCCTCCCCCTTCAGTTTCTCCTCCTCCTCAGCCGTCTCTTCTTTGTCCTCCCGTGGCACGAGTGACAGCAACGGCAGCAGCAGGAGCAGCGGCACAAGCCGTAACGGGTCCAGCGAAGCCGACAGAAGTTTACTCGATGGCCTCTAGCAGTCGAAGAACTGGTTGCTAGGGCAGCTAGCTCGCGCCCGGCAGCACTCGCTTCAGTCCCCGGCTTCTCGATGATCTCAGTGGACCTCCACCACCACAAAACGAGAATCGAGATGCATGTGAAGGCATGCAACGACCGATCCCACAGGCACACACACACACACACACACACGAACTCTTTCGTTTCGGGTGATGTATTTCATGTCTGGCGTGTGCGTTCTTTTCATTCTGCTCCTTCGGTTTTTTTTTGTTTTAGCGTGTGCACACATCTCTTATTTTCTCCGTCTTCTCCATATGCACACCATGCGCGAGTGTGCGTGCGTGCGTGTGTGTGTGTGTGTGTGTGTGTGGTCTAGGGGCGGGGGTGGGTGGGTGCGCATGCTGCTCATGCTGTGGGTGGGTTGTCCGCTGAGTAGATCGTCGCCTAGGAGTTCACGCTTCTTTGCCCCCCCCTCCCCCTCTTTTCGGGTTCCCGTCTGTCTGTCTCTCTCTCTCTCTCCCTCTCCCTCTCCCTCTCCCTCTCCCTCCCTCGTGGTGATATGGTCCGCCTCCTCAATGTGGTGAGCCTCTGCGCGTGTCAGTATTGGTGTTCACGTTTTTTTGGGGGGGAGGGAGGGGAGTTCGCTTGCGCTTCCTTTTCTTGTGCCCGTCGCTCAGTGAAGGGGCTGAGCTGTCGCATCAGTCAGCACAACACGAACAACGGTAAGCGTCATCGGCACGCGAGGGGCGCATAACAGAACTCTGTACCGAGGGCGAAGCAGCGAAGGGAAAAGGTGGGGTGGGGCGAGGGGGGGTTTTAAGTGAAGGGTCAGTGTGGACTCGTAGAACCGGCTCCCTTCCCTCAGCTGCTTCCTCCTCCTCGTCACCACCACCACCTGCTTGCGGCACACGTGCATGTGTGTGTGTGTGTGTGTGTGACAGATCCGCTATTCATGTTATCGATTTCACCACCTTCACTCTCTCCTCGGCTGCTGCTGCTGCTGTGGATGCGCCGCCGCCGTCATCCGCCGGTTGCCTCTTTATTATGGTGTTGGCATCAACACACACACACACACACACACACGCCAAAACATCATATAATAATAATCACGGCGGCGCACTGCTTATATGCGCGTCCTCTTTCTCCACGCATGTCGTTGCCCCGCGGCAGCTCTTTCCCAGCAGCGACGGACTCACTCCCCATGTGTTGCCCCTCCCCTCTTTTCCCGCATCCACTTGTGTCACTCTCGCACTGCAGCAACACCTGAACGCTGTCCCCACACTCCGTGAAAGAGACAGACGGTAACCGTTGCTCCGGCTCGCTTCCGTCCACGATGACGGTGCTCTTGGCACTTGCCATATGCCTCGCTGCTAGCACTGCGTGTGCTGAGATGCTGCTTGCGCCTAGTGACTCGAAGATTCCCTTCACCACCTTCGGTCAGCTTCAGCAAGTCTGCGCGGCGACGCAGGCTGGCAGTACCCCGGTGGCTATGTACACAGCAACCATGACGGCCCTTGTTGCCGATCTCATGAGTGACAAGAAGGTGACCCACGCGTACGTGAGCGCGTACCTGAACGCCGACAGGAGGTGGACCTGGTTCGTCTACGAGGGCGGCGAAGTCATTGAGACGCTCATGAACAGCAGCCAGTGGGCACCCGGAAACCCGACGGGGGCGCACACCACCTACAGGCATGCGGCCTACAGCACCACGGATAAGGGACTCATCAGCGCCACCGGCTACGACAACTACCCAGTAGTCTGCAAATACGAGAACCAAACAGACTACAGTCCACCCGGCAAGAAGTTCCCCTGGTGGAGCATCCTCATCATTGCGGCAGTGGTCGTCGTCGTCGTGACGGTCGCTGTTTGCTGCCTCTGCTGCAAGAGGAAGCAGTTCGACGACGCAGGCGACGAGGACAGTGAGCTCACGACTCACAGCGGCTCCTTCAGGAGCTATAGCACCAGCCACACGGATAGCAACAAGTCTGACAGTAGCTCGCTTCTCACCTCGCGCCGCTCGTCCTCCTCTGGGTCGGAGAGTCGGTCCGACGGCTCGTCTTCTTCTTGAATCCGTGGCGTGACGGGCTCCACCGGCGGCGACTAGAGCACCCGATATCTCAAAGGAAAAGAGGATAGAAGAAAGAGCGTGGTGCCCAAGGTGGCTAAGGCGCTGTGAAAGATGGAATATTGGTGAGTGGGAAGGGTCCGCCGACCTCTTCGTGTTGTGTTACCTTCCACTGAAACCGCCACCCCCCACCCCACCCACCCACCCACCCCCTCGCAGCGGTTCGTAAAACGGAAACTGCCACACAAAATACATATATACAGCGGATCGTTAACTCGTGCACACACAGACACGCACGTGTGTACCGCCCTCTTCCCTTGCCATTCCCTTTTACCCATCCATCCACCCACACACCCCACCTCATTACGGCCGTCTTGGCTTTGAGCGTTCCGCGCATCCGATACAGAGGCGTGCATTCTTCTCGTTTTTGTGTGTATGTGTGGTTACGTAAGCCACCCCCGCCCCCCCCCTCTCTCCGCCACCATCACGACCATGTCGGCCCCACCCCAACTCATTGGTACTCGCTCCCCTTGTCTACCTTCCCCCCTCCCCCTCTTCCTGCGCCTGCGTGTGTTTTATATATGTTATCTCCTTTCTTGCATCGTCGGTTAGTATCTTCGTTTTCTCTCTTCACACGTGTGCATGTGTGTGTGTGTATGTGTGTGTGTGTGTGTGTGTTTCTGAGCGTGTTGCGATGGTTTACGTAACGTGGTTGTCCTCCCCACACACACACACACGCACAGACACAATATACTCGTCATCGGTGGTGTGTCTGTGCGACCACGCATATATGTACCTGTGTCTGCATATCTGTGATTGCATGTGTACATGGTTCTCCTTCTAGCTCTCTCGCGCGTGCCTCTCCTCGGTTCTACTGTGTAAAGAATTACCGTGACGAATGGATGAAGGTGCGCATCTTGATTGGAGAAGACGCGCACGCGCGCTCTCTTGTTGCGTGTACGCTGCTGTGTTTTCGTATCATCATCATCTCCGGTGGACCTCTCCTCCTCTTCCCCTCACTACTCCTCCGCGTGTGGGCGGGGGATGTCGGAGCCTCACGTGTCTTGCATTACTTGCCGGTGGCTTTTGTGTAGGAATGTGTAGATGTGTGTTCGGCTACATCAGCTCCGTCAAGATGGTTTTCCGGCTTCCTTTTGCTTTGTTTCGGGGGAGGGGTTCTCCCCCTCCTCATCGTTTTCTCGCCGTCGCTGTGTGTTCGTGTCGGGTTGTTGTGCGACGGTGCGCGCATGAGTGACCCGCGTGCGTTCTGTTCCCGTTGCCCCTTCCCCCTCTCTTACCGGGGCTTGGGTGGATGTATGCGCCTTAGCGTGTTATTCCCTTCCGTGGCTGTCGGCGGGGAGAAAGGGAGAGGGGGAGGGGGGCGAAGAGCGCACACGCCACACATGCACAAACACATCCATGTTTGTACATCGCTGCTGTCGTCTGGGTTGTGGTTCACAGCTCGCTCACTTTCGCCGGATGCGGCTGCGGCGGTGCGACTACCAGCGCCGTCTGCGTGTTTCGTGGCCGTCCACCTTCTTAGCGTCCGCCCCCCCCCCTTCCTCCCTCACACACACACACACACAAGGAAGATAGCAACAAGAGGGAGAAAGTCACGTCTGCGGAGGAGCGTCTCTCTCTCTCTGTGCGGGAGTTGTGAGTGCGTGTGTGGGGGGGCTCTGTACAGGCTCACACACACGGACGCGCCTACACGCACCTCTGCATGCAATGCGTTGACTGTCTGCGCACGCCCATGTTAGTGCCCGCGCACCCCCGCACACAAGTACAAATCACCGTTTGGTTTTTCGTGGTTCTCTTTCGGCCCCCCTCACCCGCGCCTCCCCTCGCCCGCCTTTCCGTGCCGTCATCGCCCTCCCTCTTTCTCTCGCGGTTTTCGTCTCCTCCTCCCCCCTTTCCTTCTTGCCCTACCACACCCACCCCCGACAGAGGCGCAGCAATAACACACCCACAAGCCCCGCCCCGCCGACGCCGAGGGGGGGACACCCCTCACCACGCGCGCGGGGGAAAGGGAGGACCAAGCAGAACCCCCCCCCTTAACCCCGTCAACGCCGCGCCACCCCCCGCCGCGACCGCGCGCACCTGCGCCGGGCACGACGCCCGCGTGAGCCGGGCGTGTCTCCTTCGCCCCCCCTCCCCCGCTGCCCACCGGCGGATGGGCCTCTGGAGGACGGGGGGGTGCAGGGGGGGCCGCGCGCTCAGCCGACCGAGCCGGCGCACGGCTGCCACACCTGCGTTGAACAAGAAAAAAATGACATCCCCTTTGCCAGCCCGATGCCCCTGTCTTCGTGTGCGGGTGTGGGTGTTCACCGTCCGCGCGCGACGGTTGCGAGGGAGGCGTTGCCTGGGCCGTGGCGGTTGCCGTTTGCGGCTGCCCGGTCTGCGCTTTTCCTCCGCGTGCTTGTGGCACCCCTCGGCCCAAAGCGAGCCCCCCGGCCTTGCGCATTCCCTCACCCCGGCTTTCCCTGTGCGGCGGGGGCGCTTCGGGGGGAGGGGGGGACACGTGCCAGGCCCTCTCCCCCCACGCCACCGTTTTTTTCCCCACACACACACCCGCCTGGACGAGGGGCAGCCCCAGGCGGCCCATGGGAAGAGCGACACCGGCCGCAACGGGGAACCGCGGCGACCGCCACGAGAAGAAGACCCGCCCCCCCCCCGACGCAAACCGCAAAAACGCGCAGCCCACCCACACAGCGAAGCGGGAAGCCCAGAGCCGCCGGCCCCACAGGGAAAACCCACCCACGGAGTTTCCAACAACAAAAACAGCCCCAGCCGCGCAGGGCAGCCCAGACCCCACCACCACTAACCCAAAACCCACAGCCCGACCAAACGGAAAAGCCAGGCAACCTAGGCACCCACGCCACCTGGGACCCCATCAAAGCCGCACAGCGGATGCGCAGCCACCCCTGCAAAGAAATCCCTGAACGCCCGTGTTGTTGCCCTGGCCTCGCGGCAAAACGCCGTCGCCACGGCATTGCCGAAGCCCGCGCTGCAAGCCACCCTCAAAGCCCCCCCCCGGTTCGCCAGCCAACCGTTCAGACTGCCTAAAACATCCCTACCTCCATCACCCGCGCAAACCGCCAACAGCGCTTCTCTTTCAATTGTTCCTAGATTATCGATCACCCCGGCTTCCAGCCCCGATAAGCCAGATGGGAAACGGCCGCCGACGGAAAAAGCACGCGGGCCTTCGGAGATAATCCCCTGCGCAAAAGCAATGGAGCCCGGCGATAGTGCGCCGAAAGGCCATGAGGAACCCCTCCCAGCAGCAGCATCCGCAGCGATTACCCCTGAAGGAAAACAACACGGTCAAGCCGGAAAGGGACGGAAAACAAGCCAAAATGAACCCACAGTGAAAATACAAAAGCCAATTCAGGAGGAGCACGCACCCGTGGCAAAAGGCTGCCGCGGGCAAGCCGCCAGCGCCCGTCATCCCTGCCTCCCTCAGATGTTTCACATCCCTGCGGTGGCGAAGCAGGACCAGAGATCACCCACATCCCGCTGGGGTTTTCACAGACTCGAAAACAAGCCATCCAGAAAATCACTACGCCTCTTTCCGGGTCAAAGAAACTGCGGCGACGCGCGGCCCCATAACCCGGCGTTGCCCACCCCCGAACCCGCACAACCTCTTGTGACCATCCCTTCCCCTTTACCTGCACAAGGCGGAAGCTACAATGCACACGTCTCCCCCAAGACGCCCCCTTCCCAAACCGTTTTCTCAACCTGGACGAAATCCAAGTGAAAAGCAACCCACAAATCTTTAGCCCGCATGCCCATAAAGATGTATACAGCCCTGGCCTCCTGCTTTAAGTAGAGGAGAGCGGAAAACGTGTAGATCACCTTTGTTGACTATGTGTTTTTTGCCAGCGTCCACGCTCATGCGATTGTTTTCTTTGAATTCGGGGTGGAAAGAGCATTTAACCTGGCATCGTTTCTATTCCTCTGCTCTTTGCCTTCCCCCCCCCCCGGGTGCCCTTCTTACCCAGCGCTCGCGGCGCTGGGGGGGGGGCTCGACCTTACCGCTTTGTTTGGTTATCTTGCCTTTTTTTGCCCCTTGCTTCTTCAGCGTTCATCTTCGAGCCAAAGCGTCCTCAGTGCAGCAAAAGGGCCATCTTTTTTGTCGCATCTTTACACACAGTGGGGCACATATGTCCGCGGGCTTCTGGGCCACATGCTTTTCCCGGCGCTTCCCCACCCCCGCAGAAGTCCAAGGCCCTTTCTCTGATGAACATGCGCTTTCCCCCACCCATCCACAAAGACACCGACGGATCCTATGATCCCCCCCCATTTGATCAGCCGGCGTTTTCCGATCATGCGGTGGTAAAGGGTTATCCGCTTTGAAAGGCGGACCGTCGAAAGCGCCGGCGCCCGCCCTGGAAGCAACGGCCCTGCCGCCCCCCCCCTTCTAAAGAAAGCGTGGCCTTGGAAACAAAAAGGGTTCGTTACTACCATTGGGCCCCGCGAAGGGCACCATACCACAACCACCCCGAAACGCGGCAAAAGCTTGGGAGAATTGCAGCTTAGCCAAGTGGACTATCTCATCTCAGCCTTTTACATGCAAAATTTATTCCGAGCGCGTTCCGCCAGCCGCCCCTCCCCTGATCGCGGGAAAAGGTGGGAAAGCAGCACCCGGGCTCTGCGCCGCAGGGTGGGGGGGGGGGCTGGAAAAGAAAGCAGGCGGAACGAGCGAGCCCCCCCTCCCCCAGCAAGACGTTCCCGAAAGAGGCCGCACGCTTCGTTTTTGCCGGCCCCTCACCCATAAAGCCTGGCCAGAGGGAAAGGAAAAACAGTCATATGCAAACAAAGGCACGCCGTGAAGCTTCAAAGGCGTGGCTTGTGGCGGGGGCGGGGCCTCTTCAAAGAGGCGTCGCAGGAGACAGCCTGGGTGCGAGGAAAGCCGCGTTCCCACCCCCACCCGAGCCGCGATAAATATGGCTTAGCATCGCAAACGCCACCGCTTATAAAAAAAGCACTTTGCCAAAGGAGGCCGCCCATAGCGAGACCCACCTCGCACAACTTTCGGCACGGGTCATTAAAGGCATTGTTGAAACACTGTAGCATGCTTCCAGCAACCCAGAGTTTCCGAGGCATCTGATTACATGTTTCGAAACCTTTCCTTTTTCGAGAGGACACGGCAAAACCGCAGTTGGTTTTAGTCGTGCCAAGAGGTTTTCTGGCCGGTGGGAAAAGGGGCGCCGGAAACCCGGCCGCCCACGGCTTTTCGGCGGGCAATGGGCGAAAATCACCCTAGTGTGGAAACAGGGCGCCGCCGTGAGCCCCGGGACCGCCCCCAGGCTTTTGAAAAGGCAACCCCCTCCTCGGGGCGGTTTTTGGAAGTGCACACGCGACACCTTTTTTCCGCAAGACAAGCGCAGCCCCCGGGAGGACAAAAGGCCTTTCGTTTCGAAACACCTGGAAAACCACAGCGGGGGCCGACCAAGCCACCAAGTATCCCCAGTTTATTACATGCTGAATTTATAGCGCGAGGCCCCTCGGCGCGGCCAGGACCCCACATTACACCCCTTTTGTGTGGGGGCGCTCTTTTACCCAAGGCTGGGGGAGGGGGACCCCCCCCCCTTACAGAACACCCCGCCAGGACCAGCGGGGGCCCAGAAGCCGAAACACACACACATTCGCGAAACAAAATCCCTCCCTGCAGTCTTCCTGCTTCGCAAAACCGTAGCTTTGACTCAAACTTGCCGCTTTTGCGCGTGATGCCTAAAGGGAGCGGGGCCTCGCCCCAGAAAAGGAAATGGCCCCCGGATGCTCCGCCCCGAAAAAAAAAGACAGCGCCGCAGAGGTGCATGTGCCTCAACCCCCCCTGGTGGGTCTTACCAAAACCGGGCGAGAAGCGGCACCTCGATGTTTTTTGAATGCAGATATGAATCTGAAATTCTTTAGTGCATGCTCCTTCCCGGGACAGCGGGGGCCCCGGCGGCAAGGAAAACAAACACCCCGGCGGGGCACCGGGCAGTGGCGGCGCAACGCGCCGCCTGTTTCCTTATAACCCCGCCTTCCATTTTCTTCCACAAGGCCACTACGCTAAAGATTTTGTTTTGACACCCCCCACTCAAAGACACACGATAAAAAAGCAACCGGTAGGTAACCAGCGCATTTCAAACGCGCGCCTAGCATGCCGAAAAACACCTTGTCAAAATTCTGTTATTTTCTGCACTGCCGATATCCCCAAAGGCAAAATAATCCTAACTGAGTGTCGTGTGGCGGCTGTAAAGACTATCGTTTAAACCCCCCAAACAAAATAAAAATAAAAAAAAGGCCACTTTCGTAGCATATCTCGAAACTGTCCCTCCGCGGAAAAAGTGTCGCCATTTGAACAAAACTGATTCGTCACAAACTCGTCTTTTCAACAGTTCTTCCTGCTCCGTTGGCCCGTTGGCGTCCATCAGCATAGCCTCTGACTTTCGCAGCCCATATTATTTTGACCTTAAAAGTCGGATAAAAACTGTAAAAAAGACCTTTTTTTTGCGGGCGCCTTCCCAGCAGCAAAGTCGGAGGGGCGCAAAGCCCGTCTTTCCCCGGGGTTTCGCCCCGGGATCCGCCACGGGGCGCGAGGCAGCTGCAGACGCACGCGTGCGGTATCCATTCGCTGACCCGGTCAGCTTGGCGCGTGCCCCCCCCCCTTGCCTCGCGGGTTTCCCCGGGTCTGCTAACAATCAGTAGGCCGCGGGGGCCCGAAGGAGACCCCCGGCCTTCGCGGGCGCCCTACCCAGCACATTGGTGGCGCGGCGTTGAAAGGGGTGGGGATGGTGGTTGGGGCTCTTTCGCCCCCGTCAAAGTTGCGGGTTTTAATCGGGAAACCGCCCCACGGACCCCACCCCCAGCGCGGTTTAGAGCGGACACGCGCCAGCGGCAGCGGCGGGGCGAATCATGGAATGTGTCGGGGATGAAAGGGGGGGGGGCCGCGGGGGTGTCTCCTTGTGATTCCGGCGTCTTGTGCTTCGTTTTGCGAAAATTGGTGTGCGTGGGGGGGGGGCTGTGGTTTCGATGGCCGGCGGGGCGCGGGGGCGTTTTTCATAAGCGCCGAAAATTCTATGGGCAAGGGGGCGGGTGCCTCGATGCGCACTCTGGCCCGAATGCAGCGGGGCCTTCTTTTCTTTGGCAAAATCCAACCTCTTGCTTGTTTGGGCAGCTGGGGCTTTGCCATGGGCGGCGCGTTTTTTTTTGTTTTTGGCCTTTGGTCCGTTGGGGTGTCCGCTTTCTGTCGCGTGTTTATTTCGCGGGCGCGCCTTGCTGTTTGCACTGGCTGGTATTCCCAAATTTTACCCCCGGCGTTTTGCTGGCTGCTCTCCTTTTCAGCTGGTGGGGTTATGCTTCGCGTTTCTGCGTCAGTTTCAGTCATTTTTTTGTCGCGTGCGGGACCTTTTCTAACCCGCGGGTGCTGCTCTTAGTGCTCCGCTTTTTCGTATCTGCAAGGGGGGCTCTGGTTTGCGTGCCCTTGGGTCTTTTGGGTTTTCCCGGGCGTGCTGGTGCCCCCCCCCCTTGCGTTGCCCCGGGGGCCGCAAACCGCTTGGCCCGAGGGCTTAGGGGGTGAGAAAAGCATTTGGAAAGTGATCTGGGGTTATGTGGCTTGTGATGCGAGGAAAAAAAACCACCAGAAGGCACCGTTTCAAGCGCTCATTGTGTATCTCTTTCCCCTTTGTTTTGTGTCATGTTTTGGGGCTGCGTGGTTGTTTCTGCTGTCTTTTCCTGCCCTCGGCCCATTGTCGCAAAGGCGGCAGGGATCCTTGTGTAGCGAACATAAATGGCGGGAACCGTTTCCTG
This sequence comes from Leishmania major strain Friedlin, assembly GCF_000002725.2. Lineage (NCBI taxonomy): Eukaryota > Euglenozoa > Kinetoplastea > Trypanosomatida > Trypanosomatidae > Leishmania > Leishmania major. Next base: position 126,465 of record NC_007245.2, on the reverse strand, counting down.
ATTGGCTTCAACCGGGGTGAAATGCAAGGCCCGTTGGCAAGGTGATGCGCGCTACGAAAAAAAAGGGGGTGGGGCGCGTGTTTGCGTCATGCTCTTTTCGTGGGGGGCAAACGCTTGCCGGCTGCGGCGGGTCGTGCGCGTTTTTTGGTGTGTGGTGCTTTCCGCCGGCATCATCGTTTTGTTTGCGTCCATGGGGACAGTGGGCGCGCTGTTTTCGCCAGGGCGCCCTCGGGGTGGTTTGGGTGGTCTTCTTTTTCTTTTTGCGCTTGGTGCCGTTGGCCTCTTTGGGTGGAACGCGGGCGGCGCGGAAAATGAGAACGGGGGGGGGCGGGTGATTTTTCTGCGGACTTTTTGGTGTGTTTTTCTGTTTTGGAAGCTGGGCAAAGCTATTTTTCCGCGTTTTCAAAGCCTCGGGGCGCCTGGGCCCAGGGCGAGCGCCTTGTGGGGGTGGCGGTGTCGTGTGGTTGTGTCTCCGTGGCTGCCGCTGTTTCGCGGCTTTTGTCCTTGGGGCGGGGCGGGGGTTTTTTCCCGTGCGAAGGGGGCGTCCCGGCGGGTGCGGCTATGGGTTGCCGCTGGAGACGCGGGGCTGCGAGTGCCAGCCGTATTCTGAGGGTGGCGGGTTGTCTGCCAATGGCGTCGCCGGCTTCTTGCGTGTGCGCTTTCCGTTCCGGTTTTCTTCTGGGTGGGCCTCGCGGGGGTCGTCGCTTTCTTGCCTCGGGTGGCGTGGTTCTTGGCCGTGTCCGCTGCTTTTGCCGGTGTCGTGGGGGCGGGGCTTGGGGTCCTTGCCGCCCTGCGTTGTTTGGTCTGGTGGGGCCGGCCTCCGCCATTGGTTGTTGGGCGCCCGCGCGCGTTTGTTGTCGCTCGGTGGCCTGGCCTGGTCGGGCCAGCAGGGCGGGCTCATCGCCATGGCGGGTGCCCTAGAGGGGAGAGGAGAGGGGGGGGGGCGGGAGGAGAAGAGGGTCGGTGGGCGAGGAGGGGGGGGGGGAAGAGGTGGGCGCTGCTTCGCGCGCGCTCGGCGCAGTGCGCGGCATCCGCCCTGAAAGGCCGTGCGCGCATGAGGGTGGCGCGTCGATGTCGTTGCCTTGTGCCATGCCTTGTTTGTCGTTTACTCTCGCGCGTGTCCGGGGACTTGTGAAGGGGTGCCGCGCGTGCCGACCCTGAAGAATGCCACGGGGTGAAAAATCTCGGCCCTGGAGCGGGCCAGCGCACCAACCACACAGCGAAAACACGAGCCCTCAAGCGGCGGCGCCGCCCTCCTTGTTGTCTAGCATCAGGAGATCCTCCGTCATGGCCGGGTCGAAGACGACGGGGAAGAACGGGCCGCTGACACGCGTGCCGGCGCGGAAGCGGGTGGTGTGCGGCAGCAACGGACCATCCTGCACTGCACACGTTGCCTCGCCCATGTAGTGCACGCAGCAGCACCGCGCCGCGTCGAGGGAGCGGTTGCCGTGCGTCGCGAAGAGCGTCTTCGGATGAATCAGCAGTGCCTCGCCGCGGCGCAGATCCACCGTGGCGGGTGGCGTGTCGGCGAGCATCTCTTGCTCGTCATCGTTCGTGATGTCCCAAATCGTGTTCAGCTGCTGCGTCTCGCTCTGCGTGGGATCGTACGGGACCGGCGGCAGCAGCTGGCCCTCACGCCAGCGGTGGCTGCCGGGAATCAAACAAGGTGCGCCACGGTCCTTGTTGAGGGTGTCAAGCGCAATCATAATGCTAACGTGGTTCACCGGTGTCGTATGCTGCCAACGCACGTAGTTCTGCTGCCACGGAACACACGGGCCAGTGCGGGCCTCCTTCATGAAGGCCTCGTCATACCACAGCCGCACGAGGCGATTTCCGAGCGCCTGCGACGCAGCGACGGTAAGCGTCGGCAGGTATACGAGGTCGTGCATTCCCCAAGCGCACCGCCACTGGCCCTGACAATAGAAGAGGGGGCCGCCGGTCAAGTCGGCGAGCGAGGTGGCGTAGAGATGTTCCGACTTGGGGTGATGTTCGACGTTGTTGGCGAGCTGGTTTACCTCGTCCGCGAGAATGTCCACCTGTGGCGGGTCTAGCACCGGGCGCGGCAGCTTAGCGTACCCCAGCTGATGGTACTGCTGAAGCACCTGCAGCGGCACCACAAATTGCCTGTACTCGTCCACGTCGGGCAATGTCCCGTACAAGCACCCGAGCGCACCCGCACAGTCTTTGAGGTCGTGGGGCAACTGGCCGCGCAAGAACTTCAGCACGTACGACTTGTACCGTTGGGGCGTGAGAGGCGCGCGGCTCGGCAGCGCCGCCGCGTGCAACGCGCGCCGCATGACTATGGGCAAGAGTTTCCTTCGCCTTTTGCTTGACTTTGCTCACCACACACGCACGTGCGCGAGGCGGCCGCCCTCCCTCCCGGCCTGCGTTCTCACGCCCTCTGTGCCACGGAATGATGCCGAGGCGGAGAGCAAAGCCGAAGTGAAGAGACCCTCTCTGTGGCGCGCGCCACGGCAACAAGAGCCGCCGCAACAGTCGCGTGCTGTACCTCTGGGAGGGAGGGAGGGAGGCTTGCTAAGTGCCGTCTCAGCTCTGCAATGTAAACTTCTTGTCGTTGTATCCGGCACTCTGTATCACAACGCAAGGTAGTCCATAGCACGAGAGGAGGGACGAGGAGGAGAGATGGGCGGGCGGGCGGGACTGTGACATGTCGAAGAACGCGCACACGCACGATCAGTAGTGGCACCACCAATGGAGAGCGAGGGGTGGGGCTGGAGGGAGGAGAGAGAAGGCTCACGTGTCTGTGTGTCCTACACAAGGGCACACGGACGGGAGAGAGGCTCAAAACGCTGGGGTCCATCCCTGCAGTCTCCTTGCGTCCAGCAGGGTGGGCGAGCGAAAGCCGTGTGGTGGTGGTGGTGGCCGCGCCGAACACCTCGGCACACACACACACACACACACACACACACACACACACACACACACAGATGTATATAGGCAGACAAAAAGTCGCCGATGGGCGTTGCTCTGCTGTTTTTCACCCCTCCTTTCCGATTTTACGCGCTCACTCTTCCGGGAATGCAGCTGCTTCACCAAGATGGTTTGACCACGGGTGCGCGTCTTAAAGAGAGCTGTGCCAAGCCCCGCCATGTGCATGCGTGTGTGTGTGGGGGGGGGGAAGAGAGAGAAGGGGGAGGGGGAGGTATCATGATCAGACGACCCCCTCCCCCTCTCTATACCAAGACACAGACAGACGACACAGGAAGATCGATGGATGGCTTAACCGCTTAAAAATGTGCCGAAAAAATCAAGAGAGGGCGGGCGCGTATACATGTGTGTCAGCATACAGGGCCAGAGAGCCACGTTTTTCATGCCGTCACAGCAGCGGCACGGAGCTACAATGAAAGAACAGACGCACCCGAATGCGCACACGCAGGGAGAACATCGTCACGCACGCATGACATCACAGACCCCGGCCGATCTTTTCCAGCTTGCGCTTCTTCCACTTGGTGAAGAAACCCTTTGGCGCCTCGGCACCGTTGACCACCTTGCCAGACTTATGGGCAGTCCGTGTGCGGCTACGCGCCTTCTGCGCCTTGTTCATGCCCCGCGATAGCACGCGCACCTCATCCGCTGGCGCCGCTCCGCCGGTGCGTGGGGTCTTGTGGGGGTTGACGGCGGCCTTGTAGGCAGCGGTGGGGGCCACCTCCTTCTTGCGCCGCTTCATGGCGGTTTCTTTATCCTTCTCGTACTTTGTGAGTCGTCGCAGCTTCGCCTTCTTCACGTCGAACGTGTTAAAGACAGCGGCTGGGTGCAGCGCCTTGATGCCGTGCAGAAAGGCATCGGAGGGGTGGACCAGGTTGCGCTCCGGCCGCAGCGTGTTGTGGAGCCACCGCAGCTCTGTCTCATCATCAGCGTGAATCGAGTAGAGGAGAGCCAGCTGTGCGTCGGTGTTGTCGTCCGTCACCTCCTTGCGTACCTCCACGTTTGTGCCCTTGACGCGCTTGTGCAGCGCCTTGGGTGCAAGGAGGGCCATTTCTCTCGCCCGAACGGGTGGGGAGGAGGTGCAAAGGCGGCAAGCAGCTCGCGCGAGCGTGTCGTGTGTGTGTACGTGTGTGTGCGTGTACGTGTGCACGTGTGTGCTTCGACACTGTGCGAAGTGCGCTGACATGCGTATATGGGGCAGGTGTGCGTGCGCGAGAGAGGAGCGGGAGAGTCGGTGGTGGGAGGGTGGAGGAAGGAGAAAGCAAAACATTCGGCGCACCGTCATGGAGGCTCCCCCGCATCCAGCTGCTCATCACTGCCATGAGCCACGCAGCAAAGGCTCATCTTCAGTGCCGCGGACAACGTGTCAACCGCCTCTTGTGTGCACACACACACACACACACAAGCGCATGCGCGTGCCAGGATTGAGTGTTCTCAGTTGTATGCGCGTGTGGCAAGCACAGGATCATGGTTCAACGGAAGAAGAAAAGCAACGGCGCCATAGATATGACGGTTGCCTTGGGAGGTGAGGCGGCGGCCCATCGACTGGCCCGCGTGTCAGCAACATCCCAAGAGAGAAAACGAAGGAACAACATCAGAAATAAGACATGAGAGAGGAGGGAGGCAAGGAGCCGTGATGATAAACGAGAGCGTACAGTCCTTTACAGAGCAGGAGGGTGGGTGGGTGGGTGGGTGGTGGGGGGTAAAGCAGTAGGCTCCTTGTATAGCTGAGTCTGTTGTTCGAACTCTCTGGTACCCCCCCCCCCCCCACCTACGTCTCCTTTCCGTCGTCACGCAAACACACACACAAACACACGCACGCACACGGACGTGCGTGCAGAACTGTGCATAATTTATTAATCACTTCAAAGCATGCAAAAACACACACAGGAGGGGGATAGAGGTGCACAGATACGAAGAAAACAAAGCAGCGAACTATACATATACATGTATATACACTTATACATACACATATGCATATATGAACATAAACATACACATAAACATACACATAAACATACACACATATACATACATATACATATATATATATATACATATATACATACACATATACATGCATATCTTTTGTCGCATCCCGTGCGGCCAGGGGGCCTCTCTCGATACCACCGCGGAGGCGGCAGACAGACACAAACACGTTCACCCCGTCGCAAGGTCGGGAGGATGGAGGGCGAGCGTGTTCATGCGTGCCAGATGACGCGCGCCGCTACAGGAGCGCGGAAAGGTACTCGCGGCAGCTCAGTGACTCCCACCACAGTACGTCTCCATGAGTGATGTTCTTCTTTGCCACGGCGAGCACTGCGGGCTCTTTGGATGGGGTGTAGACGAGGGAGATGTGCAGGTTGGAGCAGCTGCGCTGCGCAGCTTCCTCGAGCAGCTGAAGGTTGAGATCGTCGCGCAACGACCCTGTCCGAGCAGAGTCGTCGCCGGTGAGCAGCGCCGCCGCCGACGTCGAGGATGCCGAGTGGACGGAGAGAAACGAATCATCGCTCACGCTACTCCCGCCGGTGCCGTCGCCACCGCGACGTCCTGCTGCGGCTGCGCAGTAGGCGAGCATACGTCGCCGCTGCTCGTGCTCGATCATGAAGCGAGAGTGTATGACGCCGCCGGGGACGTTGCCCAGAATCGGGTGCAGGTCCACCGTCAAGCATGACCATGGACTAATCACGACGAGTGGCACCGCAACCGTGTTGGAGATGTCGGTCGGGTTCGCGTGGCTGAACTCGTTCGTGATGGTGTTGCTCTGGTTGGAGTGGTGGTGGTGGTGGGGATGGATGTTCAGCGGGCGATCGTCGCCTACAAAGATGGTCCGAGCCTGTGACATGCTACGCTGGTCCGCCGCCATTGCGGCAGCGACGTTTGGCGGCTCCATGTCGCGCGGGTACACCACCGCCCAACTCGTCAAGGCAAAGTCGCTGATCTGCTGGAACGCTCGCGTGCTGTTGAGAAAGCTGAGAAGTTCGACACAGCTCCACCGACCGGGGAGGCCCCAGTCGAGGTTGTTCTTCTCCTCCGCCTCCGCGCCGCAGAGGGGGATGGAGGGCACGTCGGCCAGCTCCTTCGCGACAACCTGGTAGACTCGATGCAGCAGGCGGTGCAAGTCGCAGAGCAACTCCTCCAGCTGCGCGGGCGTCAGCTCCACAAAACAGTTGCGTTGCTGCTGCGCTTTGGCAGGCATGGGCGACGGTGTGTGTGGGAGGGGCAGGCGGCGGAAACTGCCCGGCCCCAAGCCGTCCACTGGGCTGGCCACCGATTTTTTAGGACCGGTCGTGACGACCGCATTGTCAGAGCTGCGCGCCACCTCGCACGGAATCCGACTCAGCCTCTCCCAGACGGTGGACGAAGCGCGGTAGTTGAAGTCGGCGAAGAAGGGAACGGAGAGCTGCTGCAACAGCACCTCGAGTAGCAAGAGTCGCTGGGGGTCCACATGCGTGCAGTACAGGTTGACGCTGCGTGTGGTTGACGCCGGCACCATCAGTCCGCGTTGACGCAGCGTGCGAGCCACGGCGCGCATCATCGCGTGTCGCTCTGCTGTCCACGCCGGGTGGTTCTGCATCTGCGGTAGCAGCTCCAGCGGCAGAGCCAAACTCAGCACCATCGCCTCAAGCCGCGCCACCACCCGCATCGCTGTGACGGCCAGGATTGGTGGCGGTGCGCAGTTCCGCTTCCCTTGCGCAGGCGTCTCACCGCTCGAATCACCGGGCTGCCGCTGCTGCGATGCGTCATGTACAGGCATTTCACCTACCGGCGATGGCGACACGGGTGACACACCGGTCGTCGGCACTGGCGAGCATGCGGCGTGCTGAACTGTGAGGCGGGTGCTCGGGGTATCCCAGCGAGCGAGGCGGCGCAAGTAACTATTCCAGTCGGAGAAGACGTCCTGCAGCACCGCCACGGTGCGTCGCACTCGCGCCCCCACGTCGTCGCCGGGCTCGAGGACGCCCGCTTTGTTGGGGTCTGGGGGAACGCCGCCACACTCCACCACATGATACAGCCGCAACGCCAGTTGCCGGCACTGCTCGGAACAGTAGACGGCGTGACAACCGCCAGGGCACTTCACCGGTTTCGCAAGCCCTTGTCGCCCACACTGCGCGCAGCACGACGGCTCTGGCGTAGTGCTGGCAGACCTGTCGCTCACCCTGGCGCCGGTGCCGCTGCTGCTACGGGGCGCAGCAGCACCGGTAGACGCTGACGCCGATCGCGGCGGGAGCAGCGGCCAGAAGGGCATCAGGACGGCTGGGCGCTCCAAGAAGATGACCTCATCTTTTTGAATGCGGCGCGTGGCGGAGAGGCGGATGTGGCGGCAGAAGTAGCACATTGGCACCGTGCCCCACTGCATTGTCATGTCGGCCGTGGCGGCCAGGAGTGCCAGCATGGAGTTCCGATCGTACATGAAGTCTTCCGCCCTCACCCGCCCCGTGGTCTCGATTTTCGGGACAATGACGACGTTGGAGGAGGTGGCGTTGTTATTGCCGCCACTGATCGTCATCTTGGTGCTGTGCGGCTGCCAGCCTTGTCGCCCCGTCGCGCCATGGCACCCGCGCGACACGGGAAGCGGCAGCGGATTCACCGGCGCTGGGCTCATGCTTGGGAAGAGCATCTCAAGGAGGAATAGGCGGCGGTGGCACACGTCGGCGCCGGGACGGAAGGGACGGCTGGATTGACGGGAACCGCGAAGCGGTGAGCGCAGGTGCGACATCGAGTCGGCGCCAGCGCCGTCGGCGCCTGTGGTGGGGAGGGACTGAGGCGACGTCGATATCGGCGACGACTGCCGCGGCGGCTCGTCGAGGTTGTGCAGGGTTCTGCCGTGGCGACCCAAAGGCAGCGGACAGACCTCGCACGGTAGTGTGTGCGCCTGGAGGAGTGCGTTGGCGGTGGCGGTGGTGGCAGCTGCCCCAGGACGCGACGAGCGCTCGTCGCCACGGTGACTGAGATAGGAGCTGGTGTGCTCGGTTGGTAGCGGGGTCGACCGAGGCGAGAGCGACATGGCCGTCAGCGACGGGCTTCCCATGGCGGTGTCGCTGGTGTTGCTGGGCAGCATCATGTTCGCACTGCCACCGGCGCACAGGCGCAGCGTGGACGTCGGAATCTGCTGGCGCAGAAAGATGGATGCGTACGACACCATTACCTGTGTGACGCGACCAAGACGGAGAAGCAGCGGCGATGCGGCACGCCAGCGGTGCCGCAAGTGCCCGGCCAGGGCCTCCACCTGGGATACGTAGCCAAAGCTGATCAGGTTTGCGGCGAGTACCTCGTAGGTGGGGTTGATATGATCCCTGGAGGGGCAGCACCGCAGTGCCGCCTCGGCATCTTGAAGGCTGTCGCGGAGGCACGTCGGCGAGGCGTGGAAGAGGAGGTGGCTGCGGACTGTGTACAGGATAGAAAGATCGCGGGCACGCGTCGGCGCGTGGTCGTCCGGGGTGGCCATCATCGACGGCGACGCCTCCTCGGCGCTCTTCTCTTCCTTAAACAATTCGATCGCTTCGCTGAGGAGGCGAATCGCGCCAGGGTAGTCGGGACCCTGCGCATCCGCCGCGGGTGGAGACGGCGGTATCGCGTTTGACGGCTGCGGTGCGGTGACCAGCGCTTCATCGCTGCTATCTGTATCCGTGTTATCCGAATTGCGGTAATCACCAGATATGCTGGCCGAGAAGGCGGGGCCGTGCAGGGCGGTAATGGCAGACAGAAGGGGATGCAGGAGACGCATCGCATGGAGGCGTGCCACGACGATCGGCGTGCACACAGAGATCGGCAATGTGAGGATCGCCACAACGGAGTCGTCGTCTTCGTCCATAGCGCGCTGCGGCGTACCCGAAACCGCTGGTTGCTGCTGCGAGGAGGTTGCGGCCGCTGTTGTAGTCGGAACAACGGCGTCCTCCAAGCGCGCAGCCTCTGCAGCAGCCATGACCACCTTTTCTGTTGTGTCGGGGTATAAGTTGGCGATGCTGATGGGGCTGCTCAGTGTATGCTGGTGGTGAGGTTGCGGTGACGACAGCTGTCGTCGTACAGTCCACGGGTGCGGTTGCTGCGATCGCTGGCTGCCGTGCTGCCAGTCGCTGTTCGAGTTGCCGGGCAGCGCGGGGCCGGAGTGACTACTGGCAGAAGGCAGCGGATTGGACGCGGGTGCAGCAGGCGGAACGACGACGGGGCTGCCATTTCTCCGTTGATCCACACCGACGTTCTTCAAATTGTGGTGCAGTTCCACGTGGAAGAGGAACGTTTTCTCCTCCGAGATGCTGGACAGGTGAGCATCGCCGCCGCCGGCAGTGACGGCACCGCCGCTGTGGTTGTTGCGGATGCAGCTGTGCGAGCTCCCCGATCCCGTGCCGTTCGTGGCCATTGAGTTCACCTTTACCGTAGGAAGCAGCTCGCCGCACGGCAACTGCGGCTGTGGAGAGGGGCGCCAGGGAGACGGGTAGCATAGGCTGCCTTGAGTGCCCATGGACGACGTCGGTTCCACGCTGGCCACGACGTCATCGGCGCCACCAATGATGCTCGTGTTGTGCACCGTATCCAGCTTCGTCGCAGGGCGGCTCTCTTGGATGAGGCGCCGCACGGGCGGCATCGCCACCGGGAGGACGCTGGTGGAGCTTCCGTTGACGTTCGTTTTTACGCGCGTGGGCCCCAGGGGGCGGGCGCTTCCACCGACGCCGCCGCCATTCGTCGCGGACGCGTCGACCTCTGCCTCACCATTTCCGCTCACGCTCTTGGCAGCCTTCACCGTCGCCGCCACTGCTGCTACCGCGCCGGTTTGTGCGGATGCTTGCGCGACGGGCAGGCGCAACGACTGGTGCTGCTGCTGGGTAGTGGTGGTATCGAGAGCACGAGCCAGCACAGGCCGTTGAGGATCTTGCGCCGCTAATGAGTCTGCCGACCGGCGGGCCACTGTGACCGCGATGCTGCCGACTGCATGGGAGTGTGAGGGGTGAGCGCTGGGCGAGAGGGTCGAGAAGGACCCCGTCGCCTCCGGCTGCTGAAGATGCGAGAGAGGGGAGCGCGGGGATGATGTGCGCACAGATACCTGCGTGGTGGGGGCGCTCTCCTCCCTGCTGCCAGAGACTGAATCCCTGGTGGGACGCTTCGGCGACAGCGGGAAGCTCGATGGCGATGTGAGCTGGCCGCTTATTGACCCTGCAGTCGCTGTTATGGTCGTCGTGATTGTTGTTGCCGCGATGGTGGTGGTGCCGTTCGCCGTGCTGGTCGCCGGTTCCGCAAGCTCTCTCTGGCTGCACTCTGCTTTGCCGCTGCTGTCCGCTCGGACTAGCTGCGGCAGCTGCAGACACACATCGGGAGACGACATTCCGACGGTGTGGCTACCGCAGTTGCCACTGCGTATGCGTTGGTCCCCCAAATCCGCCGCCTCCGCCGCGTCGACCGGCTGGGAGCCGGTGAGAGAGACAGTTGGGGTGAGGGAGCGAGCGCTATCCGTGAAGGGCATCTTGGGAGACTCGCTCGCGCTCGCATCTGCCGCCAGGCTTGGCGACGCGTCGCGCTGCTTGCGCGATCGCCGCGCGACAACGTAGCTGGTGGACTTTAATAGCTTCGGCAGAATTCGAAACTCCACAACAACGGCCGTCTCGCCGCTGCGGCGCAGCACGACCCCCTCGAGGGAGTGCTTCAGAACGACGCAAACAATCTCGTGCGCTTCGAAGCCGAGTCGGTCAATCCACCAAAACTCGTGACGGCACGTGTCCGGTCTTAGAGACACGCGAGTTCCTGGTACTGGGGTCGCGATGCTGCGCCACCAGTGTGGTAACTGGGGGCTGCAATAGACGGTAGGGGTGTTCGCGCCGTCTTCGTCCTCGGTTGTGCTCTCGTAACTGTCGTCGTCGATGTCGTCTTCGTCGGAGAAGGTGCCATCACAGTTGCTGGTAGAGCATACCTGATGCAGCGATAAGGACGACGAGGAGAGCAAGGACGCCTGCGCCTCTACATCGAAGACGCCGTCTGCACGGGTGCGACGGTGGCGGCCGCGGCGCTGAAGCCCCTCTCTCGGTCGGCGACCACGCAGGCGCGGCCTCTCCAAGCCAACAAAGAGCTCGGTGAAAGAGGAGCCCACCGGTGATTCCAACCTCTGCTCAAGCGGCGTCACATCTTCGAATCCGCGCTTGTTTCGGCTGCGGGCGCTTGCCGCGACGGAGGGGACGGACAGCGGACTGTTCAAAGGAGAAGTGGCCCCCTGGCTGAGTTGAGCCTGCCGGCGAGCAGCAGAAGCGGCGGCACCTTCATGACCCTTGCCACACCCTTGAATCGCGGCCCTGGACGCGGGAACGCTGGGGAAGAGGGGCTTGGATATCGAGCGTGGGGGCCCAGGCGGCGCTGTTGCCACGGCGTCGTCGTCGCCCATCTTCTGCTTCGGCACGTGCGCACTGCCATCGGTGCTCGTCGTATCCACCCACAGCGGAGTGCGCCGCGTCGGGAGAAGCGGCGCGAAGGACGGCAGCGGGCGACCCGCAGCGGGATTGAAGGGGAACGAAAAGACGGCGGACGTTCTTGCTGCCCCCAACGCCGCGCCTCCCTCTCCTCCCGCAGGCGTACCGTCCAGCGTGCGGGTCAGCTCGACGCCCGCCCACGCGTGCTCCGGCGACGGCACGTCCAGGGAGAGCGGGGTAGGGCTGTTGCTGCTACGCGCATCACTGACCACATCGCCCTTCTGCGAGGATGTCGGGCGCGGGTAGCGCATCGCGAGGTCTTCTGTCGACCCCCTTCCTTTACCCGTGAGTCCTCGCTCTGCCCGTGTGTGCCCCCTACAGCAGCAGGACCAGTGCGTTCCTTCTGCTCCGCTACACGCCAAGTGTAAGACTTTGCTCGTAGCGCGCGTGCGAGCGGCGAGGCAGACGACGACTGCGTTGGCGCTGGGGTGATCCCTCCTCCTCCTCCTCCTCCTCCTCCCCCCGCCTTCCCTCGGCCAGACACACGAGGAAATCGAGTGCACCCCCAGATTCCCCCCAGGGCCCTTGTCTTGCTTTGGGGTCTTCTCTGCACTCCCTGAGGAGGGCGCGCACGCGCAAGGTGCCTTGAAGCCCGCAGGCGATGGCGACGATGCGCTCAAATGTGGCGGGAAGAGGCGGGGAGGCGCTAGGGGAAGGACAGGTGCAGAAAGATGAAACCGGCCAATACGCTAGCGCGCACCCACAGGCATCGCTATACACACGACAACGGCGCAGGAAGAGCACCGTTCACATAAGGCGTGGTGCGTGTGCCTGTGTTGGGGAGGAGGGAGTGGTGTGATGGGCGAGACCTACACGGGGGAGGGGGGCAACAGCCTCCTCGAGCCACACACCCACGGAGAAATAACGGAAACCAAGGAGAGGACGTTCAAAGGCCACAACGATGACGTGAGGGGGAGGGGGGCGTTGTATATGGACACGCGAGGAGAAAACAACAAAAAAAGCGAAACGAGGCAGTGCCGCAGCAACCGAGACACACACACACACACACACACACACACACACACACACACACACACACACGTCGAGAGGAGGAGAGAGGGTGCGGTGGTGGGTGGTGGGTGGTGGCGAGTGATATATTGTCCTGCCTTCGCTGGTGTAATGCCAGAGAGGGAGAAGAGAGGGCGGGCGGGAGTGGTGGTGGTGGCGGTCGATGGTTGAAACCAGGTGAAGGGAGTGAGGGAGAGGAGAGGGAAGAGGGAGAAGTTGTGTGGCGTGCGTATGTGTGGGATCGGCCTAGGAGAGGATGGGCGGGGCAGCGAGACGACACAGGTTTACTGCACGCAGTCATCATACGCTCGAAACCTCCTTTCTTCTCTGTCTCCACTCTGCTGCTCCTCTCTCGTGCGGGTTTACGCCCGGCTTTGCTCTTGGTGTTTGTGTGCGTGAAGCGCTTAGCGAGATGAGGCGGGGCGGTGATGGCGGGGGATGGCCACAGCCAACAAACACCACACCATCCGAAGCGTCTATCTACCGCTACTCCTGCTGCCCCAACCTCCTCTCCTTCAACTGGAAAATGAGCGTCCTAACGAATTGAGACGTGAGGGAAGAACGACACGTACACGCAGCCCGCAACACCCCATCAACAACTTTCACACGTGAGGTGCCCAACGCGTAGGCACGCCACTGCGAACTCACAGAGGACAGAAAGCAGATGAGTGGATAGAAGATGCCCACAGACGCCGCACACGGAAACCCCCACGCATGTGTAGAGGCCCTGCGTCACCTAATGTGGACGATGACGCACAAGACAAGAAGGGGGCACGGAAGAGAAAGAAAGAAAGAAAGAGAGAGAGAGAGAGAGAGAGAGAGAGATCGAGCATCAGCAGGAGTCAACGCGCGTACGCACACACTCACGGGTACATAAACACATAGACATACACAGGATGATACAAAGACATGCCCAACAACGACTCAGGACGGTAACAGGGCGGGAGAGCGGGAGGGGATGGAAGAAGCGCGAGGAGGAGCCGCGCATGCCTGTGCGCATGCGGGGGCCACACAATTCCCCTCCAACTCCTTTCCCCCACCGATTGGTGGACCCCAAAGCGTGTGCATCTCTGTCTCTGCGCCTGTGCTTGCGTATGGGCACCTTTCTCTCGGTGTCTCTCACGCACGCCTCTGTCCGCGGTGACTTAGACGTTCTCGGCGATCCAGTTCATGGCCTCGCGCAGCGACTCACCGGTGGAGGAGCTGCAGCCCATGAGCGTCCACGTTCGGTCCTTCAGCTTCCCGAGCTCCAAGTACTCGATCAGCTCGGCCGGGGCTGCTGCAGACTCCATATCCTGCTTGTTTGCCAGCACAAGAAGAGTGGCGTGCTGCAGCGATGGCTCATCGTGCAGCAGCTGGTGCAACACCTCTTTCGCCTTGGGGAACTTCACAGCGTCAGCGGCGTCGACGACGAAGAGAACGGCGTCGGTGTGGTCGTAATAAAGCTTCCACGACTCTCGCAGCTGCTCCTGTCCACCCAAGTCCCAGCACGTGAAGGTGATGGTGTTGTTCGTCTGCGGGTGCGTGATGGCGAGCGTTTCCGTGTTGCCGCCGAGGGTGGGCTGGGTGGCGATGGAGTGCCCCAGCTGCAGGTAGTACAAGATGGATGTCTTACCGGCGTTGTTTAGGCCAAGGATGAGCAGCTTGTAGGACTTATTTCCGTTGAACATGCTCCACAAGCTGGTGAAGAGCTGCCCCATTTCGCCTCTCCTGTTGATCAGACAGCCGGCTGCTGTTGCTGCTGCTGCTGCGGCGGCGGCGGCGGTGGAAGCAGCAAACCACCAAGGCATCGATGCATACATGTATGCATGTAAAGAAAGACAAGCGGAGAGGACGCGAGGGAGGAGGGTGGTGTTGGCAGACGTGGGGAGAGGATCCTGCGCGCGCGCGCTCGTGTGTGTGTGTGCGCGCGCGTGTGTGGGATGCGCTGGAGAGACGCCGCGCAGAGCACATTTTTCGGTGCCCTCATTTTACTCTCATGCTCATGTGTGTGTGTGTGTGTGAGGAGTCGCTCACGCTACGTCGAACCATCTCCTTCCCTTCGTGCTTGCGAGATGCCCCACCATCCAGCAGCGGCACTGGTCGCGGGACTGCTCTCTCTCCCTCTTGTCTCGTGTGTCATGACCTATACCCTCTGTATATGCTTGGTTACACTCACAGACACGCACATGTGCACACACAAGGCCGCATACAGAGCCGGGAAAGGAAGCCGCAGCGACGACTGCAACAGTGGGGGAGGGGGGGGAGGGGCTAGCAGCCAGAAAAGAAAAAATGTTAAGGTTGGCGATGGCGTAGTGAGGGGGCCCGAAGGCGGCCCGTCACGCATCCAGCTGGGACACAAACCCACCCATCCAGAGGCGCTCGTAGTGCCGCTCATCTCCGCCGGGTAAGACGCGTTCGATGGCCAACTCCAACACCCCTTGCGTAGGTTGCACGCGAGTGATGTGGCATTCCAGCACAGCCCCGACAAGGACGTCGTCGCGGTGGTGAGTGATAGTGTGCGCCAGTTGCACCTCCGGGATGTACACGTCCGAGACGTAGGTGAACTCTGGGGTCTCTTGCCGCCAACGCGCAACGGCGTCCATCTGCAGCGATGCGGGGCGCCGCACCGTGCTCGAGGTGGTAGACGGCGCTGTCAGCGGTAGGGACAGTAGCTGTGACATCTCCGCCGAGGAGCATGCGAAGCGGCTGTACGCCGGCGCGGCCACCACGCGGCGTGTCTCACCAACCAAGCACAGGTAGGTCTTCTTGCGATGTGTGTCGCCATCACCATCACCACGAGCAGCAGCGGCGGCGTTGGCCGAGGCACGCTCCAAGTCCTCAAGGTACCGCAAAATCCAAAAACGCGTGCTGTTGTCCTGCAGGAGACTGGCGCGCTCCTGCTTCGCGCTGATCATGGTGCACAGAGAAGCCATGGCATGCTCGGGAATGAGCTGCTGAGGCGCGGCCACCATGGCCGCACGCGCGGCAGAGGTGGAGGTCGCACTGGTGTGGTCACTACTACCGCCACCGCGGCGCTGCTGCCAGAGCCACGTCTTGAGCTGATGGTGCACGAGCATGTCGGCATACCGACGCAGCGGACTTGTGCTGTGGGTGTAGAAGGTTGTGTCGAGCCCGGCATGGTGCAGAGGGACGTGATGGTAGATGGCGCGTGTCACGGTACTGAGGCGACGCACGGAGGACTGCATGGCTTCGGCCAGGAAGATGTGCGAGGCGTCGAGTGACATCAGCGTGCGCACACCTTCAGGCTCTGTGTAGTAATGCGCCACGAGATGGTCGCTGGAGAGGGTGCGAGTGCCGCGGAACGGCATTGCGATGTGGTTGGCCTGTGCAACGCGTGAACACACCTCGTTGGCGGCGATCATCAGCTCCGCCACAGCGAGGCGGGCGTCTTGGGTGGAGATGACCTGATCGGTGACGGAGAGCACCTTGGTGCCCTTGACTTCGATGAGGGGGTCGGGTAGGCTGAAATCCACCGGCGGGGTCGCCGGTACCCCCTCGTCTCCGCAGTCCTTGCCCCCGGCCCCGTGGTGGTGCTGCTGTTGCTGTCGCTGCTGCCGCTCCAGTCGAGCGCGCAGCCGAAGACGGGCGCAGCGAAGAATGTAAAAGAGGTTGTCCTTGTCTTCACGCGTCATCCAAGCCGGTGGGGGATGCGCGCTGTCGGCGCACCCAGCCAAGAGAGGCGGCGAGGACGATGCGTCTGTGTCGTGCGCAGCCGCCACGACGGCGGCGCTGTCGTGTTCGTCGCCCTCCTCCTTGCCTTCCTCCTTGTTGACGATTTCCTGCACCTGATCGTACGTGATGCGCCGCAGCTGATCCAGCCATCCCACGGCGACGGAGTAGTTCTTCACCTCGCCGGTGGACTCATCGATCTGGAAGATGACGTTGAACGTGCGACACGGCCGGTCCTCGCGCAACGTGGCCGCCTCGACGATGGGCTTTGGGAGCATGAAGAAGACGCCCTCCGGCAGGTAGGTGGTTGTCGTCAGCCGCCGCGCCGTCAACTGCTCAAGGGTGCTGTCGAAGGGGCAGTAGACGGTTGCATCAGAGACGTACAC